>NW_020172776.1:530136-613732 GCF_003031525.2 Neophocaena asiaeorientalis asiaeorientalis | reverse complement strand
CTTATTTAAAAAAAAAAAAAAAAAAAAAAAGAGAAAAGAAAAACAATACTAATAATAATGCTTCCCAACATGTAGCCAGCCGCTGAAAATAATAGTTCTCCCGCCAACTAAAGGGCTTCTATCTCCATGGCAACAGGAGAACTACTCCCAGATATAAGGTGGAACGGCAAACACCTTGGAGGCCTTTTACTTGCTCAGTGGACCCTGGGTTTGGTTTTGTCCACTTGGCCAGGAAACGTCCGCAGGGTCAGCAGCTAATAGTTTTGGCTCCTGGAGCTGCAGTCTAAAGGTAGAGCAGCCCAGACTTTATCCTGATGAATCCCTGGGTGCAGATCTCCTCTTTTGATGCAAATTTAAAGAGATTTTATTAAAATATGAGATGCTTTTTGAAAAGAATCACAAGTTGGAAAATTTCCTTTAGAGTTATTGAAAAGAAAACTTCAGGCAAATCTCCACAAAGGGTTTTCTTTTCCCCTCCTTCTTTCCTTCCCCTAGCATCAAATGAGTGAATTAAATACGAGGCATATAGCAGCATCCAAACTGGAGAGACAAGACTCATGCATTAATAAATACAAGTGGGAACATATGCTAAATGCTGCCCTGTGGCACACACAGTAATTCACACAGGTCATTGTGGCCTAATAAACCTGAAGGGACGTCAAACAACAAGAATTCCCTTTGTGAATCTCGTTCAAGAAAGCATTAAAACATCCTACAGGTCCTTAGAGCATTGTGTATTGTGTGTACTATTGGCAAGGCCGTCCCCATAAATGCTGCCAGATCCTGTGCTGCGTGTGAATTACGACTCCAGGACTATTACTCCCTTCCCTCCTCCCTTCTGTTTCCTTTTCCCCTCCTGCCCCACCCTTCTTTCACTAGCACTTTTTATAGAATATCTCTTTAGTCTCTGACTTCATAGTGACCTGTGTTCATTTCTGGTGAGGAACATTGTCCCCTTAAATTTCACAACTTTTTAGAAACTTGGACCTTAACTTGCAGATTTGAGAACCACTCACTTCCAGCTGGCCATGTAGAGTTGATATTCTCCCAGTGGAAGTCTCCTCTAGGCTCTTGAATTGCTAACTCTGTTTTCCTTTTGGGGACAGAGTTCACACACAATCTTCTCTTTGCCTCACAAACAACTTTTCTTTGCTATAAGATGGAGTTCAACTTGGTGTGCCTTCGAGAAGCCCTCATCAGGTGCAGCTGAGCTTGGTGGTCCTAGTAAAGAGTGCGAACCCTGGAGCCTGACTACTAGGGTTTGAGCTGTAGCTCCGTCACTTGCATGCTGTGTTGCTTTGGCAAATCGCTTAATCTCTCTGTGCCTTCATTTGCTCCTCTTTCAAATGGGGACAATGTACCTACCTTGTAGGACTGTGAAAATTAAATGAGTTGACCTACGTTCCAAGCTTTCTTGCTTAGAACAGTGTTCGACACTGGGTAAACTACACAGTAAGTGTAGCTATTATTATTCAAGGAGTGACGGTACTGTGGCCAACATCTTCTGAATGTTCACTAGAAGCCAAGTGTGGTACTAAGGGTTTCACATGAGCTATCACATCTGATCTGCACAAAGCCCTTTGGGGCACGTGTTATTACAGCCTTGGTCTTGTAGTTGAGGAAAGTTGTTGCCTGATGTCAGTCAGTTATCCTTTAACAAGTAACAGAAACAACAGGAAACTAACCTAGTTCTGTGTGGTAGCGAAGCACAGACACTGAATTACAAGGCTGGGCTGTGTGCATATGAGTTGCTTTTTCGTTTTGTGATGTGGGGGAAGGTTTGAGTAGGAAAAAGCAACCTTTTCAGAGAGTAGTTTTTGTCTTATTAGTATCTCACTTGGATTTGAGAAACTAATTTCTATTAAATAATGATCAGATCTGTGAAGATCATTTTATATAAATGGATCCTCCCCCTGGACCTCTTGCTTAGCACACGCACACCTCTCACATGCTCAATTCACAGCCTGGGAAAGGCGCGGCCAGTTTCGGAGGTGGGTCCAAAGCAGGATAAAGGAAGGTGAGTTGGCAGTGGCTTGAACAGCACCTAAGAGTGCTTTTCCTCCCACGAAAAACCAGCCCTCTGTTCTAATCAGTTTGGTGATCACCTCGGAGGGAGCTCACAAAATTGAGTCCAGGACATGAATTCTGACGAGAGCAAGAAGGGGCAGGAATAGGGGCCTCCATGGGGGAGAGGCCTAGGCCGCTGGGATTACTTGCAGGTAGCAGTCACCTGAGGCTGTCTGGGGTCTCCTAAATGAAGAAGGTGTCGATCAAAAGAACTTTTGAAGATCACTTTTATTTGAAACTTCTGCCTAGATCTGGCCTTGGGTAGCCCATTAAGGCTCTGGAAACCAACAGCTGCTGCCTTTATATGCCAAATCTCAGCCTCACATGCACCATTTACACTTTGGTGGTATTTAGTACTGGTGTTGTATTAAATTTCACCTTGTTAAAATAACTACCATAATAAAAAAAAAAAATCCTACTGGGCACATGGGCTGTAGCAAATGGAAGCTGCCTTTTATTCTTTCCCTCTTTAACATGCATGGTCCAGCTGAGCTGATAACCAAACCCCAGCTTCCCTCAATGAACAGCAGACTGCTCTGTCCAGAAATGAATGCCGTATTTACAAGGTTTCTTCTATATAAGGAGCAACCCCCCTGCTCCACACCTTCTAGGCCATTCGTGGCTCTGTTTCAGTTCACAAAGGAAGCATTTCATTTTCTTTCTCTAATGGAGGCTTTTAAAGGATGTTGCCTATTGCCAAAGCATTTTCAGATGCAGGGCAGTGAAGCAGGTTGGTTTCTTCGTGAAGCCCTGGTTCCATCTTCCTTGGTGAACTGCGGGCATCTTACCTCCATAGACCAGGCTCTAACTGTCGTGCTTTGCATATTCACCTGTGATTCCCACGGGAATGGCACGAAACCGTGAGACTTCACTCACCCTCATTTCCCACCAACTTTAAATTGAGTTTGACAGAAGTAACTACTTCACAAGACTCTTGTGAGGATGAAGCAATAATGCCCACAGAGCATCTTGGGCAGTGATTGTCACAGAGTAAGCACTCAGTAAATGACAGCTAGTATTACCCCTCCAGCCTTGTTGGAGCCTGGTCTTGTGTCCTCTTAGGTGTCACAGTTATGAAAAGTATGCTATGGAGTCTTCTAGAAACTTGTGAGAGAATCTTGTAATTTTCCTTAACTAACTCCTTGCAAGCTGGTGCTCATTTACTCACGTTGCTGTCCATTAGCATTAATGCCTCACACCTTCTCAAACGGAGAACCAAAATCAAAGGCTGCCGTCATTGCCCTCAGTTATATGAGGCATAAATAAACTTCTCTGAGAGACTTGGAAACTTGCCTAGTTCAAGGTTAATTAGCTCTACATCTCCAGAGTGTGTGCACAACAGTGCATTGCTCCCACCAGCTTAGAAACCTTGTTATTTAAAGACATTTCAGTGCCTGGGAGGGAGGCTGCACAATACATCTCTCAGGGTCAAGGCATCCCTGCTTATGTTCGGGGCTTGAGTGAGGGTGTGGTTCATCTGACCACAATGACCAAGGGTTTCAACTTCAGGGACAGGCCTTCTATGCGAGTTTTCAGAATGCAGTCAGCCTTTGTGGTGGTAAGAAGGACTCACAAGGCAGACTTTGGACGAAACGGTCAGGTGAAATCTTCAGCATCCATCCTCTCTTCCTCGGATCCTAGAATTCCAGCTAGAGAAGTTCCAATGGCCATTCTCTCTGCTGTTCTGAAAGTTAAGGCAGGTAAAAGGATGGTTTGGGGTATTCCCTCCCAGGGCAAAATATCTTGAAAAGTTGTCAGTGCTTCCTCCATTCTCTCCCGAGACCTCTCCCATCAGACTTTTGTCCCCACCTCTGCATTCAAACTGCCCTTGTTGAGATCGATAGTGACCTCCACGTTGCCAAACCCAGGGCTCTCAGATCTCATGTTGCTGGACTCATCAGTGCATTTGACTTAGTCGATCACTCTCTGCTGATTCAGAAACATTCTTTGGATGCCTCTCAGAAGCCTCCCAGTTTTCCCAGCCTCTCCAGCTGCTCCTTCTTCGTTTCCTTTTCTAATTTACTCCTCAATATACAGTTTTCTACACATTCTGTGTCTTTGACACTATCAAGATAAGCAACATATATTTGAGAGGATTGGGGGGTCAGGAAGGCACAACGAATCACGGCACTTACGACTCGGTGGTCGGCAATCCAAAAATGGGCAGAAGACCTAAATAGACATTTCTCCAAAGAAGACATACAGATTGCCCACAAACACACGAAAGGATGCTCAACATCACTAATCATTAGAGAAATGCAAACCAAAACTACAACGAGGTATCAGCTCACACCAGTCAGAATGGCCGTCATCAAAAAATCTACAAACAATAAATGCTGGAGAGGGTGTGGAGAAAAGGGAACCCTCCTACACTGTTGGTGGGAATGTAAATTGATACAGCCACTATGGAGAACAGTATGGAGGTTCCTTAAAAAACTAAAAATAGAACCACCATATGACCCAGCAATCCCACTACTGGGCATATACCCTGAGAAAACTATAATTCAAAAAGAGTCACGTACCACAATGTTCATTGCAGCTCTATTTACAATAGCCAGGACATGGAAGCAACCTAAGTCTCCATCAACAGATGAATGGATAAAGAAGATGTGGCACATATATACAATGGAATATTACTGAGCCATAGAAAGAAACGAAATTGAGTTATTTGTAGTAAGGTGGATGGACCTAGAGTCTGTCATACAGAGTGAAGTAAGTCAGAAGGAGAAAAACAAATACCGTATGCTAACACATATATATGGAACCAAAAAAAAAGAGGTTCTGAGGAACCTAGGGGCAGGACAGGAATAAAGACACATGTAGAGAATGGACTTGAGGACACGGGGAGGGGGAAGGGTAAGCTGGGACGAAGTGAGAGAGTGGCATTGACATATATACACTACCAAATGTAAAATAGATAGCTAGTGGAAAGCAGCCACGTAGCACAGGGAGATCAGCTCTGTGCTTTGTGACCACCTAGAGGAGTGGGATGCGGAAGGTGGGAGGGAGGGAGACACAAGAGGGAGGAGGTATGGGAACATATGTATATGTATAGCCGATTCATTTCGTTATAAAGCAGAAAGTAACACACCATTGTAAAGCAATTATACTCCAATAAAGATGTTAAAAAAAAAACAACACTCAGTGGTTGGTCGGTATGGACCATCCTTTGCAGAAGTGGCTGTTGAGCAGGGATGCAGCAGGGGCGATGGTGAAGCTCCTTTCCCAGGCTGCAGGTTCCCTGTGGCTGCTCTCCTGGGGCCGTTCTTGAGCAGAAGGAGAATCTGGTGATAGCAGTGACTTCTCTTTCACTCATCATCTCTGTTATTCAGCAGTTAGAAGGCTGTGCCCACTATGTGCCAAGTACTCTTCTCTTTCAGCTTTTCCTCTGTATCCAAGTGATCATAGATTCAGGTAGTCAAAAGTCACTGTCTTCAGGAAAAGTGTAGCCCTCTGTCCTTCTCTAATCTCAGAATAATTCTACAAAACTGTGAATATCACACAAGTGTTTTGACACAATTTGACATCCAGGACCCAGTGCTTTAGAGGAGATGACTGTGTCCTGGATCTGGGACAATACGCTCATTTTAAATCATTCATGCATGTGTATATTCAACAGATTTGGATACTTACTGTGCCACCAGACTTTAGTTAAAGCTTCTGACTTAACTTCCTTCCTCTTTAGGCTTTTTGTGATCTGGCCCCGCACCACCTATCTGATGCTACTTCCCACTCACTTATAACCTCTTTTGCTGAGTACATATACCCACAAGGGTATATCACAAGCGCACTGCTGCAAATTAGCACACAGTACTTGATGCCGGCAGCCTGCTGTCCGCGATACTGTCCATCTGTTCTTATCACAGCCTGCCTCACCATGGTGAGCCTGAGGCTGATCTCCAATAAATACTTGGCTCATTGATTCATCTGTGAAGCCACCGTCTTTGAACAGCAACAAGCTCATCAGTGAGGATCATCTTCAGCTGCCTGGTGCAACAGAAAAGGGAAATTTTGAGAAACAAAGGAAGCTAGGGCAGTTTCTTCTTTGAATTTGGGACTGAAGCTAATTTAAAAGGCTGCCAGAAATCTGGAACCACTTTGCTGGCTGCAAGTTTTTGGTGAAAGCACGAAGCGTGTTTCCTTTTTCCTGAGGCCAGTTTGTAACATCCTGGAAAGGGTCCTTGGACTCCATTAGAGTCTCTGTGCTCTAATGCCTTCATTGGGCCCCGTGTCCTTTGTGGTGGGCTGTCCTTCCCCCCAGACTGAAATCAACCTCATGCTCATTACTTTCCTTTAAGTCTTGCCTGTCCTCCCTAGCACCCCTACACACACACACATATTTGGACAAGCATTGTTAATCTCCTCCTTTTTTCTGGCTCCTGGAATTCATTAGCATCCTTTTTCCCTTCCCCGACGTAACCTGAAATCTTACCAACATCAAAATTACCTTCCTCCAAAGTGTTTATATTGTGACTCTTTGCATGCAGTGCTGGGCTGGGCAAAGCAGCACATAAGTTCAGGGATCAAGGTCCATGCCCCTCGGGTGTGTCATTTTCCTGCCAGCACCAGCCTGGATGGGATGTTCAGAACCTTTGGTCAGTTAATAAATACTTCTTACCCCTTTACTTTTTCTTTGCATTATTTCCTTTTACTTTTCTTTTTGCCTGTAAGATGGAAATAAGATCACTTTGTTTCATGGAGCTATTTAGAGGGATAAATGAGGTAATTTACCCCAAAGCACTTTGACAACTATAAAGTCCCATGTACATGCTTGTTATTATTTTCCATCACCTAGCATAATGCCTGGCACTTCGGCACTTTTTGGTTGAAAGAATGAGTGAATGAATGAATGAATGAATGAAGTAAAAACCATAGTCTCTGAACTCTGCTTAGAATCAGGTTGGGAAGAGGCTACACTCACTCA
The DNA here is from genome assembly GCF_003031525.2 of Neophocaena asiaeorientalis asiaeorientalis. Lineage (NCBI taxonomy): Eukaryota > Metazoa > Chordata > Mammalia > Artiodactyla > Phocoenidae > Neophocaena > Neophocaena asiaeorientalis. The sequence goes on along the minus strand of NW_020172776.1, from coordinate 606,741 downwards.
TGAAATACCACCAGAACAGTGTCTAACAAAACCTCACTAATCGAGATGCCCTTTTTGGGTAGTGGCAATTATCTAGAACATAGTTGAAAGCTAGTGTCTGCAGATCAGCCAGAATAAATGTCCCTGAACACTTGCACCAAAGCACATGCCCTTTACTCATTAAGGAGGTCTTCAAACATAACCTATTTATTCTTACGATTTTGTTCATTCTTTTAACAAACATGCTTCTCTGGGCTGCCAGCCTCAGAGCAGCATTTTGGAGCAAATGGAAGATGGGAACATCTGACTAAAGGAAACTTGTCATGGGCTCAGAAGGTATCTCAGTGATCCAGCCTTGTGTGATAATTGATGTTTTTAATGATGGCCACTTGTAATCAAGTAAAGCCTCAAGTAGATTTAGTATCTTCTGAAAGCATTTAAGTTAAATAATACATTTTAGAAATGTTAAAAAATTTTTTTCATGCTTAAAACGTTAACTCCAAAGGATGGAAAAATGCAGGGTAGGTGTAGCGTGACTGCGCCCACAGATGTGGAAGGACACTGTCTAGGTTCAGTGCATAAGTGCTGAGAAGGCCAAGCATAGGCTGTTCACAGCGGGTGTCTCTTCCCAGAGGAGAGGGTTTGAGCAGTAATAGCCGTTGTGGTAGCAGGTGCCTTAATCTGTGCTCTGCAATAATCTAAGTGCTTTTTCTGTATCAACACATTAAATCCTTGAAACAGCTTTATGAGGTAGCCTTGTTATTATCATCATTTTACAGATGAGACACAGAGAGGTTCAGTAACTTGCCCCAGGCCAGGCCACGCAGTCGTGGAGGTGAGCCTGGCTCCAGACTCTATCATCATTGTGCTAATTGCTTTCCTCGGTTTTAAAAGAGGAGAATAAGATCCACTGATAGGGAGAAGAACCGTAGGAGCAATGCACTGAGTGGGAATGATGAAGGAAAAAGGAATTATTAAAATAGTACTTTATAAATTGTGAGATCAGAAAAAAGCTGCCATGTAGTTTTGTTGCTGGTGTTAAAGAAACATGTATGAAAATATGTGAGGAGCTGTCTGAAGGATGCATTTGAAGAGACCATCACTCAAAAACAGGGCACATTATATAACAGCAGGGATGACAATGATTTCATAAAGCTCTGGTTTCAGTTGTGTGTGTGCCTGTGTGTGCACGCTGGGATGTGGTGTAAAATATTTTTCTTACTAAGAGTCACAGTCAAGAGACTTTGAAAGCCCTTGCTCTGTAGAGTTTGCTGCTCTACCGAGACAAAGCTGGCTGGCACGGCCAGCGATCAGGTCCAGATTTGCTGTCTCACTGCTGTACAGTCTCTTGTAACCTAAGAGCTCCGTCCGTGCTGCCCACTCCTATTTCCAGGGGGAGGGGCCATCATTGACCAAGTTGCTTGGGCAGCATCCAAAGTGTGAGTATGTGGGTTTGTTCATAAGGGGCTCTTATTGGAGGTTATTTCCTTAGGTCAATTGTGAAGTGTACAAAAGACCAGTCAGGCAATCAACAAACGTGGATCAAGTGCCTACTATGTGAAGGGCCCTGTGTTAGGCTACTTGGGCTCTGGCATTTTCAATTTAACAAATATAAGTCTGATGTAAATTTAGGAAACGGCAGAGAGAAAAATCTGTTTGGAAATGGGAGAAAGAAACCCAAGCCCTCCCCCTGTGTAGCTCTGTAGCTTGACAAGCTTCAGTTTAAGGGCTGGCTTTAACTCTGTTTTCATTTCCAGTGGGTATGCTTTGAGTTGGCACACAAATTCAATGTGTGAATGGCGTGGGAGTTGAGAAAGTTGCATTGCTGTTTCTCTTCTTAAAATTAACAGTGGAATCCTTGTGAGAGCTGTGTAGGCCCCGGAATGTGCCACACATGATTCTCTAACTGCATAATTAGGGAGTTCTCCATAATAAAATAGATAAAATAGTCCTCATTCTTGCCGAAATGTGTGCGCCTCCTCTGCAGCCTCCTCTGAGAAGCAGCTGACTGACAAACGCTCTGCAGGCTTCTCCAAGTCCTAGCATCTTGCTGTCAGTATAGTATCCACACCCTAGCCATTAGGACTTGTCTGGTGAGGTTCACAGATGTTCCTACTTGCCCTGAAGCCCTGTTACCTTGAGCTTCCTGGCTTTTCGGAATCCACAGTGGATGCCTCACTGATCTACAATATGTGTGTACATGTTCCCAGGAGAGGTCAGTCCACAGTGGCTCACGGCCGCCTTCCTACATAAACGTGGTTGGTCATCGTGGGAGCTTGTTAGAACTGAAGACCCTCAGGCCCCGCCTCAGCCCTACTGGATCGGAATCTGCAGTTAATAAGATCCTCAGGTGATCTGTGTGCACATTGAAGTTAGAGGAGCACTGAGTAGACACTTGGGAGCAGCTCGGAGGCAGTCTAGATATCTATGTGGAGCCTCAACCAACTGTTGACCTAAAACAGACAGACTGACTGTTATTTCTCCAGCAAAAATGAGTTTATTTGGGGTCAGCAAAGAATTGCAATTGGGGTCTGCAACCACGATGAGCCACACGTTAGTCCCCACACAGCAAAGAGAGGAGAGCTCTTTGAAAGAAGGGAACAGTAACAGGAAGGGGGGGGGGGAGGACAGTGGGGTTTACAGTAAACAAAGAGCCCATTAGAGGAACTGACAGTTCAAAGTATAGTGGTTTTTCATTGGCTGAGTGTGACAGTCTCTCATTGGCTGAGCTTTTGCCAGGCAAGAAGAGGAGGTCTTTCTTCTTCCTTTTGAGCTCTGCTATGGTGGTAGGGGGTGAGAGTTCCCCCTTCTGGCCTCTTGGGTCTATTTTAATTGAGGTTTCTGTTTATTGATTTTTACACAACCAACCAACTAACCAGCCAATCAATACCTACATTTCTATAGACCATCTACCATGTTTACTGTGATAACCAATACTCATGATTACCAGTGCAAAGATCAAAGTAATAAAAAAGGGCAGTCCTTGTGTTTCCCAAGTAAAAACTTTCATCACAGTGGTAGCAGGATCAAAGGCAATAACTTGGCCCAGGGCAGTACTAAAGTGGGAGGCATCTGATAAGTCTGCGGTCCCTGCAAAGTCGGAGGTTGGAATGCAGCTTTGGCTAATCGTGATTCCATCGTAGTGAGTGGTCAGTGCTGACAAAAGAGAAAAAAAATCTGGTTTTAGTTTTTTGACAAAGAGCAATTGTTGGAACAGGTGGACAGGGAACATGAAGGTAGGCGCTGTGTCCTGCTGTGGCTTAAAACTTTTTCCAGGAGTCTATCAACCAGAGTCTGTAGTTATACAATGGTTATAAAACCATTCCTCAGGGATACACCAATTATGTATAGTTTTCCCTCAGCATCCGTGAGGGGTTGGTTCCAGTACCTCTTGTGGATAACAAAATCCACAGATGCTCAAGTCCCTTGTATAAGATGGTGTAGTACTGTTGGCCTGTGAATCTGCAGGAGAGTCTGACATCTGCACATTTTGTTCCATGATTGGTTGAATTCATCTACGTGGAACCCATAGATGCAGAGGGAGGACTGTATTTCAAGGATTCTTTTCAAGTTCTTAAGGCCACGTTTGACCCTTCACTTTCCTACTGGCCCAATATCCAGCTGCCTCCAAGGTTACTAATTCTTCTTTGGAAATGCTTTTCCACTCACTTCTCCCAGCTTCTGCCTCCACTTCCGGTGCCACGACTACAGTCCACACTATTTAGCTTCTGATTATAGCAGTTATGAGATGATTTTCTTGTTTCCAAAATATTTCCCCAAACACACCTTGAAAACTCCTTTAGCTGTACAGAGTTTCCTGAGATGATGTGAATCAGGCCACTTCCATGCTCCATAACCAGATGCTATCCCATCTGTGAATGAAAACTGTTACCTGCCATGTCAGTAAATGAGGGATGTTGCAATCCTCAGCCACTGCAGCCACCCCCAACAGTGAGCCCTGAGGGGACCCAGGATGCTGGCCCTAGATAGCTATGGTGCATAGCAAAGGAATGATTTCCATGAGCCCAGACTCTTGCATCTTTTTTATTTTTATTGGAGTATATTTGCTTTACTATTTTGTGTTAGTTTCAGGTGTACATCAAAGTGAATCAGTTATACGTGTACATATATCCACTCTGTTTTAGATTCTTTTCCCATATAGGTCATTACAGAGTATTGAGTAGAGTTCCCTGTGCTATATAGTAGGTCCTCATGTTGCATCTTCCCGTACATAGAAAAGCGCTAAATCATTAATTTGAGATATCTGGTTTTCTTTTTATTAATTAATCTTTTGATGTTCCGACTACCCGGTCTTTGAGGCAAAAGCCCCTATATTTCCGGGCTCGTCCCTTACCTCTTCCCTCAGAGCCATCTGACAAGCTGTCTTCCTGGCTTGAGGTCCTCAGAAAGACCACCGAGTAAAACATAATGCTCAACTTTTAGGCTGTGCATTTTTTCAGTTGACACATCTAACTTCTCTTCTTGGTCTTCAAAGTTTCAGTGACCTGCTCTCACATCACCTGGACAAACTTACCATTTATGCCCAAAATACTAGTTAAGATTTCTTCCCCAATAGCATCCTTCAGAAAAAGAAAAGTCACTTTGTATTTGTCTTTACAAAGTTTGATGACTTTCGTAAAGAGCACCAAAATTTGGATGTTTTCTGAACTACTTTATTTGGAACACTACTGAGAGGACATAGGATTAGACTAACATTGGTGAAAGTTTGGGATGTTTATTGAGGCTACCTGCTAGAATCATTTTTTTAAAAGGAAGCAAAGAAACTTAACATGGTTTAGTAATTACTTCTAGGAGTATGACCTCACTTTTAAGATTTTTAAAGTGATTTATTTTGTAAAGATTACTTAGAAAAATACAGGACGACGTTACTTTGCGGAGATCATGAGTATGTAACCACAAGAAGAAGGTTAAAAAAAAAAATGACCTAATGGGATGGAACTGGTAAATTGCAGCTTGGATAAAATGTTTAGTGACAACTTTGCACACAGATTTAAGTCACGCTGTATGTCCAGCATCTTAGATGAATGTAAAGATGGTGTGCTCTGGAAAATTGTGATGCATAACTCAAAATATAGCTGTAAGTAATGATGATGATGTATATGAAGATACATAAGAAGTGTTTCAAGAACTGGGTTATAAGAAGTGAGAATGGAGAAAAGCAGTGTTTGTATGTATGTCTCTGAGACACAAAGACGTGCTGCCCAGATGGTCTTTGGGGAAGAACTTGCTGTCTCACCATCAGCACCATTGAGCTGCAGACAGCTCCCCAGCCCAAGGTCTCACTCTTGGGGGCAGCCCCTGTGCTGGAACCAAACGAGGTAGAGACACAAGGGCCTGGCCCTGGGGCATCACTTAGGATGTCTCTAGTCAGCACACTTGGCTCCTGAGCTCCCGGCAGGGCTGGCGGAAGCGCTGTCAGCCCTGTAGCTCAGTTACACGTCTTCCTCTGCGCAATCCTGCTTCCTCCCTCGTCCTTTCACAGGTGTTGATCTCTATTAAACCTTGTGCACCCCAAACTCCCTCTCAGCATCTGCTTCCAGAGAACTCGCCCTGCGTCAGGAGGGTACCACATTAACAAACATTGCAGGAAGACACTGGCTAGTTCATCTATATCCTTGCAAGTTTATACATTCAGGTTGGCGAGTAATTTTTTTAAAAAATTGTCTCATTGGGAAAACTGGATATCACCTTACGAGCAAATGCATTTATTTGCATACCCTCAGTATTCCCATCAGTAGCGTATGCAGGCCTGTCCACTTGCTGTCCTTCACACCCATACCCTACTCCCTATATCACATCCCACCCCACTCATTCCTGCTCTTAGGTTTTGTCTTATGCTGTTCCCTCCACTGTAAATGCCTTTCCTTTTGCTCTGTTTCATACCTGTCTAAATCCGACTCATTCAAGCTCTTCAAGGAAGGTACCACTTCTTCCACGAAGACCTCCTTGCCTTAAGCTGCACTCTTTTATTATTCCTTTATGTTTTACATTGAATTACATTTTATTGTAGTTTAACAATACAACTCAGTTAAGCACAGTTATTCTCGAATTGTTTCATGTGAAGCAGATACCAAATTCATATTTCCTAGTACTCGACATAGCCCAGAGCATTAGGTGGTTACCTATAAAACACTAGTGAGTTGACTAAAATACGTGCATGATAACAAACAATATTGAAAATATTAGAAAATGTATCCCGGAAAATTTTAAATTTAAATCATACCCTGGAGCGGTATGTTCCAAAACCTGTTTCCTGAATTTGTGCTTTAAACAAGTTTTCGTGGTCAAATTAATTGGGAGAACTGTGCCTCTAGTGTCTTCTGATAAGGGATGAGCACATTGGCCAATTAAATAGTAAAGGATCTGAGAAGTCCTAGAGTAAATAAATCTGGTTGACTTTATTTAACCCAAACTACTGTCATTTTAAAAAATACATGTATTTTCCATTTTAAATAGCATCTATGAGCATCCCCGTGGTATTTGTGTAAAACAGACTCTGGGAGCCATACCCCAGCAGACAGCAGAGTGGGTGTCAGCACCGACAGCACAGGTAGGCCTGGAGACCAGAAAGATGGACTCTCCATGGCAAACGGGCCATGACCTGTGTTCCCAAATCTGGGGAGAGGAACAGGCTCCACAGGCAGGTGGACGATAGCACCATTCCAAGCAGTAGAAGCAGCAGCAAGAGGCAGGGCTGGCAGATCATACCAACGACTCCTGGGCAAACGCTCTCTCTGGGCAGCTAGTCTCAGCTCCAGCTGCCAACTGGAATCACCTGGGGAGCTTGTAAACATCTGGACACCTGGGTCTTACCCTGCAAGATGCTGATGCCACTGGTCTGAGGTGAGGCCTAGGCCCTGGGATACTTAAAGCCCCCCAAGTGATTCTAATTGCAGCTCAAGTTGAGAGCCACTGCTTTAGGGGAACAGGAATGGAAATGTTTAAAAGAATGTCTGGGCTTCCCTGGTGGCGCAGTGGTTGAGTCTGCCTGCCGATGCAGGGGACGTGGGTTCGTGACCCGGTCCAGGAAGATCCCACGTGCTGCGGAGCGGCTGGGCCCGTGAGCCATGGCCACTGAGCCTGCGCATCCGGAGCCTGTGCTCCGCAACGGGAGAGGCCACAGCAGTGAGAGGCCCACGTACTGCAAAAAAAAAAAAAAAAAGATTGTCTTCTTCTGCATGCTAGGTTTCCTTTATTGAGTGTATCTGCCGTAACAGAAGTTGCTCTGGAAATTGTCAACTCCACATGGGGTCTGAACACCGCCAGCACTGACTCCACCTGAGGGTTGGTCCGAAAGGCAGAATTTCAGGCCCCACCCACATCCTGAATCATGATCCCCCGGGAGATTTGTATTTGTCCCAGGGGCCCTGAGCTAGAACAGCAGATCCACTCCATGTAGCACCTGCCATCCAGAGAGTCTGCCTGTGTGGTCTTCATTCATCTTAGTATTGAAGGCACGTCTCTCCCTGTCAGTAGTCATCGGCCTCCTATACCTCAGGTCTGCTACCCTGGAGGCCAACTGCCTCTCTCGAAGGAGGAGGCTTCAGAGTCCCCAAATTAAATTTTCCAAAGACCAGTCAGTCAATATTTTGAGTTAGGCAATCCCGAATTGGTGGAAATCTGTCCAGCTGCATTCCCCTGATGTGGTCAAAGCAGAAAAAACCAGAAATGTAGTTTGATTTATAGAGATGACAAATGGTGTCCGAAATGGCTCTTTTCCTTCTTTGTTTTGGGTTAAAGAATGGGGGAAAATCAGAAATGTAGGTCCTAAGTGATCAGCCAAGTCATCCAGATGAATCTGGGCCAGGACAGAAGAGTCTGCTGTTCCAGGGGCTCCTGGGGAGCTGAGCCGGACGAGTGAAGAGGGGGCGCTCCGTGGCACCCCTCCCATGACAGAGGTGAGCTCACTTTGGAGGGTCATGCCAGCCTCACACCACACGTGATCGCACCCTGCCCCGTCAATGACTGTCCTATAGCTTGAGCCCAAGTCTCCCACTGGCTGTGCTTGTTACCTTCACAGAAGGATTTAATTGTCAGTTCTCCTCATGACGAAAACCAGACCAAAACAGCCTCATATTTCTGTGATGAGTAGATGTTCTGGATCATCAGCTGTGCTCTTTCCTTCTCCATTCCCAAGCTCACGGAAGGTCTGTCCTTCCAGGGCAAACGCAAATGGCTGGCGCCTCACGCTTCTCCTGCGTGCTACTTGCACCTTCACTCATGAGTTAGCTCCCTTACTCATTTGTCCAACAAATATTTATTGTCTAGTGTTCATTGAGAATAGCACTAGGCTCTGGGTACATATGCTCCTGTCTACACAGAACTGAGAGCTGAACACATGTGGATAGACTATTGAACAACAAGTTTCTGGGAAGAACTCTATGTTAGAAGGTGAAGCTATAAACACCACTTCATCAAGAGAGAATACTAATTTATTAATCTAAAGGAGAAGGTCGTTATTAGAGGTGTTCTGGCACATCCATTCAAGATAAAAGATGAACATTTGACTTGTGTATAAATTCAGTCATTCTGAAGACAGCTTACTTTCCTCTCTCCAGAATACGACATCAGCCTCAAACCTGATAATGGTAACTTTGGAAGCAATGCATCATGTCTGGTACCTGCTCAGTCGTTCGGACCTCTTCCATCACATGCTCTGCCGTGGTACAAGAACCAGGCCGAGTGTGGCCAAGTGGCAGTCCAATCACCACGGGATTGTGCAAGAGTTGATAGAAACGTGCCCATTTTGGGGGCTGGAGCAGGAATATTCGTTGAAGGTGATGCAGCAAGAGCCCAGGGAGAAAGCTGTGTTTATTTTTGGTCACTTAATTTCTCAAAGGGGTAAAAGGGAAAAGCAAGGTTCTTGGTTACAAGCCAAAGGCCCCCTCCTGGCCAGCTTATGCAGAGGAGGAGTTCATTGGCAACGTACTAGGTAGCTCACAGAATGCACAGGAAATTTGCAGAACTAGGCTTGGAAAATGGGAAGCTGGGCAGGGGGAGCCAGTGAGGGTCAGGTCTCAGGAGCAATCGGGTCAGCACTTTGGCATCAGTGCCGCCCCCTCCAGAGCAGGGCTCTGGATGTCAGCATCACTGTCACCATGACAACGACAAGTCACATCTGTGTCACTCCTTCCAGAGTCCCCATCACAAGCATCCACTTAGCCCAGCCCAGGTCATGTGTCCACACTGTATCTGCCAAGGGGTGGAGAAAAGCATCATTTGGCAACTTCCAGCTCCTGTAGTAGGAAGTGGGACCCTATCTCCCTCCAAGACATGTATTCTGCAAGGTTTATTCCCAAATAAAATGGTGTGGGTGCTGGGCAGCCAAAAATATGGCCCGTGTCCACTAAAAATCATAACTTTAAAGTTGTGTCTACCTGAGCTCTCCTATCCATGCCCCTGCCTGTGGTAAGAGTCTGAGGAAGGTTAGGTCGGCCTGGCCATCTGCACAGGGAAGAAGACAAGATAGCATTCCAAAAGATGGCATACAAGTTAACACTCTGCTTGATACAGTTACTAGAAACCCAGTCCGAATCCACTGATGCAGAACAGAATATTATTTTAAGAGTATGGGGAGCAGTGTGTCTCATGGAGCCCAAGGGCTGGTAATTGCTAAGACTTTGGCAATGACACAGTCCAGTGACTTGAGTGCTGTCGGGATTCTGACCCTAATATTATTATAATTAATAATAATATTCGTGAAGCACTTATTATGTCCTTGCATTTATTTGTACAACAACTCTGTGAAATCTGAACTAAAATCACTCCCATTTTAGAGAAGAGGAAGCCTGGAGAAGTTAGGGCATGTGGCCAATGTCACACAGCTAGTAAGTAAGACAGCAGTTGAACCCGGAGCCTGTGCCCATGACCCTCGCCACACTGTGTTCTCCTGTCTTGGTGCCAGACCACCGTCTTCTGTCCCTCAGCTCCACAGACCCCGAGTTTCACACCTGTGTCCATTGGCCTAGGGAGAGATCACACTCTCCTGTGTCCCAAGTCCAGTCTCTCAAGAGGACAACTGTGATTGGCCAGTAGGTGCCAGAGGTAGAGTCACCCCCAATGGCTCTGCCATAACCAAGTAGATGCAATGGGTGAGGGCTGGGGGCTTCAGAGGCAGGGCAACCGTTCCCAAACAAATAAGGGTTGCTGGCAGCCAAACACTTGTTAACTACACATTTCAACGTTGCCTCCTGTGTGACTTTCCATTTTTGCCTTACTTTCCAGCAATTTACAAATAAATTTAATTTTCAAAGGCAATGACTAACTCATTCCATGTGTCTGGGAACACTATTTTTCGGCTCTCTTTTACAGAATGACTTTCTCCTTTTATTATGAAATTTTTTTCAATTTTGCCATTTCACGCTACGCTTGATTTTTTTGGTAATCCGTTTTAGAACTTTTACGAAAGTAGATGAGGTACAAATCATAGATTAGAAGAGAAAAAGACCGCAGAGATGTGCTGTCCAACATGGGAGCCCCTAGCCACATACAACTATTTAAACTTAAATTAAATTAACTAAAGTTAAGTAAATTTAAAATTCAGTTTCTTGGTTACACTAGCCATATTTTAAGCTCCCAGTAGCAAGCACACTATAAGAGCAAACTCTGTATTATAGGATCTTTCCATCGTTGCAGAACATTCTACTCTCCAGTGCTGCTGCAGAGGGTTGTCATAATGGCATGGACCGTCTTCTGAAATAATGAGCTCCCTAACGGAAGCGGTTCGCTGACCAGGACCGACCCTTCCGCTCCCAGGGGACTGTGAGTTCCAGCCTTCTTTCCCAACACTATACTTCCTTCGGATTCCTTTCTGAGTTGCTCCCATATTCGTTTACTCAAAGCCAACACTGGAATCATGTAAATGTGAGTTATTTCTTTTCTATAGTAGAAAAGGTATACAACTATAATAGAAATTTCTTGCGCTGGAGGGACATTTATCGCTGATACTGAAAATTTAATGCACTTGCTTAATTAGAGGGGGGATGGAAGGAATGTATGAGCTGGAGATGCTCGTTAACAAGATGAATTGTCTGCATGTGGAGATGCTTGCAGAGCCCAACAGCAGAGGCTCCGTGTTCTCCATCGTAGGGAAGTATCCATCCCTCCTCTTTTTATAACTGTCCAGAAAAGACAGGCTATTCTTGATGAAAGCTGCTTTGAATCTTTAAAATTGTTTTGTCCACATTAAAACAACTCATTTCCATTCAGCGCCAATCCACAAATTGTTTTTACCGCCCCTTGGTGCCAAGGCGGGTCACAGCTGCTCCTGTTTAAGGTAAATTCTGCCCTAGAGTGGGAGGAGTACCTTTGGAGGCAGTTTGGGTGATGCGGGAGAGAGTTCCCCCTACGACTGGTCAGAGGTCTTGTGAGGGTGGAGCTGCTTGCCATTCCTTGTCCGTGCGCTGAAAAGAGGGCAGGATGTCCCCAGAGTGTCCCTAGCTAGAGAGGTTGGGCCCCAGAGGTGGGACCTTGCAGCTCACCAATGATTCTCATGCCCCAAGCGAGGTCTTTAGACCCCAAGGAACCCCAGGGGCTGGGACAATGTGGCCTGTGGGCTGCAGGAACCCGGAACCCTGATACAAATCAGGACAGAGCAGGTGCCCGGTAATGAAAATGATCCAACTGCCCATCAACTCAGTGGGAGGGGGACCTGGAGTCACATTTAACTTGATTTAAGGGATTCTAAAAATATATATTTCTTGTGCACCTGAGTCTCAGGACTAAAATCCTTGCTTGCTGCAGTTGGATATACTAAGTTTGGACATAAAATCCGAGGGGCTGGTAAGGACAGTGTCTGTGTGACTGGAAGGGGACACAGATGGCATTCCGGCAGCCAGGACTGAAGAGTTGCTTTCCACACTCTGAAAATTTGACACGGACTCACTGTGGGGAGGCCTTTGTGGATGAACCTCGTCAACTGGCAGCCCCACTGGGGGTGAGAGGAGCTCAGTTTTGTTCTGCCAGGTCTTAAGTTAGGATGGCATGTGATCTCACAATTGATTCAATTACGTTGCATGTGGATTTGGCTAAGTGGTAGATGATTAGTATGTATTTTTTATTGTTTTTGTTTTTTTGAAAAAACAATGACTATTTCCTGAATTCAAGCAGAAGCTTTTTAAGATGACCTCCATGAAACTGATGGGCCAGATTAACTATCCATTTTCTTTGTGAAGCATACTGACTGTAATGGACTGAATGTTTGTGCTCCCCCAAAATTCATAGGTTGGAATCCAGCCTTCAGTGTGATGGTGGTAGGGAGCCCAGAGAGCTCTCCCCGTCTTTTCCCCATGTCAGTGTACAGTGAGAAGACTCCTGTCTTTCAACCAGGAAGTGCGCCCGCACCAGAACCTGACCATGGCCCTGATCTCAGACTTTCAGTCTCCCAAACTATGAGAAATACATTTCTGTTGCTTGTAAGTCACCCAAGCTATGGTGTTCTTTACAGCTGCCTGAGCTAAGAGGTTGACTGATGTCCACAGCTCATTGAGGGCTGGCGGCTGGTACTGCACAGGCTGCTGTTTAGTGGGCCCACGGTGTGTTGTTTGCTTCTTTCCTAACCTGTTAATTCCAATTGATGGTTTTCCGGTAATTACACAGTTTGACCAGATATTATTAAAACTAGTGATACACCAGTACACAAAGAAAGAGGGATGTGCTACCAGTAAAAATTCAGCTTAATGCTTTGGAAAGACTCAGTGAAGGAAAGTCTGTTTTAAAAGCGTTGCTGAATTATATTTGATGGCTATCAGTACAGCATCTAGAAGGATTCTTGAGTCAAGATGCTTTGTACTGTCTTTAAATTCTCATCTCACTAAGGAAACCCAGTGAGACAATACAGAGGATGCATTATGTGTGTGTGGTTTGCAAAGAAAGGAAATAATACAGCACTCTAACCAGCAAACCCATATTGTAAGAAGAGGCATTGGGTCAATAAAACGATTGGTGAGTGAATATAGATTTTAAGTTCCCTGTTACAATAAAATGTTGGCTGCGTAAAGGTATCATTTGTGCGCATGGTTCTCCTTTTTGTCCGAATGGATTATCGCCCTCTACTGTTAGCAGTGAGGGATGCCAACCGTGATTTGCACGGCGACCCCACCCACGGTTTACTTTCAGAGCACTTCCTTTCAGTTAGAATGTGCAGGTAGGTGTCCGATTACAATGGGGCTGAAAACGTAGCCGCGCTCACACATCAATATAACGAAATTATTTTCAAGTATTCCAAGTATTTTCAAGTATTCCAAGTATTTTCATCTATTTATTTTCAACTGTTTCATCTATTTATAAAAGAATGTTTTATAATTGAGTGATGAACACCCTCATCCCATCCCCACACGATTTTATTGCCTTTTAATTACACTCGGTAATATTTAAGCATAGATGTCGATTTAAAAGGCGGTGGTCTTCAGAAAGGACAGCCGCTATTCTTTGGTGCCACTCTTCACAGTGACAATGTGAATTAAAATAATTCTATGGAGAGGTCCAATCTTCCTATGAATGAGAAAAATAATGTGTGCGACAGACAGCTCTCTCCTCCCACATCAAGGGACTTGGCAGGGAGTGGAAAGCATCTTGAAGGGACATCCCGGATACTGCGGGAGACCTGGCGTGGCGAGATGGCGGCGGGATCCTCCCACCTCTGCGACAGCTTTGCAATCAATAACGCAGGGCTCTGCGGCAGCGCTGCGCCTTCTTTCTTACCCGCCTCCCGCAGCGGGGCGGAAGGCCAGTACGTTAGTCCATTGCGCCATCTATCGTCTATCAGTGTTCATTGCAGGTTGGGTCTGGAAAACTGCAGAACTGCAGTTCTGAACATCAGAAACTAGTCTGAATTGTGCGTGGGGCAACGCTTAGCCTTCAAAAGGCGACCTAATGTTAAAAGGCAAAGAAAAAAATGAATGCCGTGTTTATTCATTTGCCTGTAAAACGAATAACTTAAGTCTAGAAACACCAGGTGCCAATCATGTAAGGTAAATAAAGATTATCAAGCACCTGCCAGTCATTTTGTGTGTACCAAGGCTATATTGAGGTCTTGTCAGTCTCCACCCTCTTGTGACTCGGTCCAGTAGGGACAATCCATATAAACGTAAGTCCAGCTAAATCTGAGGTTCATGTTAACAACGAATAGATTTTTAATATAAAATATGTCCCATATATACTAAAAAAATAATGGGGCATCCTATCATTATTATTACCATTCTTTTTATTAGCTAAATCTGGCAACCTTCCATGGAAACACATGATTGCAATACAGGTTTTACACGGCCGTTAGCTGTGACGAAGGGCTTGAGGACCTTTGTTCAGAGGTGCTGGTTAGGAAGGCTTCTCAGCAGAGAGTCACTAATGCGAATGGTTCACCAAACCGGTGAACTGTGGGCGGGTTTCTCCTGGTAGAACTTCATAAGCAAAGGCAAGAGTCTGGGGGAACACACAGCACAGCCCACACACAGCATTTCTGTGCTGTGTAAGTGCAGGGGTGAGGAGGGGACAGGCCCGTGGGAAGGCCGCTGCATCACAGAGCGCTATCTACCATGCCGGCCAGGAGGTGGATTTTATCCCGGGTGCAAGGGGGAGTAAAAGAAAGGTACTGAGTAGGAGAGTGACTTGGTCAAATTTGTGTTGAAGGAAGATAAATCTGCAGCAGTGTCGAGGATGGACTGGAAGGTTAAGAAGCCTAGAGGTGGGGAGACGTGGAGGATATTGTCCAAGGTCAGCGAGCTGGTAAGTAGCAGAACTTGCAATGTGAACTGGGGTCTGCTGGCTCCAAGTCAGCCAATGGGCCTGCCCATCTAATTGGATTATGATTCCCACGTGCAATCGTTTTTAGGCTCAGGAATAACACCACATTATGCACATTTTCCTTCCCTGAAAGATGAGCTCCACCCACATTTGGAAATACGGGAAATACCTCGTCCTCCTCTTCTCTCCCTTCCTGCCTCTCAGGAGGCCCCTCAGCTCCTGCATCTGATTAACTCAGCCCTCTTTCCCACACAGGGCTCCCCCTGCAAACCCGTCTAACAGGGCCAAGTGACAAAGTGAGTTAGATCCTCTGAGGTAACCTTGCGGGCCTTGTTTTTCTTGGGCCGCAGCCTGACTTTCTGATGCCCTGGAATGAGGGCACCTGCTTCTTTTCAAGGAGACTCTGCTATGAGGCCCACGCAGATGGCAGGCCTGGCATTCTACGGTCGTCAGGGGCTGCTCGTTCTTGGACCCGGTTCACTAAAAGCTGGACAGGAGGCCAAGCAGAGCCTGGCAATGCTTACAACCTGCCCTCTGAGGCTGGGGCATTGGCAGCACCTTAGCACGCATGGTGCAGCCCCTCAGAGAGTGCGCAGGTGCTGGTGAACTAGGCTTGTAGGTTAGTGGGGGAAGAAGAGGGAGCAAACTTGCTTCCCCGGACATGTGTCATGAAATTCATGTCAGGATCTTGAGGCTTGAGCTTTGCAAAAAAAAAAAAAACGGGGGGGCGCATTTAACAGAATATACACACTTAGGAAAAAGGTACATGAGAAGTGCAACGATTAGTTTTAAAAGGGCACTTAAGGATGCAGTGGATAAATTATGCAAGAATAGAGACATGCATAGATTTGGTAGTTTTAGGGCGATTTTAAAAGGAGTGCTTTTAAATAACCAACAAGTTTTTATTGAACACCTGCCATTTGAATGCCCTTCAGCACCGTTGGGCCGGCAGTAGCAAGTCGCTTGGAAGAATCCATGATTAGAGATCTAGTTGCTGGCCCAGGCAGAGCGGACGGAGAGCCAGAGGAGATGGTATAGAGGATCCCGGCATTGGTTTTGGTTCTGAGGCCTGTGAATTTTCAGGGGAGAATATGCACTCTAGGAGAATGGTGATTTTGTGAGACTTACGGTATTCGTAGCAAGCATGAATATGAAGCCCCAAATCCAGGCGTTTAGGAAATATCCGTTTCTTCATTTTCTTCAAATTCAAATTTTAATTTGATTAACTTAATTAAAGTTAAAATTTAAATTAAACCTGGCTCTGAAGCACCCTCCCCCATCTCCATCTGGAGATAAATTTATTATTCGAAGCCGTCATTGGAGGGCTCCTCCCCGTTCCACCACTTCCGCCAGCGGAGGTTGATCAACAATCCAGGAGGCCTAGCTGGTGCCTGGGGAAGAGGCCAGGCCTCTGGTCTTCCCTTGCTGAGCTTCCCGCCCACACCCCGACGGTCCACGTCTGCGTAGGCACTGAAGGCTCTGTACGTGCACGGAGGCCCTCGGGGAACTTGTGCGGAGGTGGCCCGAGTGTCCAGTCCTTACCGCCCACCCCTCCCCACCGGCCTCCCGAGCTTCCTCCTTCTTTGGCTGCCTCAGACTCACTCCTCTCTTCTCTCCCAGCATCACCTCTTCAGTGAGATCCAGTTCCCTAAAAGACGAGAGAAAGCATTGCAGTAGCTTCCTTCTTCTGCTTGGAGGATGGAGAGAGGGAAATATAAATGGCCTCACTAACTTCTTGAAACTAGAGAGGTGAGCAGGAAGGGAAAAAAGCTCTGAAAATGCGGTGCAAATTAATTATCTCAATAAATCATTCTGCTGCGGATTTCTATGTAATTTACAGGCCAGGCAGAGGGGCAGCAGAGCAGGGGATTAAATGCTTGGATTCTTGGTTCTACCTCTTGCTATCCACGTGGCCTTGCCTCAGCTTCCTCAAAGATGGTGATAACTGTACCTCCCCGCCAGTGATGCTGTGAGGGGCAGCTGAGTCCACATGTGTACAGCGCTCGGCACAACGATGAGAGGCGCCCTGAGCACTTGGTAATTGTTAGCGGCGGTTATTATTTTTTTGGTTTTTTGGGTTTTTTTTTGCGATATGCGGGCCTCTCACTGTTGTGGCCTCTCCCGTTGCGGAGCACAGGCTCCGGACGTGCAGGCTCAGCGGCCGTGGTTCACGGGCCCAGCCGCTCCGCGGCATGTGGGATCTTCCTGGACCGGGGCACGAACCCGTGTCCCCTGCATCGGCAGGCGGACTCTCAACCACTGCGCCACCAGGGAAGCCCAGCAGTGGTTATTATAAAGCTCTACTTTCATTGACACCCACGTTCAGCGCCCGACTACACCAACAATGTTGGTTCTTTTCTCGGACTAACAATAGCTTCCTCTCCACAACCAATAAGCTAGGAAAAGAAGGACGGGGTGAGGAAAGGGAGACTCATCCCATACTCGGTGCACTGACGGAGGTGTGGAGGCTGATCTCTGCCTGCCCAGATGACCCAGGAGAAGGGACTATTCTAGTTGTGATGCTGTTGCTGTTAGAACAAGCTCAGGAATCTTACAGGAAGGGCAGTGGCACATGTTCTTCACAGATGGAGCTTGTCACCACCAGAGGTGTGTGTTTCGCCAGTGGAGAGACCACTGGACCAGGAGTCTTCCCGACTTTTCAGCTGGCTTCCTCTCTCAACTCTTTTCTTTTTTTAGTAAATTTACTTATTTTATTTATTTATTTTTGGCTGTGTTGGGTCTTCGTTGCTTCACACGGGCTTTCTCTAGTTGCGGCAAGCGAGGGCTACTCTTTGTTGCGGTGCGTGGGCTTCTCATTGCGGTGGCTTCTCTTGTTGTGGAGCACGGGCTCTAGGCGCGTGGGCTTCCGTAGTTGTGGCATGTGGGCTCAGGGGTTGTGGCTCACGGGCTCTAGAGCGCAGGCTCAGTAGTTGTGGCACACGGGCTTAGTTGCTCTGCGGTGTGTGGGATCTTCCCGGACCAGGGAACGAACCTGTGTCCCCTGCATTGGCAGGCGACTCCTTAACCACTGCGCCACCAGGGAAGTACCTCTCTCTCAACTCTTTGTGTCACTGCCTTACAGGTGTCCTCCCTGCCCCCTGATTTAAATTAGCTCCTACCTATCATTCTCTCTTGTAATTTCTTGTTCTTTATTATTAGCCTTTAGCCTTTATTCAATTTTTAATCATGGACATTTTGCATGTTTATTTGTTTAGCATCTTCGCTCTCAGTAGATTACATAGCTCTAGAGGGCTGGGATTAAGTGTGTTTTATGGACCAAGTGCAATCACTTAACCTCAACTTTTTAATCTGCTAAATGAGGATGGTAATACTGCTTTTGCATACCTCACTGAGCTGTGAAATTAAAAAAGATAATGCATGTGAACTTCCTTGTAAATCATGAAACATCTTGCAAATATTAGTTATGCTCAATGACATGTCTACTTGAATGTACATCTCAAGCTGAACACTTGTGAAATGAACTCCCAGGCAGATTGGCATTTTGTTAAATGAGATAATGGAGGAAAGTGCTCACAGCAAGACACACACTGTGATGGTTCTTGATGTCTAAAGTAGAAGATGGCAGCCCCAACCTCTAGAAATATGATAGTCACTCAGTCCATCTGTAGTGGGCTTGAAATAGTTAAAGAGGAGCATGCCCATGGCTGGAGAGGTCTAAACACAAGCCACAGTGAGTAACCCAGAGCCCATCCATTCTGCACACTGGAGGAGGATTCGCAAGTTCATTCTCAACTAAGATGTTCCTTTCCTACCAAGAGGCAAGGATGGGGAGTATGACACCTTCCCCTGCCCTGTGGCAGAGAGACTGCCGAGGGAGGGAAGACATTTCCAGAAGAACGGCTGCTGCTGCCAGCATTTCACAGAGGGCACACGGGAGGAACATGAATCTCCTTAAGTTCAAACACTGAACAGATAGGTGCAGTATCACATTTGGAAGAGGACGGATGTAGTTGATGAATATGTTAATTCTGGGCGTAGATTTTTCTGCTTTTGATGGACCAGCAAGGAAATGAGAAATGATCCTTTCTCATGGCCAGTGTGGTGCATGAATCACTGAGGCTGGGAACCCAAAGATCAGATGATGTTAAACCAGAGAGACAAAAATAATAAGATTGGACCAACACAGACCCATCTTCCTTCACTAGGCCGTTCTCAGGTGTTACTGAGTCCATGTTTGTACTGCTCATGGCAGGACGGGCAAATCAATCAAGAGACCGAGGTGTTGGGGCAAGGAGTGGCGACTTTATTCAGAAAGCCAGCAGACGGAGAAGATGGGTGGTCCCAAAGAACCATCTTCCCCGAGTTAGAATTCAGGCTTCGTTTATACTAAAAGGGGAGGGGGTGAAGCCTTGGTTCTGATCCAGCTCTGGAGGGGGTGTGTTAGTTTCTTCCTTCCTGCAGCCATTCACAGGTGGGCCTGGTCAGAATGTTTCCTGTGAGCTAAACAAAGGTATTTTAGCTTAACTCTCATTACCTGGGAGGCAGGGTTCCCAGAGATGGGCCATTATGTTAATTTTAGCTTATAGGCAACATCCCTTTAGTGATTGACTTGTAATAGAATGCAGAGGTTTTTCCCTATTACATAGGTTTTGTCCTGTTTCTCAGGGAGGAAGGATGAGGAGATGACACCATAACTATGCTTGGTATTCCTTGTTGTTTGGTGTGTATGTAATTATGGTGTAACTGACTACTTTGTAAATTGTGTAGAGTATGTTTGCACATTTTATGGAGTCCCTGGCTCTCCCAGGACCCCAGATTCCCCGTTGTTGGCAGGGAGCCCAGGTTTTCCCCAGGTCTTGGGCTTGGGACTGAATGAGCGTCAGTCACTGTGTACTTATACGTAGAAACAAAGGTGAGCAGTGAACCCAGGAGAGGCAACAGGTAAAGAGAGGATAGGTAACAGGTCAAAGGGAATAGAAATCGGCCCTAGGATGGGGGCAGGAAGATGGACCAGACACTGGATCCACAAGAAGACGAAGCCCCATCACAGATGCATGTCAAGACACATGGACAAAGACCAAGGTTGAGAAGCTGGGTAAGCAAAGGTCACACACAACAGGACACAGGAGGACATGGGCTGGTGACCACACATGCCAGGGAGGTGAGAATTAGAAGGAGAGGGGGGTAAAAATCTGTAATAAATTTAAAAAAAATCTTAATTTGTTAAATGAATGATTGCCGCTAGTGTAATTGTCTTATCTTAGCCCCAAAAGATTGGGGTTAACTTTACTCTCATCTATCATGGGGCTGCAGCCACAGAAAGGGGCTTCTCTCAGGCCCTGTACTGCCGGCATCCACCTGGGTTCAATCTACATTTTTTTTTCCCCAAACCTAATCCACCTGCTATGAGGAATGTGCTGTAACAGAGATAAGTACAGGGAACTGTGAGTAGAAGCTGGGGGGTGAGGGAAGGCCTGTGGGAACCTGTTACCATGTGGAGGGAGAAGCCCAGACGCAGCAGGCTGTGATGGGGGTGCTGTGGCCAGAGGCCAGGCTGGTACCCTGTGCTTGAGGACTGGGGAAAGCAAGCAGCACAGAGGGGGCTTGGAGAGGCAAACCCAGACGAGAGGCTGAGGGCAAGGCGGGTAACTGCGTCTAACTTCACCATTTTGCCCAAGGCGGGCTCTGATCTCTAGAGCAGGTGGGACAGCTCCTCAAACAGAAGTCACCCCTGATCTGCCCTTCTCAGTCCCGGGAGGAGTGCGCTCCAGGCCACCGCAAAGGTAAATATGAGAAGAGTCTCCTGAAAGTAAACAGGGCAGTAAAAGGGATCTGGGAAAGCGAAAGCAGAGTCTGAGAGCGGGAGCACGAAGTCAGGAACCGGGAGAGGTGGAGGCGTGGGTCCTTTCTCCTGGAGAGACAGGGGAGCTTTGTGCGCTGGCCTCGCATCTCTGGCTGCGCGCGGCCGGGCCGGGGCCATGCGAGGGCCGCTCCTCTCCACGCTTCTCCTGGCTGCTCTGTCACAGGTACGTCCTGGGTCTCCCACCACTCCTTCCCCCAGGGGATGCGGCGACTCCTATTTCCTCAGGTCAGAGATAAAAAGGAAGAGAAGATGGGGGAAGAGGAGGGATGCATTCCTTGTGGAAATACTTGCAGACGAATAGGGAGCCATTTTCCTCTCCAAATCGAGTCCTGTTTTGGTTCATTAGCTTCGGGAAAGAGTGAAAAACATTTCTCCCTTTCGGGGAAGGGCACTTAATCCTGCTTCCGATATGTTTGAACAGCTCCCAGATTTTCATACGGTGTATTTTTTACTGGAGTCTGCTGGCACACGCACTTGGGGAGCGGCAGCCCAGTGGGTGGGGTGGCTGTGGTCCTCTGCGGGCGCCAGCCCGGGCAGAAGGCACAGAGCCGCTGGAAAAAGTGATCCTAATGGCTTTCTTCAGCTAAGCCTGTCCTTGTAGGAAAGGAGCTTTTCGGATCAAACATTTATATTTTTAAAACATTCTATTTCTTTTTTCTTAACCCATGAGTTTTTCACTTTTCATGAAAAGGAATCAGTCCAGGGGATTTTTAAGTAGTTCACACAGCAGACCAAAGGGAAGTTTAATTTAATATGAGCAATTCTTTGCTTTAGTGTTTTTTATTAAGACCATTAAAACAGGGTGACTTATTTATGGATTTATTTACATGGTGGAGGTTTTCGCTAGCCCAGAAGACAGAGCTTTTGAAACGTGGTTATTTAGAATACAGGGATGTGTCTGTGAGTTAATTTGATTGAGGCAGTAAGTAGTAGATGTATTTTAGAAAACAAGGGGTTGAAAATTGTTATATGTGGAGAGATTGAAGATTTTAAAAGGGTCATAACAAGAATGTCAGTGGTACCATTATGTGGAGGGGTGCTTTTCTCCAGTAGGGGTGAGATGGGGCTGCCTATTGCCTATTCCACTGCTCTTGAGAAAAACCCTGTCATTTTTGTTGACTGAGAACTACAGCATCTCCCTAAACAGCAAATATTCCAACAGAGAGAGATGCGCGCAAAGTAAGAAACAAACACAAAAAGGGGTTATGTAGAGAGCAACAAGAAAATATTATGCTTAATGGCAAAGTTAAGGGTCTGATAATACCTACCATTTATAGAAAATCTACTATGTGCCATGCCCTGTGCTATGCACTTTAGTCATTATCCTCAAAATAACCTTGCAAAGTGGACATTATTAGCCCTGTTTTACAGAGGAGGATTGAGGCTCAAAGATCAAATAAATGAAAGTTATCTAAATCCCAGAGTTATACTAAAGCTCAGCTCTGTGGTCAAGACCCCTCATTGTTTCTGTTGTATTATTCTGATGATTCTTTTGTGGTCTTGAGCTTTTGATTTTGAAAACAATCAAAATGTCTGAAGAAAAAATTATATACAGTTTTTTACATTTACCCACATATTTGCCATTTCTGGGACCCTTGATTTCTTCCTGTATTTCTAAAGTACTATCTATTGTAATTTTCCCTTCAGACTGAAGAGCTTCCTTTAGTATTTCTTGTGAGACAGGTATGCTAGCAACAATTTCTCTCAGCTTTTGTGTATCTGGAAATGTATTTAATTTTACCCTCATTTTAAAAAGATAATTCCACTGGAGAAAGAACCTCAGGTTGACAGTTTTTTTTCTTTCAACATTCTGTCTGGGGGCCTTGTTCTCCTTCTCCACCTCCTTTTTTAAAGACATAGTTTTTTTGGCGTAGTTTTAGGGTCACAGCAAGTTTGAGAGGAAAGTACAGAGATTTCCTGTACACTGCCTCCCCTCCACCCGGATTATCTGTGTCCCCCACAAAAGTGGTACACAACTGATGAAGCACACTGGCACATCATAACCATCCAGAGTCCATCACTTACATTACGGTTCACTCTTGGTGTTGTACCTTCTGAGTTTGGACAGATGTATAATGACATGTATCCACTATGACAATATCGTACAGAGTATTTTCGCTGCCTTAAAGATCCTCTGTGCTCCACCTATTTATCCCTTCCCCCAACCCCTGGCAACCACTGATCTTTTTACTGTCTCCATAGTTTTGCCCTTTCCAGAATGTCATATAGTTGGAACCATACAGTATGTAGCCTTTTCAGATGGGCTTCTTTCACTTAGTGATATGCATGTCTTTTCAAGGCTTGATAGCTCATTTCCTTTTAGCACTGAATAATGTTCCACTGTCTGGATGTATCACAGTTTATCCACTCACCTATTGAAGAGCATCTTGGTTTCCTTCTTTTGATGAGAAGTCAGATCTCATACTTATTGTTATTCTCCTGTGTGTAATACTCCCCCTTTCTCAGGCTGATTCCAAGATTTTCTCTTTATCCTTAGTTTTCAACCGTGTTACCTTTTGACCTCGGAGATCATATAGAAATGCTTCCAGACTGGAGAGATAAACAGGTGTCCCCAGGTGGGAAGTTTGGGGAGCGGGCACTTCATTAGAGGGAGCAATGTGAGGAAAAGCCTGACCTTAGAGGAGGAGACCTCAGAGGAGGAGAAACTGACCTGGTGCCTCTTGTCAGGTGCATGGCATAGGAGCAGAGTGCATTGAGTGCTACCGCTAGACAGGAAGGCGAGGACCAGCACACAGAGGGTTTAGATACCATGCTCAGAAGTTTGGACCATATACTGTTGACAGTGGGGAGCCACTGGATGGGCTTCAAGGAGATGAGGAGTAAAATCAGATACAGTGGTTTTTTTAAACTTAAAAAATTTTTTTATTTTATTTATTTTTTATACAGCAGGTTCTTATTAGTTATCCATTTTATACATATTAGTTTATACATGTCAATCCCAATCTCCCAATCCATCACACCACCACCTCCACCGCCGCCACCACTTTCCCCCCTTGTTGACCATACGTTTGTTCTCTACATCTGTGTCTCAATTTCTGCCCTGCAAACAGGTTCATCTGTACCATGTTTCTAGGTTCCACATATGTGCGTTAATATACGATATTTGTTTTTCTCTTCCCAACTTACTTCACTCTGTATGACAGTCTCTAGATCCAACCATGTCTCTATAAATGACCCAATTTCGTTCCTTTTTATGGCTAATATTCCATTGTATATATGTACCACTACTTCTTTATCCATTCGTCTGTCAATGGGCATTTAGGTTGCTTCCATGACCTGGCTATTGTAAATAGTGCTGCAGTAAACACTGGGGTGCGTGTGTCTTTTTGAATTATGGTTTTCTCTGGGTATATGCCCAGTAGTGGGGATTGCTGGGTCATATGGTAATTCTATTTTTAGTTTTTTAAGGAACCTCCATACTGTTCTCCATGGTGGCTGTATCAATTTACATTCCCACCAACAGTGCAAGAGGGTTCCCTTTTCTCCACACCCTCTCCAGCATTTGTTGGTTGTTGATTTTCTGATGATGCCCATTCTAACTGGTGTGAGGTGATACCTCATGGTAGTTTTGATTGGCATTTCTCTAATAAGTAGTGATGTTCAGCAGCTTTTCATTTGCTTCTTGGCCATCTGTATGTCTTCTTTGGAGAAATGTCTATTTAGGTCTTCTGTGAGGCTGGATCTTGTCTTTCTGGTGGGCAGGTCCACGTCTGGTGGTGTGTTTTGGGGTGTCTGTGGACTTATTATGATTTGGGACATCCTCTCTGCTAATGGGTGGGGGTTGTGTTCCTGTCTTGCTAGTTGTTTGGCATAGGATGTCCCGCACTGTAGCTTGCTGGTCGTTGAGTGAAGCTGGGTGCTGGTGTTGAGATGGAGTTCTCTGGGAGATTTTCACCGTTTGATATTATGTGGAGCTGGGAGGTCTCTTGTGGACCAGTGTCCTGAATTTGGCTCTCCCACCTCAGAGGTACAGCACTAACTCCTGATTGCAGCACCAAGAGCCTTTCATCCACACAGCTCAGAAGAAAGGAGAAAAGTAGAAAGAGTTAGTAGAAAGAAAGAAAGCAAGGAAGGAAGGAGGGAGGGAGGGAGGAAGGAAGGAAGGGAAGGAAGAAAAAAAAGATAAAGTAAAATAAAATATAATAAGATAAAATATAATAAAGTTATTAAAAAAATTATTAGGAGAAAAACACAAAAGAACGGACGGATAGAACTCTGGGACAAATGGTGGAAGCAAAGCTATACAGACAAAATCTCACAGAGAAGCATATGCATATACACTCACAAACAGAGGAAAAGGGGAAAAAATCATAAATCTTGCTCTCAAAGTCCACCTCCTTAATTTGGGATGATTCGTTGTCTATTCATGTATTCCACAGATGCAGGGTACATCAAGTTGATTGTGGAGCTTTAATCCGCTGCTTCTGAGGCTGCTAGGAGAGATTTCCCTTTCGTTTCTTTGTTCTCACAGCTCCCAAGGGCTCAGCTTTGGATTTGGCCCCGCCTCTGCGTGTAGGTCGCCGGAGGGCGTCTGTTCTTCGCTCAGACAGGACGGGGTTAAAGGAGCTGCTGATTCGGGGGCTCTGGCTCACTCAGGCTGGGAGGAGGGAGGGGCACGGAGTGCGGGGCGAGCCTGCGGCGGCAGAGGCCGGCGTGACGTTGCACCAGCCTGAGGCACGCAGTGCGTTCTCCCGGGGGAGTTGTCCCTGCATCCCGGGACCCTGGCAGTGGCGCACTGCACAGGCTCCCCGGAAGAGGGGTGTGGATAGTGACCTGTGCTCGCACACAGGCTTCTTGGTGGTGGCAGCAGCAGCCTTAGTGTCTCATACCTGTCTCTGGGGGTCCGCGCTTTTAGCCGCGGCTCGCGCCCGTCTGTGGAACTCCTTTAAGCAGCGCTCTTAATCCCCTCACCTCGCGCACCAGGAAACAAAGAGGTAAGAAAAAGTTTCTCCTTTGTCATCAATTAGTTGACCATATGTGCGTGGGTTTATCTCTGGGCTTTCTATCCTGTTCCATTGATCTATCTTTCTGTTTTTGTGCCAGTACCATATTGTGTTGATTACTGTAGCTTTGTAGTACAGTGTGAAGTTAGGGAGTCTGATTCTTCCAGCTCTTTTTTTTTTCCCTCAAGACTGCTTTGGCTATTTGGGATCTTTTGTGTGTCCATACAAATTTTATTTGTGAATTCTATCAAACATTTAAAGAAGAGGTAACTCCCATCCTTCTCAAGCTCTTCCAAAAAACTGAAGAGGAAGGAACACTCCCAAACTCATTCTATGAGGCCACCATCACCCTGATACCAAAACCAGACAAAGATACTACAAAAAAAGAAAATTACAGACCAATATCACTGATGAATATAGATGCAAAAATCCTCAACAAAATACTAGCAAACAGAATCCAACAACACATTAAAAGGATCATACACCATGATCAAGTGGGATTTATACCAGGGATGCAAGGATTCTTCAATATATGCAAATCAATCAATGTGATACACCATATTAACAAATTGAAGAATAAAAACCATATGATCATCTCAATAGATGCAGAAAAAGCTTTTGACAAAATTCAACACCCATTTATGATAAAAACTCTCCAGAAAGTGGGCATAGAGAGAACCTACCTCAACATAATAAAGGCCATTTACAACAAACTCACAGCAAATATCATTCGCAATGGTGAAATACTGAAAGGATTTCCTGTAAGATCAGGAACAAGACAAGGATGTCCACTCTCACCACTATTATTCAACATAGTTTTGGAAGTCCTAGCCATGGCAATCAGAGAAGAAAAAGAAATAAAAGGAATGCAAATTAGAAAAGAAGAAGTAAAACTCATTGTTTGCAGATGACATGATACTATACATAGAGAATCATAAAAATGCCACCAGAAAACTACTAGAGCTAATCAATGAATTTGGTAAAGTTGCAGGATGCAAAATTAATGCACAGAAATCTCTTGCATTCCTATACACTAATGATGAAAAATCTGAAAGAGAAACTAAGGAAACCCTCCCCTTTACGATTGCAACAAAAAGAATAAAATACCTAGGAATAAACCTACCTAGGGAGACAAAAGACCTGTATGCAGAAAACTATAAGACACTGATGAAAGAAATTAAAGATGATACCAACAGATGGAGAGATATACCATGTTCTTGGATTGGAAGAATCAATATTGTGAAAATGACTATACTACCCAAAGCAATCTACAGATTCAATGCAATCCCTGTCAAATTACCAATGGCATTTTTTACAGAACTAGATACAGTGTTTTTTGTTTTGTTTTGTTTTGTTTGTGTGTGGAGATGCTGGGGACCGACAGGTATGTTTTTTAAGAGCTCCTTAAAGCAGTGACGTGGTAGATTTGTTGAAGTCATTCTTGAGGGAGGGAGACCAGTTAGGAACTGCAGTAGTACTTGGTAGCAGTGAAAATGAGGGAAGAGTGACTAGTTTTAGGGCTATAAGGATGATAAGCAGGATTAGTTGTTAAATGACTATGGGAGGTGAGGGAGAGGAAGATGACCTGGACGACTCCTAGCTTCCTATCTCCAGGGTATGGAGAAGCTGTCTCGGGTGGGTGGGGCAATGTTGAGTTTGGGACGTGAGTTTTTCCTGTAGGACGTTCTAGTGGAGACGTCCAGTAGGCAGCCAGCTATATGGGTCTGCACTCAGCGGGGCAGTCCTGGATGGAAATTTATATCTGAAGCTGCATAGGGTCGAAAATGACGGCAAGGGTGTTGATGAGATGGTCAAGAGACAGTGTGCAGGGTGAGAACAGCAATACATTAAGGTCACGAAACACCAGTGAACTTAGATCTAAGTCAAATGCAGCGTAACAGGAGCCTGCAAAGGAGATTGAGAAAGTATGTCCAGAGGTAGGGGTAGAACTGGGCAGGGGTGTGGGGCTGGTGTCATGAAAGCCAAGAATTGAGAGTCCAACACGTTAGAGAGGGGAGGATGGAAAGTTCATGAACATGAGCCCAGCTGAGAGGCCACCGAACCCGGCAAAGGGTCCCTGGTAACCACGTCTGAACCTGGGCAAGAATGCGAAGCAGGCGCTCGCTATGTGTAGCCTTGATATTCTGCCCCTCTACATTCGGGATTTCCATTGTTCCTCCTCGTCCTTCAGAAGCCCAGCACTGTATCCTCAAAGTCTATTCTCACATGGTATATTCAACTCAAATAGTAGCTGAAAGTGTTACTCTGGGGAATACATGTCTCATCAGTGGTAAGAAAAAAGGCTGGGCTTCCCTGGTGGCGCAGTGGTTGAGAGTCCTCCTGCCGATGCAGGAGACACGGGTTCGTGCCCCGGTCCGGGAGGATCCCACATGCCGCGGAGCGGCTGGGCTCATGAGCCATGGCCGCTGAGCCTGCGCAAAAAAAAAGGCTTAAGATTTAATGGTGGAATTTCAAACAGATACTTTTAAATGTAGGGTTGTTTTTGGTTTTTTTTCTGATTCTGACTTTCTTTTTCATTGTCCAAACTTTTTCTTTTTTTATATTAGCTATCTGTTTTATACATATTAGTGTATATATGTCAATCCCAATCCCCCAATTCATCCCCCCCAACCGCTTTCCCCACTTGGTGTCCCTTAAATGTAGGGTTTTTGAGTTGGAAAGAGGTTTAGGATGTCTGAATCAGTCCAACTGCCTTCAGTTCCATCAGATAAAAATTGAGAGTTAATTACAGAAATTACTTGCCAGGCACTGTGCTAAGTGCCACTTGTACACCAGCAAGGGAACCTCAAGTCCCTGTGGTTGGGTAGCTTTAGGGTGAGTGGAGAAGACAGGCACTTATACACTAACTTTAGTACACCGACAGGTAAAAGGGAGCATGGAGAGGTTATAGAAAGTCTTCTGGAGAAGGTGGTAACTCAGGGAAGGAGTGGGGGCAGGTGAAGAAGGTTACAGGTGGAAGGAACAGCCTCAGATATGCAGGGAACGGCAGGCACTTTCACTCGCTAGAAGCTAAGGAATCTAAGGAACGCAAGAGACGAGGAGGGCCCTGAACGTTGTGCTCAGGAGCTTGGACTTCCCTGCAGGTCGCTGACCTTCGGGTGTGAGGGATGAAGGAGATGGAACAGGTGAGGTTGATCTCAGCTTCCTGGCTTGGGGAACTCAGGGGATGATGCCACCATTCACTAAAATGGGGACTAGCTGAGAGCAGTTTCTTGTGGGGAGGGAGAAAGTGAGGTGCTTGTGGGACATCAAAGTGGGATATACCCCGAAGAGATGAATGAGTTAGTTGTGAGCTCAGGGGGAGAGTCTGGGCTAGAGAGGAAAAACAGATGCAGAGATTCAGTGATCTGTTCAATATCAAAGCTGGTTGGTGGCAAGATCTGGCCTGGGGAAGGGAGGAAGGTAAGGATTGAGAGCTCAGGCTCTGGAAGCTGCCTGCGTGGCGTAAGTCCCTCTTCTTCCACTTACTTGATATGTGACCTGGAGTAGGTTAAGCAATCAGAGCCCCATAGTCCTCCCTTGTAAAATGGGGTGTATTGTTTCCTATTGCTACTGAATAAATTGCTAAGGTCTTCAAACAGCACAGATATATTATCTTACAGTTCTGGCATCTGTAGTCTGGAAACAAAGCTAAAATCAAGGCAGGGCTGTGTTCCTTCGGGGGAGTCTAGGGGAGAGCCTGTCCTTTGCCTTTTCCAGCCTTTATAAGCTGCCTGCATTCCTTGGCTTGTGACGCCCCCCTTCAGCAGCAGCATCGTGTTACCTCTGCTTCTAGCATCACATCTTCTCTGACACACCTCCCTCTCTCCTTTCCTTGTAAGGAAGAGTAGATTGGAGGGGAGAATTGGGAGTTTGTTTTTGGTCATGTGAAGTTTGCTATGCCTGTCAAATATCTAAGTGGAGATCTGTTAAGTAGGCAGTTTGAGTTCAGAAGAGAGGCCTGGGTGGAGATATGAGATGCAGTGAAGGAAGTTACTTCAGAGGTCTTTACCCACAGGGGGTTTCAGTGTTTAGAGATGAAGATGATGAGAAGAAGCTAGCAGAGGAGACTGAGAAGGAGCCATCAGTGAGAAAGGAGGAGAAAGAGTCATGTGTTGGAAGCTGAGTGCAGAAAAGTTTAAGGAGCAAGTGATCATGTCAAATACTGAGAGATACTATTATTGTTACAATTCGCCACACTGTATTCTCGTACTCTGGGGGAAATCTATTTCCAGAAAACCTCTGAAATTAGTTTGAGGAGCTATTTCTAACATCACCTTTGTTGTCAAATGAAGTTCTACTGCAGGGCCCAGGGCACTGGGCTGTTAGACACAGCGCCCGAAGGAAGGCCTGGTGAGGTAGCAGAAGTGCACCATCGTCAACAGTTTTGTCACTGGCCCTGTCAGTGCGCTCACCACAAGCCCAGCTGCCCTCCTGGAGTGAGCCTGGTGAGGGATGGCTGTGGATGCTGTAAAATCTGTGCCAGGCAACCAGGGGACACCTGCAACGAAGCTGACCTCTGCGACCCCCACAAAGGGCTGTACTGTGACTACTCAGCAGACGGGCCTACGTACGAGACTGGAGTGTGTGCATGTAAGTGTTTCCTTCTGCACTGGCTGGCGAATGTGGAGTCTAGACAGGATTTTTGCCTGCAATTGTTACTTTGGAATAATCAGCTTAATGTGACTAAATAAGAGGTGGGTTTAGTGTCCATGCACCAGTGAGACTAGCCTTCTCATCTTGGACACCATGTGAAATGAGCAGATGTTACACACACATTCAGAAACCTGTTACTTTTATTGCATTGAAATGATCTTGCAGTTCTTCTCAGGTAATTGCTTTTAATGATAAAAATAGGAGAAATTATGTAAACGGCCTGACTCATTAAAGTGCCACAAACGACAGCTTTCGTTACTACTGTCAGAAGCAATCTGAATTCAACCTTTTCTGTGACTAAAAAATAATCTTTTTTAAAACGTAAGGATGTATATCTAGTATTCAGACATACAGCTTTAATCTCGGCCTTTCCAACTAACCGTCAAGTTACTGTACTTTTAAAATTTATTTTATTTTATTTTTGGCTGCGTTGGGTCTTCGTTGCTGCACACGGGCTTTCTCTAGTTGCAGCGAGCGGGGGCTACTCTTCGTCGTGGTGCGCGGGCTTCTCACTGCGGTGGCTTCTCTTGCTGCGGAGCATGGCCTAGAGCTCGCAGGCTCTAGCGGGCAGGCTCAGTGGCTGTGGCGCATGGGCTTAGTTGCTCCACAGCTTGTGGGATCTTCCTGGACCAGGGCTCGAACCCATGTCGCCTGCTTTGGCAGATGGATTCTTAACCACTGCATCACCAGAGAAGCCCAAGTTACTGTACTTTTTACTGAGGCACATTTGTAAAAAAGAAGGTAGGGGCACCCCACATCACAACAGGATCCTCAGCTTTATGGGCCTCAGCTCTGGAGACTGCTTGAGACCATCTAAACCTATGCCTTGACAATAATTCAGGATACCAATTTATTGAGGATTAAAAGAAAATTTCTAAGGGAAGAGAAATACTCTTGTCAGCTGGGTGGTTAAGTTACACTGTAGAAAAGTCTAAGTGGGAAGGAAAACTACTAGCAGAAGTTTGGTTGTAAGTATGGAATGAGAGCACATCTCTGGAGTTGGACTGAATGTGTGGAACAGTTCAAGTTGATAGCCTGATGCCCCTGTCAGCACTTGACTATTGTATATTGGTTAAGAATGTAGGGTCTGGGTTCAAATTCTGAGTTCTGTCTGCTGAGTGACCTTGATCAAGTTGCTTAACCTCTCTGTGCCTCAGTTATATGTACTTCCTATTTTATAGAGTTGTTAGGAGGATCAAATGAAATGAAGACACAAAACCCAAAACACCTAACACAATATCTGGTATGTAGTAAATTCTCAAAAATGTTAGCTATTACTTACGGAAATTCAACAGGAAAAACGTGATCTATCAGACTCTGGCATTCAGGATACCCCTTTCTCCCAAACAGTGCCAGGCAAGGTATTTCATTAACCTAACACTTAGTGAGCATTCACTACTGAGCTAGACACTGTGACCAGCAGGTGGGGACACAACAGGGAAAAAAGAGATACAGGTCCTGCCCTCGCGGAGTCAAAGTTTATTGTGTCAGATCTTTCCACAAGTAATTTTATGTACAACGTGATGAGTATTGTAACAGAGCACAGCCATGAGGATGGGGGTGGGGACGGTCTATAACTGGGGTCACAAACTATGGCTCAGGGACCAAATCCGCTCCACAGTCTGTTTCTGTAAATAATGTTTTATCAGAGAACAGCCACACCAGTTCAGTTACATATAGTCTGTGGCTGCTTTACAATAGCAGGGTCTAGTAGTTGCAACAGAGACCGAATGATCTATAAAGGCTTAAGATATAACTTTACAGAGAATGTGCTGATTCATCATTATAGAACAATGTTTTTTAAACTTTTTTTTGGTCTGAGGATCCCTTTAGTCTTAGAAATTAATGAGGAACCAAAGAGCTTTTGTTTATGTGAGTTACCTCTTGGTATTTAATGGATTAGAAATTTAAAAATATTTACTGATACATTTAAAAATAACAAACCCATTGCAAATTAATAAGAATAATATATTATTTGTGAAAAAATTTTACTTTAAAAACAAAGAAATTAGAGAAGAGTGGAAGTGGAATTGTTTTACATTTTTGCAAATCTCTCTAACAGAAGATAGATTCTTACATCTGCTTCTGCATTCAGTATATTGCTATATGTTGTTTTAGTTTGGGATATATGAAGGGATTCCAGCCTCACACAGATACGTTGTTGGAAAAGGAAGGAATATTTTAACAGACTTTTCAGATAATTGTGAATATTCTTTTTTCATATCATATTAAAACTTGAGAAGTGGAGTTTCTTAAAAATTAGCTGCATCACTGCTAATCGTGTGGAATCGGAAACCAAATCAGTGAACTTTTCAGACTCTGTGACATTAAAATACTTTCCTCTATTCAAAGGCCCACTTGGAATGGGGCTTTTCCTCAAGTATAATTTTGTAATACCATGCATTGGTTATTTGGAAAATACCAGTTTGGAGCAATGGGTTATATGGATATTTTAAAATATCACATTAGTTAGTACCAAAATTATCAGAAAAGTCTACATATTGGGTAGCTATAAAGATCTCAGTGGTGTACACAAGTTTTCCAAAATTCTAATTTTTGCTCAAAAGCTTAAATTCTGTCACTGGCAACAAGTACTGTCAGTTGTTTTCCTTGAAGTGACAGGCCCGTTTCGTTGATTTTCAAGAAAATGTCTGCCAAATACCCAAGTCTGAATAACCATGAGGTATCTGTCAATCATTTCTTCAGGGGAAATTACCACTAAAAAAGTGGTTACTTCGGCCCACAACCCAAACAATAACATAGGTGCTTTTCCTCGAGATAACTATTGTACTTTGGTACAATATCTAGAGAAAGGCTCTATGTAACTTCCTGTTTTGTCACACAGAATATTAAAAAGACATGTATATTTGATCACTCAGATTTAATACAATTAGTAATTTTTACTGTGTCATCAAGGACATTCTTAGATAGAACTAAGAACTTTAAAAAACAGTACATTTATGTACAAGTGTATGGCAAGGAAAAATAGTGACGAACCTGTAGAGTTTGATTCACGCTGAAGTGCCGGCAGCAGTTTTAGCCACTGCTGCTTTTGCACCATCAGCACAAATGTCAACACAGTGCAGTCAGTCACATCTTAGTATTCTGAAAAGGTTTTGACCTGCCAGCTCTGTGAAAGGTCATCAGCTACTGCACAGTACTGTAAACAAATTATGATTTCTTCACCCATTCACTTACTAACTCCCTAGGAATATATCCCAGCCTGTTGTTGGGCATCTGGGGATGTCTGTCTCACCAGCCATCAACCCAGCTCTGAGGTTTACAGTCATTATCCCAGTGCTATACTCAGTGATTTTTTATTAACTTTACTCAAGAACAAGGAACAGGGTCTTAATTTTGAAGGTGACTACTCAGGGCTGATAATCTACGATATAATGAAAATGTCTCATTTTCACTTTTCTTTTTTGCGGTACGCGGGCCTCTCAATGCTGTGGCCTCTCCCGTTGCGGAGCACAGGCTCTGGACGCGCAGGCTCAGCGGCCATGGCTCACTGGCCTAGCCGCTCCGCGGCATGTGGGATCTTCCCGGACCGGGGCACGAACCCATGTCCCCTGCATCGGCAGGCGGACTCTCAACCACTGCGCCACCAGGGAAGCCCTCATTTTCACTTTTTACAGATGTTCTGTGAAGGAGGTTTCAGATGTGGCCTAAAAAATTGAGAACTATATTTCATAAAGGAGATAGCAATTTCCTCTATGGTTTATAACTGGAAGTCTAGACTATCAGTTATGGCTTCTTTGGTGATTTTGCTCTTTTCTCTTTTCAGACCTTGTAGCTGTGGGATGTGAGTTCAACAGGGTACATTATCATAATGGCCAAGTGTTTCAGCCCAATCCCCTGTTTAGCTGCCTCTGTGTGAGTGGGGCCATTGGATGCACACCTCTGTTCATACCAAAGCCGGCTGACAGGCACTGCTCTAGGGCTAAAGGTGGAAAGAAGACTGATCAGTCAAAATGTGGCCTGAGGTCATCACAACAGCAGCTGTCAACAAGCTACAAAACAATGCCAGGTACTGATAAGTAGAACTGTCTCTCATGTATGACTTCGCCTGGTTTTCTTTCATGTTCCTTTTATGTACCATAGGAACTAAGTAGGTACTTACTGATTGGTGATCAGTGTGAGATTTAGTTTGAGTGTGCCATCATACTCGGTCTCTACCTCAGGCAGGTATGCTCTGAGTATCTGTAAAGGGAACTTTATAATGTTTTTGATTTTTTCCTTTTTTTTTTGGCCGCGCAGCTCATGGGATTTCAGTTCCCTGACCAGGGATTGAACCCACGCGACGTCAGAGAGATCACTGAATCCTAACCACTAGATCACTAGGGAACTCTCCAAATATTCCAGTTTTTGAAAGCTCTGCTAGGTCAGGAAAACTCTTCTAACTACCTCTACTTATTTCCATTTAACCTCATCTCAGGCAAACTGACCAAATATTATCCACATGTACCCTGGCCTGGAAAAACTTTTATCTGTATTGTTCTATTATGGGCAAGAAGTATGAACCATCCAGTTCCAAAAATTTCCAAAGGCAACTTTTCCATATGGTAAAAGCAGAAATGGAAGGCTATGATCAAAAATATTTGAGGGTACGTTGACTTGTAAACGTTTCTAAAAACAGAAAAAACTAATATAAAATTACCCTTTCATTCACTGAAAATGAAGCTTAACAATGACCAACTTCTCTAAATAAATGTGCACACAGGCACTTTTAAGTAGGTTACCCAGGTATGTGTGTAGTCAGAAACTTGTAATGAGAATCCTTATTACTCATCTGGAGCACCTGGCCATTTACAGTTGGCCTCAGTATATTCACAAACCTTATAGTTTGGTCTGCTCTAAGCTAGCATCTTATTTAGGTGCCAGGGTTTTTGGGGGACAGGAGTTTCAAAAATGCCAGCAAATGAAGCACAGGTGAGGAAGGACTCAGAAAGGGGCAATATTGATGCCTGGTTATTATTCACATCTGTGCTTTCATCCAGAAATTAAGAATGCCTTTTTCTTGAAATTTGGAGCTTAGTAAATGAAAGGTGCCAATGGAAATATGGAATACTTATGTATGCTAAAGACTCCTAAATTCACTTATGTGGATAGTTAATAAAAGCAACTATAATCAGAGAAATGAGTCTTAGATCTGTAAAAACGAATTCTTAAAGGAACATCCTCTGGGATTCCAATTATGCCAATTCATAAAACTTTAACAGGTTACGGCAAATCGGCATTCACCATCCGCGGTTTTCAGCTAACCGCGTGATACTGCTAATGCTCTAAAAGTTTTGAAAATATAAGCCAAATTTTTTTTTTAACAAATGTACAAGAACAGTTGATTTTCTGCATTGGATCTTAGTGACTCAGGGTTAAGTTCTTAGAACCCATGCGTGAACCTCCCTGGTGAGACCACCGTAGAACAGCAGTTGTCCCCAAGGCCAGGCCTTTGGGTCTAGGTCAAGTTGGTCTCATTTGTGAAGTCAGAGCAGTTTCAGTGGATTCACTTGGAACCTGGTTGGAGGAGGCGTCAGATGGTCATTCTTAGTGGTCAGTACTTTGCTACAAAAAATGAGAAAATCTCCCAAGTGTTCCCTGGTAATTAAAATATAGGCCTAGATATGTTTAAAAGGAAGTATATGTTCAGTTTAATGTCTCTCCTCTGCTTAACTTTGAAACTGTACTTACGGGCCCAGACAGGAGTTTGCTTTCAAAGTTGAGCACAATGACACACGCATACTTTAAGATATATTTGTGATAGTAATTTATATACTTAATTCCAGACAGTCTACAGTTGGAATCTAGCTTTTGCTTGGTCAGCAGGAAGCATGCAATGACATAATGCCCCTATGCTTTTCTCACTGCTCACCAAACACTGAACTTGTACTTTGAAAATTTCTTCTAGTTTTCTTGCCCTTTAATGAATGTTAAGCAATTCCTGAACTGCAGCTCTTGGCTTAACTCTAAGGGGGTTCTTGGTAATATGATAATCTAACCTACCTTTGTTTATTGCAGATGCATGCCAAGCTTTTAACCTGCTTCCTGTGCTGAGGTCTTTAAACTGTTGTCTACCTTCCAGGTATCTCCATTTTTCTGCTTCCTCTCCCTCAGTTCTGTGTGCAATGGCAAGATCCTACTGTAATAACACTGACAACAGTAACAAAAAGTATCACTTTATTCAAAGATAGCACATACTTCAAAGTGACTCTTCCCTATCAAGAAGGCATTTTTTTGAGGGGGGGTGGGTGGTTCCTTTTTAAATTGACATTTTAAAGTAATGTAGCCTGAATTTTGCTGTGTTAATTGCAGACTCAAATCTCCACCTTACTCCCAAAGCACCCACTTTAGGATGCATATTAACCTGAAGGAAATGCTTTGAGACAATGAACCAATTAGTAGTTTGCTTAAAATGAACCAAGTGCCTGATTCATTCATGAGCAGAACAAGAGGGAAGCTCCCCATGGATTTACTAGAAGATGGAAGAATTATTATGCACTCTTTATATTTTCATTATTCACCCCGTCCCCTCCCTTGTTTCTCCTAAGCTGCAGGCAGTGGAGGGGGGCTCTGTCTATCCAACCCAGTCACCCACAGATCCGTCCATGCATTCCGAAGTGAGATGAAATGTCTAGACAACAGAGGGAATACCATAGGCCTGATACCATAGGGAATGTAATAGTTAAGCTGAATGAGTAAAATGGACTGCACATCTTTCATGACTTAGTATAAGTATTTAGATTAGTTCAGTGTAACGTAGAGAATTTTCTAAAAGACTAGATTTTAAAAAGTGGAGAAGAAAATAACTGGTCTCATTGATAGCTGAATTCTCAAATGTAACTTTTGTATTTTAGATTTTAACATCACGAAATTTAACAGTAAGACCACCTTGTTCTGATTAATATCTTGAATTCCCTAATCCTACTGATGTCTGTTTCAACATCTGTTGAAAATAACATCAAGCATGAGGCAAGAACCAGGGAAAAGGCAGATATCCATCAAAGCATAAGCCTGTTTAGTACTCAGAGGACGGGCTACGCAGAAAGAAGCAAATGGGTACTTTACTCAGTTTTTCAAAGATAAAGTATTTTTATTCCTCCTAAGATACTGCACTGTAACACTTGACTGAAAGATAATTTGGGGAGTGGGAAAAAGAATAATTAGATCATGAGCTTATTTTATTCTGAATTACTTTATATAAAGTTCAGATCTATTAACTATTAGCTTAAAAATAATGATTAAAAATTATCTACCTACATGAATACATATTTATACACATGCACTCCCTCCTCCTTTATTTTAGCTTATAGGAATCTCCCACTTATTTGGAAAAGAAAATGTCTTGTGCAAGCAACAAAGTGGACCCCTTGCTCCAGAACATGTGGGATGGGCATATCTAATAGGGTAACCAATGAAAACAGCAACTGTGAAATGAGAAATGAGAAAAGACTGTGCTACATTCAGCCTTGTGACAGTAATATATCAAAGACAGTAAAGGTAAAGTTTAAGTAGATTTAACTTCATGATAATTCAATACTGAGACGCCTGAAAAGTATGTGTGTCTATGTATGTGTGTGTTTTGGAAGTGTTTATTAATAAAACCACTTCATTATAACTCTTAAAGTCAAACTGTCTTGGAGGAAAGCAGATTATTAACTGCACTTTGTGGAAAAAATTTCACCAAGCAGAGAGGTAATGTTAGGGTATCTAGAATCAACAGGTTAACAGCTTACTAGCGTGGGTCTTGATCAGCCTGATTTGTTGGGGCACCCCACCATGTATATTGTTTTTTCAGAGAGGATCCTTTTCAGATTCTACCTTCTTTTTCCTATATTAATTTTATGTAGTGGAATCAGAGCAATTGATAAAAGATTTTGGTTGCTACATCATAATTATAAAAACATTAGGAACATCAGAGAAGTTCTGATCTTATGTATCACCAACTTGGAGAGGGAACCACACTATTTCCAAAATGCTTTGCTTAGCTACTACTTGCCAAAGGACTATGATACAATAATACATACTCTAAGATTGCTTGGTATAACTAGAGCTGGTCCTGCTTCTGTGACTGTCTCGAGTAATTTTTAGAAATGCTACAAAACCAATCTTATCCCTGTTATTCCCTATCCTATTTATTAGAAAGCTGACAATTTCAAAGGGATTAAGATGTTCATCTATCCATCTACTTAAAACTGAGCCATGTTAGAGAATTTAAGTCTTGGCCCTTAATATTAAATAAAACAGAAATTTTCATTTATTGTGGAACTTAGTCAAGGGTAGATAGCAGAAAAACATTGGGGAGTGGGTCCTATAATATGATGGAGGAAGCACAGGGAGGACTTCCAAGGTCCTCTGGTGAGAGGGGACTTTAAAGGCAGAAAAGAAAGGGCTGGATGTCACTAAATGGCAACTATTAATGTCCTGAAAATAATTATATCTGTGTATTTATGTAATAGTCCACAAAGTATCGCTTTTCTGGACTATTGTAATCAAGTTTAAAGAGTGACTTCTTAACGTTATATATCTTTTCAGATCCCCAAAGGAAAAACATGCCAACCTACTTTCCAACCCGTCAAAGCTGAAAAATTTGTCTTTTCTGGATGTTCAAGCACTCAGAGTTATAAACCCACTTTCTGTGGGATATGCTTGGATAAAAGATGCTGTGTCCCTAACAAGTCTAAAATGATTACCATTCAATTTGATTGCCCAAATGAAGGGTCATTTAAATGGAAGATGCTGTGGATTACATCTTGTGTATGTCAGAGAAACTGCAGAGATCCAGGAGATATATTTTCTGAGCTCAAGATCCTATAAAGCCAAGCACATGGGGAAAAAGTTAAGGTCAATCATGTCATCACATCAAAATTTAAAATGGTTTTAAAAGGGTGGCAAATCTGCCTTATTGGTTTAAAACAGTAAGAATGCCTAGCTATTCTCAGGTAACTGTATTTAAGGCATTAGAAGCTTTAAAAAAGGTTCTCCTAAAAATATATGTAAAATATGAAAACCTTAAAATTGAGCTCTTAAAGTGTATAATTATGTAATACAAAAGTATTTGGTTCCATCTACATATTCCATAATGAAACGTTATACAGTTTACGAGAGAACATTTTATTCTAGAAAATAATCTGAAATGATCTGTTGAAGCTATATAAAAAGCATATTAAAGTTTTAAAACTGTACTTTGACAATACAGCCTAGGCTCCAATCACATAATCATTATAGGGTGAGCAAGATTTTCTAGATTAAATCTTAACTAGGAATAAGACTAAGCTGTAAATATATTTATTATTTCCATTGCCCTATCCTGAATATCAGTTTACTAAGATTTCTTTTGGAAGGAAAAAATGGAACTTCTTTGGCCACTGTTGACAACTGTAATCTAAATTTTTATACCAAATACTGTAAAAAAACTTAATTTCCAAGATAAAGACCAAGAGCAGTATCCTTACTCTGAAAAGGAAAGAAATTTAAAAAATAACATTAAAGCAAGCACCCAACAGATTTTTCTGGCTTGAAAATAAACTGTTGCTCAAAATTACTTCCTTAAATGATAAATCACCTATGAATTTTAAATATAAATTGTGATTAAAGATAAATTAATGTTGAAGACTAAAACTGGAGATTTATAGTAACTGGAACACTTTCACTAGACTATTAGTCATTTACTGCAAAGTTTCAAAGAGGATATCAAGCTTAGTAATGTTCTGTTTGCTTGTATAAATAGTAACAAGTGGGCCTTCTTTGGCAGTTCAGTGGTTAAGACTCCGCATTCCCAATGCAAGGGGTGCAGGTCTGATCCCTGGTTGGGGAACTAAGATCCCACATGCAATGTGGCATGGCCCAAAAAAAAAAAAAAAGGGACAAGCAAAACTGATAAGTAGCATGGTTTAAAAACATGGACATTTATTGTTACAAAATTAACTGGTTTGATAAAAAAACCATTATATTTAATACAAGTTAAAATAATTGTAAATTGTGATTCTTTTGAGTGCAAACAAGTGGTTACCCAAAGAAGAAATGAAACCTCAAGTTGTAATAAAATCTATTCCTGAAGTTAGTGGGTATTACATAGAAATATTTATACTGTGTTCTTCTACTCCCGTATTTACTTTTTTAAAGAGTTAGGAGAATTTAAACAGAATGTGAAGACATAAATTATAAAAAAATATAAAAAATATATCTGTACAAGACTTATTGAAGACATTATCTCTGTATAAATGCCTACATATGAGACTATAAATAAAATAAAATGTTGAAGAACTCTGTTCTCTCAATTTTAGAAAACACGACTTTTTGGAAGACAGATGTTTAAAGTCAAGGCACTAGGACTTGGCTAATTTCACACAGTGGGATCATCAACAAACTGTGATTAAATGGAAACTACTCTAAAGACAAAAACTTCCCAATATGAAAAACACAAATCAGCCTTTCTGAATCACAAAAATTCTAAAATAGAAAGGTAAGGGGACAAAAAACGTGAAATTAAGAAAAAGAAATTGTATCTTTGGGGTTTCTTTTTCACACAGCTACGCTTAGTCTAGGTAACTCCTCTGCAGGCATGCTTTTTGTGGCATCCAGTTGGTTATATTCCTGTATGAGTGCTGATAAAGATGACAGGGCTTCTGTGAAACAGCTTTCCTCCATCCCTTCAATTTGTAGATAGTGATGAAGATGAGCCTATAAATAAAAAACTGAATGATCTTGACCATTTTCAGGAAATTTAATACAGACAACTATCCTATAATGTAAATATTCATATTAAAATGATAGTTCACACTCAGCTTTACAAGAGAAATGAGAATCTAAATCCTATAAACCCATGAGATTTCTCATTTGGAGTCTGAGTAAGCCTCTCCTCTTCAGTTATAATCAATACACAGGTATAAGATATAGCAGGCAGGATCACACCTGATTTGTGTTACTTTAATTCTTGAGCACACATCTTAAATAGCCAAAATAAACACATATAGTTAAAAAGGTGTACTGATAATTACCCTTTTTCTGTAGAGCCTCGTGAATCTCTCTCTCAGTTCTATGAAGGTAGGCTTCACACATGTGTTGTTTGCTAAAGCTAATAATGAATGGGAATGGCCCACAGGAGGTACTGAACACAGGCTGGTCTTCCAGCCTTCTTGATTCCAGGAGACAAACCGTAGAGAAGGTTTTAATCTGAGATGCAAAAACTCAAAGGTAAGAATTAAGGTACTAAAATATCTGCCATATTATGGCAGCCCACATTAGTTAAACTGGGACATTACTAATGGTACCATTCTAAGTGCTTAGTATATAATGTAAGTTACCTATTTTTTAATACTAGCAGTATTATGGTACAGTCTAACAGTGAACTAAGGGACTTTAAATTGGCCGTAATGGTGATTCAAGAAGCTAGAAACACATTCCTTAACGTTAGAAATCTGGGGATGAAAAGAAATGAAGGTATTATAATTTTCCTTACTTTGTAATTCAATAGAGCAGTTTTCCTAAAAAATAAGACTGTCAAATAGTAAAACAAACTTAGAAGCAGTGTAGTGGTAGTAGCGGTGGCAATAATAACAATAGCTAAATTTCCTGAACATTTTCAGAAAATAACATCTCATCATTTAATGTGCATAACATAATTAACATAAATAACAACTCTGTACTGTTATTATTCTTATTCTACATTTGAGGAAAATAGGCTCAGAGAGGCTAAGTAGCTTGCTCAAAGTCACAGTTCAATTAAGTTCACAGTGCTACTTAACTACATGCTACACTGTTACAAACAGTACACATAACATTATCTTGAAAAATATAAAATTGAACCTTTCAATATTTCTGCGAAGATCAGAAATCTGTACATTTCCTCTAACCATGAGGGCACAGGCGAGGTAGAGACTATGTTTGGGGTCAGCTCGAATTAGCTGGTGATCTTTACTGAAGGCATCTGAAAACATCTGATCCAACCTAAAACAATGAGACAGTCACTGTTTATACAAAATACTGTACTACATCTTTCTTCTATGTGTAACTATAAAATGAAAAGACAGTCATCTACAGGTAAATAAACTTCACACACAAATATATTCTGAATCTCAGCTATCATTTCCTCAAAGCAATCTGGATAAATATGAGAGAAAATCACGCAATATTTTTTTTTAGGGGAATAAAAAGCTTCTGCAATATATTTTATATATACCTGATTTCAGGTAGCTACAAAATATTGACTACCTCATTAGTGAGCTCTATGTAGTACTAATTTCTGAAAATTGTGTCATTTTTACTTAGTTCAGTATGCTTATCTACTTCGTAGTATCAGAACTATCAAAACTAATTAAAAACCTACTACATTAAGATTACTTTGTCTATAAAATATATCATAAATTACTTAGGAATAATGAGGAAGCTATCAAAGGACAATGTTAGGCTCTCCAAAAAAGACACTACTCTATACTACTATTCCTGAAAAGGGAGGCTTTTAAGTGAATGAAGTCTTTTAACTTCATTCTTTTATCATTCCTCTAAAGAGAGGAAGATAAAAGTAACTGATGAAGTTTATATCTAATAATACGCAGGCTCCTAGGCCTTTAATATGACCCCAGTCTGGGGTCATATTAGATGCATTACACTATGCTGCCTATTCATTCAGGAGATATTTACTAAACGCCTATTATGTGCCAGACACTATTCTAGGTGCAAGAGACCCAGCAGTGAACAACAATTTCCGACTCTAATGGAGCTTACATTCTATCCTGATTCTTCTACAGTAAGAAGGATAGAGGACTCTCTTAGTGGATGGTGAGCTTTGGGGGATTTTTTTTGGGGGGATGTGTTTTTGGGCATTTTTATGAAGTCAAGGAAACCCAGAAAAGGTTAAGAAGCACTATACAACAAGTAGGCACACTCATTCTTTTGTCAAAAAAAAAATAAAAACTAGCAAGGAGCTATTTATAGTTATTGGGAGATTTCTCTTTACATTACAAACAAGGAATTTAATATACACACTCTAATATGTGCTTTGTCATTTTCATGGATAAAAATGGACTAGATGACGTTTATTAATATGAAGCACATCCAAAAACCATTCTCAGTTGTTTGTAAACTACTAATAAGAAATTAGTCTTAAAACTATGCCTTTTAATAGTACAATTTAAAAACAATTTACTATTTGCTCAAGGATAAACGTGTCCATATGTGGATATGGCAGCCTTTGAAATACCTATAGTACAGTAGAAGCAAAAAGAAAATAAAAAAGGAAAACCCCCACAAAGCTAGAAA
This sequence comes from Neophocaena asiaeorientalis asiaeorientalis, assembly GCF_003031525.2. Taxonomy (NCBI): domain Eukaryota; kingdom Metazoa; phylum Chordata; class Mammalia; order Artiodactyla; family Phocoenidae; genus Neophocaena; species Neophocaena asiaeorientalis. The sequence continues at coordinate 563,301 of NW_020172776.1, read as the reverse complement.
GAACACTGTGATAAGTTCCTTAAGAGTCTAACATTCTTAAGGTTCCTTACAGAACAAACCTGCAACAAGCTATAAATATATAAACATTTTAAATGTTGACACTATTATTTTTATCAAAATATACCAAGCACGGGACTTCCCTGGCGGCACCGTGCTTAAGACTCCGCGCATCCAATGCAGGGGGCCTGGTTTCAATCCCTGCTCGGGGAACTAAATGCCATATGCATGCTGCAACTAAGAGTTTGCATGCCACAACTAAGGAGCTGGTAAGCTGCAACTAAGGAGTCCACCTGCCACAACTAAGACCCAGCACAACCAAAAAGAAAAAAAAATATATACACACACACACACACCAAGCAGAATTATGCTGAATTTAATTAGAAATTACATGTCTTTATTTTTTTAAGGAGTAACTTTAAATGTCTGGATAATCACTACTGTACAGTAAATAGTTTAGCACCAATTTACATTCTATGTGTTCACATTAAAGGTGTACCTTTTACTAAATATACTCATTTTTAATATGCTGGGCTGATAATAAAAGCAGTCATTTAATGATTGATTTCCATGTTCAATAAACTATGCAAGTCACTTAACCTGTTAAGCTCATCAGCATCCCACAAAGAAAGAGACTGCACCTATTAGTTGGCATAGTCAGTTACTTGTTACTTGCTCAAATAGGAGTTAATCAGTATTACTGTGACATTCCCACAGTATAGAATTACGTTGCCAAAATTTAAACTATTAAAAAGATCTGTAATCTAGTTTTTACTTTATCATTTACATAATTTCCTCTAGCAGAGTTTGACAAGACCTTTTCCCTCAGTCAACTGTGAATGTCAGTGTGACCTTTTCAAGCTCATCATCACTGTATATGATAAGAGTATGTTTCAACTACATTTTTGTTAAGTAAATTGATGTAAGTTTTATGCTTAAAAATGACACAGTTATAAAACAAGGTGTCCTGGAAGTGATACATAATAGCTATAATAGAGTAATATCTGTAAACCCTCTATGGTGCTAGACTGGGGTAAGAGCTTTAAAAGATACTCTTATTTAATATACCAACAAGCTTATGAGGTAGGTACTCTGACTCTCATTTTTAAAGATGAGAAAAACTAAAAGTTCGTCACCTGCCCAAGGTTCTGTAGCTAGTAAATGATAGAATTAGCATTCATATTTAAGTACATCAGACTTCAAAGCCTTTAAATCTTTTTCAATAAAAATTATATCTTTATTAATTTTCATAAGCTTAAAAATTTAGTTATTAGATTTAATTTCAAATAGTTTAATACTGACATTTTTAAACAATGACTTCTAAACAAGGAAGCATTCACTTAATGGAAAAATGGCTGTCATCACCTATATTTTATATAATTCTCACAAAGAAAATGGTATGAAGAAATAACTAGTTATTATAAACTTTTCTCTTAAAAATGTGTTTGTTTTTAAAGTAATTTGAGCCCCCAAGTAATTGGAATAAAGTTACTACATCTTACCTTCGAGAAGGAATGTTAACATCTGCCAGTGTATACAGAGGTGTTAGGCTTGACACAAGATAATGCAGTTGAGGAAAAGGAACTAAATTCATGCTGATTTCATTAAGGTCCATATTAAGGGATCCTTCAAACCTTGCAGAGCTAAAAAATTAACATTAAAGCATGAAAAATATTTAACTTAATGTAGCTTGATTTAGTCAGCAGGCACTTTCCTACATCTTTTCGTACGCTGTACTCCATTAGAGAATATATGCTCTTTTTTTCTGTATTAGTGAAATTTAGTATCATGAACATCGTGTATAAAGATAATCAAAATATAACATAACATCTACAGCAATTCTTATTTCAGGATTATCTGAAGTGTAACTACTCTACAGTTGCTAATTACCTACATAAAAATCTTACTTAAAACAGACTTTAGATTGAATTAAATACATACAGTTCAACAGTTATTTATTCTATAAACCTTACTAAATTCCCCTGGGATTTGCTTACATGCTCTACAATTTGGAATATAATAATGCCAAAGCAATTTTTTAGATCAAAGTCGAAGAAATATTTTGGATCAACTAATAAAGAGGTATAGATTAGCTGGTTTAAAAGGTTAAGACATTTCGCAGCAAAAAAAAAAAACAACCAAGTTTGTTTTTGTCTAACCAAGTGTTTCTCAAGTGTATCTCCTTCAAAACCCTTTACCATTTAACATCTGTTAATATTCCATGGAACGTACCTGGGGAAAATAAAATGCTCCTCTGGAGTCAGAGAAAATAAAATTCTGGCCTATTACTCTAAGATCTGAAAACACTAGACAAACTAAAATCTTTATTTTAAATAAAGTTTTTTAAAAAGCTTCTACAACTCAGAATAACTAAAAAATGCTACTGCAAAACATTATCAAAAGCAAGGGAAATTTTTTAACTGCCCTTAAGTACACTGTCAAACGAATTACCTTGTTAGGTTGAGCAGCAAATTTGCCACAATGTTGTTCATTGCATCAAATGGTTTCTCCTGCCGCTTTTTAAAAGCTCCAGCACTTGAAGTAACCAGACTCTTTGGCTTTATAGCTGTACCCAACTTTCCAGAATTCACCATGAGGTCAATTTTGCTAATGATGTCAAATAAAGACTTTTAAGGGAAAAATATTGGGAGAGAAGCGATTGAGAGGATATAAATGACATTCTACCAGGAAGAAAAAGACAAAAAAAAGCAATTTAAACTTATTTTTTCTCTTAGATGGGAAGGCTGAAAAGTGAAGAGACTGTTTCACGTACACACATAAGCAGAACACAGGATTGAATGTATACATATTACAATGCCATTTCTTACTTGGTTGTCAATGGGCAACACACAGTCTGCATGCTCGTTAAGTTCCTTCATTGCCAACATGCTATTATAAGGCGAGGTTATGACATCATCTTCACCAGAAGGATAAATTGAAGTCACGAATCTGTATACTTCTGGGAATTCATCCTCAAGCACCTTTAAAAGAAATGTGCCAAGTCCAGATCCTGTTCCTGAAGATTAAGATTTCAAAAAGAAAACAGCATAAATGGTTCAGAATATAACGGAATTCTGTTTTTGTGTTAAAAACCTATGTATTAAAGACATACAATTTTCAACTTATTCCTGTGATTATATATTAACTAATTAATTTCAGATAAAGAAATGAAGACAATATAGGTAGTGAGACTTAAAGTCATGAATTCAACCTCTGGGTCTGACTGTGATGATGAGAGGCCTTTCTATATTTTACACTTTTTTACATTCAAGTTATATCTCTATGATGTCAAAAGAACTGACTGAAGAGTAAAAAATGCAACTTGAATTTACAAAAGTTTCAAAGAGGAAACCTTTTTACTATCTATCTAAAAGCAGAAACTCTAAGAATTTCATTAAGGTAATTTTCTGACACACAGTTACATATATATAAATTCAGATATTTTTAAGAACTAAAAGAGAGAAAACTGGAATCCTTTACACCCTGGTGCTTTTCAAACTATGGCTTGTAAACCATCAGTGGGCTATGAAACTAATTTATAAGGTTAGGACCAGTATTTTCTTTTCTTAAATGAAACGCAGAAATATTAGTATGTCACATATAGTGTGGGTAAATAATCTTTTGTTTTAGTTTGTGTATGTTTGTGTGTGTGTTGGTTTGTAATATAAAACGTATTTCTTGCTGTCCAGATGAGAAAAAGTTTATAAGCCAATAATGCTCTAACCCCATTTGGAAAAATATTAAAAGGCTATGATGACGGGTTTGTGCTCTAAAAAAAAAAAAAAAAAAAAAGAGGGAGATTTTTTGGGTTAATCTTTAATGAGGACTTTCTAAGCATTATAAAAAACCAGAGCCATTATAGAAGATAGTTTTGATTCCATTAAAAATAAACAAGGGCTTCCCTGGTGGCGCAGTGGTTGGGAGTCCGCCTGCCGATGCAGGGGACGCGGGTTCGTGCCCCGGTCCGGGAGGATCCCACATGCTGCGGAGCGCCTGGGCCCGTGAGCCATGGCCGCTGAGCCTGCACGTCCGGAGCCTGTTCCCCGCAACGGGAGAGGCCACAGCAGTGAGAGGCCTGCGTATCGCAAAAAAAAAAAAAAATAAATAAACAAAACTCCCCTCTATGTATATATAAAAACAAACAAAATAAAAAGGCAAACAGAAAATATCTTCAAACATGATGGAGGACTAAATTTCTTTAATAAAGAGGGTCACAAATCAACAACAAAAAAAATATGAATAATGCAATGGAAAAATGAGCAAAGGATATAAATTGTAACTCAAAATAAATCAAATGGCAAATAGATGTAAAGATGCTCAACCTTTTCTCTAATTAAAAAATGCAAATTAAAGCAACAAAATTTTGAACATATTGTATTAGACAGATTTTGTCTCATAATACTCAGCGTTGGTGACAGTGTGGGGAAATAAACTTTTTTTTTTTTTTTGCGGTACGCAGGCCCCTCACCGCTGTGGCCTCTCCCGTTGCGGAGCACAGGTTCCGGACGCGCAGGCCCAGCCGCTCCACGGCACGTGGGATCCTCCGGGACCGGGGCATGAACCCACGTCCCCTGCATTGGCAGGCGGACTCCCAACCACTGTGCCACCAGGGAAGCCCGGAAATAAACTCTTATAAATTGCTGCTAATCATACGGATTGATGCAATAATGTAGGAAGGTTATTTAGTAATATCAACCCAAACTTAAAATGTACATTTTCTTTGGTTCCACTTTCATTTCTAGGAATACTGCCTACAGCTATTGTGGCACAAATGAACAAAGATATAGGTACCAGATGTTCGCTGGGAATTTTATGTAGTAGCTAAAAACCATAAATAACTCGACATCCATCAATGAGGAACTGACTTTAAAAATTATTACATATTCTCACAATTGGACAGAGCTGATGAAAGATGTTCAGGAAAGATTTAAAGTGAAAACATTACAGGATAGTATGTATTTCATGATCTTGTTTATGTAAAAACACACACAATGGGCACAGGAAATATCTGGAAGGACAGACACTGGCAAACTTGATTATCTGTGAGGAGAGAGATTAGGGATTAGATGTGGGAAAAGACTTCATTTTTAGCCTTCATTATTATTTAAAGTATTTTTGCCATTTTCAGTGCATTATGAATAAAGTACAGTCTACTGAGATTCTGAGTAATGGAGGGATATATAAAAAGCACCATAATGAACTATAAATCAAATTGGTTTTTTTCGAAAACTTACTCAAAATCTGCAGGTTAATTATACCAGTATAAAGAAAATTAGTTTCTTTTTTTTTTTTTTTTTTTTTTTTTAGCGGTACGTGGCCTCTCACTTGTTGTGGCCTCTCCCGTTGCGGAGTGCAGGCTCAGCGGCCATGGCTCACAGGCCTACCAGTTCCACGGCATGTGGGATCTTCCCGGACTGGGGCACGAACCCGCGTCCCCTGCACTGGCAGGCGGACTCTCAACCACTGCGCCACCAGGGAGGCCCTGAAAATTAGTTTCTTAATTAATGATTATGATGGTCTTCTAAAGGCATGGTTTCATAGCAATTTTAACTTTAATTTTCAAATGCTATCATAATGAATAACAGATATGTATAAGAACGTCAACTGTACATAACCTGCTGACTATAAAAATGCAATCTCAGCTTGGAGGAAAAAAGCATGGCAAAGTTTTCTTTTAAAATAGGCTAATTCTCTTTTGAAATTATCAAATTATGATATGTTTCTACTTCATGGAACAGGGGAGCAAAATACTTCACTTGCAAGGTACAGGCTTCCCTGGGAAAGAAAGCAATGCAGATCATTTATTCTAGGTCAAGGTGATTAATTACCATGTAAGGAATGATTTAAGGGAGTTGACTAAGAGGATTTCTTTTACTTATTTCTCTTATTGGACACAAGAAAGTATTGAAGGTGGTTAAAGAAAGGGTACTGATATTCTTTTGCAAACGTATCTATGAATATGCCACAAATACTTAGTTCTAGTCAGCATATGAAACTGCACAAGCAAGCTCTTAGGAGAAAGGCAGCATTCCCAAAAAGCTTATATTAAAATCTACCTTCTACTAAAGATAAAAGAAAAAATTTTTTCAGATTCATTTCTACTGACTGTTTAAAAGGGTTTAAATTTTAAAAAATGGTCTGAGTGACACAATTTGACAAAAATTTAAGATAAAAAGCTGTTATGTACATACATTCATACTCTTAATTCTTAATAGTTCTGTATTTATTAAGCAAAGGTCTGAAAACAAGACATGTTGGCAACATGAATTCTCACTTGCATTTTCACATTGTTATAGACAAATGAATAAATAATTTTACCTCCTCCCATGGAATGTATTATAAAAAAACACTGCAAACAATCACAGTGCTCTGCTGACTTTCTGAGTTTCTCTAAAATCTGTTCCTGATAAAGACTGCCAAACACTTTGTGACCCACAGCCCTGGAAAAAAAGAATATAGATTAAAAAAAAATCCTTGCATTTATTATTTCAAGATTTTATTATTTCTGAACTAAATGAAAAGACTATAGATAAGCTTCAAAAAGTATTTTTACTGTAGTAAGTAAATTCTATTCCTGTTTAACATCAATAAATCATATTATGATATCTCAAGGATATAGGAAGATAATTTAACAAATATATATACCTATAATCCTCAAATATCCTGATAAAATAGTTCATTATCAATGGATATTAAAATGTTTTTTTTTTTTTTGCAGTACACGGGCCTCTCACAGCTGTGGCCTCTCCCGTTGCGGAGCACAGGCTCCAGACGTGCAGGCTCAGTGGCCATGGCTCACGGGCCCAGCCGCTCTGCGGCACGTGGGATCTTCCCGGACCGGGGCACGAACCTGTGTCCCCTGCATTGGCAGGCGGACTCTCCACCACTGTGCCACCAGGGAAGCCCTAAACTATGGTTTTTAAAATTTATCTGCTCTTAAGGTATAATTACAACAAAACAAGTTTTTAGTTAGTTTTTTCTCATCTTCATTGAAAGTAAACTGATTGCACTGTCTTTCATGTATTAAAAAGCAGAATGTGATCAACTAGAAAGACATAAAAATAAAAAATTTTAAACTGACCTACTTTGGTTTAAAACATGAAAAAAATATTGGTCATATCATGTTATTACTAGATGAAATGCCACACAGTAGAAAACTGATATTCATGAGGCTCTGCAAGCCTTTTTGGTTGCCCAAATTTGCAAGTATTATTATGATGAATTGAAATGTAAGAATGATTTCCACACAACATGTAGTCAGGTGTAACTCAAAAGTTGCAGAATAAGTTATATGACAATTAGAGAAAGCTGGTTGGATGGTTAGGTGGACTCACTTATTTTAGTGACTGGTTCTCCCCAAATAAGTCTCCCAGAACACAAGACTCAAATTCATGCTTTAGTAAAATTACACAATATTACACATTATAAACCTGAGGGACTAACTGCAAATAATTTAAATAACAAATATTAGATTGGCAAACAAGAACCTACCTACTTTTTAAAAAACAGCAAAACCAGTGTCAATGTAAACTTTAAAATGATCACTGTTGGAGCTTTTTTCCCATTAAGGAGAAGAGACGATTATATATTTAAGGGCCAAATATAGCCTCAGACTGACCTTGAATGCTGGGACACTGGTCTGGCTTGCATCTCTATCAATTCTATTAAATCTGACTGATGGGAAAACTTTGACAGAGTCAAATACTATAGGTAAGAGAACAGTTTATAAAAATACTTACAACTTTTAATTTGATACAGCCACTATGAAGAACAGTATGGAGGTTCCTTAAAAAACTAAAATAGAACTACCATGTGACACAGCAATCCCACTACTGGGCATATACCCTGAGAAAACCGTAATTCAAAAAGCCTCACGTACCACAATGTTCACTGCAGCACTATTTACAATAGCTAGGACATGGAAGCAACCTAAGTGTCCATCAACAGATGAATGGATAAAGAAGATGTGGCACATATATACAATGGAATATTACTCAGTTATAAAAAGAAACGAAATTGAGTCATTTGTAGTGAGGTGGATGGACCGAGAGTCTGTCATACAGAGTGAAGTAAGTCAGAAAGAGAAAAACAAATACCGTATGCTAACACATATATATGGAATCTAAAAAACAAAAAAAAAGGTTCTGAGGAACCTAGCGGCAGGACGGGAATAAAGACGCAGACATAGAGAATGGACTTGAGGACACGGGGAGGGGGAAGGGTAAGCTGGGACGAAGTGAGAGAGTGGCATGGACATACATACACTACCAAATGTAAAACAGCCAGCTAGTGGGAAGCAGCTGCATAGCACAGGGAGATCAGCTTGGTGCTTTGTGACCACCTAGAGGGGTGGGATAGGGAGGATGGGAGGCGATATGGGGATATATGTATACGTATAACTGATTCACTTTGTTATACGGCAGAAACACAACAATGTAAAGCAATTATATTCCAATAAAGATGTTAAAAAGAAAAAGGTAAGGGTTTTCATATACAAATTAGTATGCTAGCCACATTGTTCCGTGCCTTAATACTTCTGATTTTTAAAATGTTAGAAAATTTCCATACAGATTTGTTACATTTTATAAGAGTTGCATGATTTTCCATTGTATGGATATACTATAATTGATTTAAACAAGCCCCTGTTGAGTATTATCTGATGTTAAAAACAATGTTTCAGTGAACAATCTTTCATTTGTATCTTTATGGACAAGTGAAGAATTCTATAGAATATATAAATGTGGAACTACATATCAAAAAAAAAATACAACTTTTGTCACTACTTAGCAGTTATGCAAGAATCAAATTACGAGAAATTTAGTAAATCAATTTTTCATGATTCATCTTTTTCAAAAAAAAAGAGAAACAACTAGGATACAGATGGCTTCCAAGCATTGTGAACACCATCATGTATCAAGGAAAAGATGATGGGCTGAAAGGCCTAGAGTTAGGTATGGCAAGTATCTTGCTTTCATGTCAGCAGGACCTATCAGAATAAAGGAAAGATTCCTCATTTTTTTCAGATGACATTTAATTTTTACATCCAGCATATTCTCACCAATTATTCCCTGAGCCAGAAATATCAGTGATGAGCTGCTTACTATCAAATACATCTCTCAATGGTCCCTGAAGAATTTCATTTACTACCCCTTCCTCCATGTCAATCAAGACAGCCTGAGAAAGACAAATAAAATGTAATTAGCATATTTTTCTTTAGTCACTCTGTAAATAAAAAGAATTTTTGAGCTTGAAGTTGCATTGTTCTTTTTATAGTTTAAGTTTGATCAAATCTTTGACTCTCTTTGTGCAGTCTGTTATGAAACTTAAAAAATAATTTCACTCTGCTCCAAATGTGGAATCCAATGAAAAGATGGATTCTAAATTCTTACCCTAAGAATAAGAGGGAAAAAAAGGAACTGAATAATTCTCTCTGATTTTCTAAAAATTCTTTGATTTATATGCTTATGTGACTATAAATTTCTTGAGAACAAGGTCTCAGAAGTTTAGAAGGTAACCTTAACCAGAAACAATTCTCAATAAATGTAGGGTTCATTAATGTATTTGGTCACTAGGAATAACCATGCTGCTCTTTATGAATCACAGCCGAAAACTGTCCAAATCAAATCAGTAAACTACTATTACATGCAAAGCCAAGGCACCGGATAGATGTCAAAGATGGCAACAGTGTCCCTTCCCCTAAGTAACTCACAATCTAAATTCACCAACTCACTAAATATCACAAACTTTATTGACATGGGAGATAACCTCTATTACTAAGAAGAAAATGAGAAAATAAAACATAAAATTAGCTATGGAAAGACAAATAGAAAAGACTGGATGGAAATACAGCAAAATGTAAGCAGAGATAGTTTGGCAGTAAAATTATATACCCTCTGTCCCCACTGTTTTGTACTTTACTTTCTATATTTTCTACACTGAGGAAGAAGAATGAAAGAGTAAAACAGAGTTAAAGAAATAAAAAAGCAAAGCTGAAAAAAGTAATCTGAAATGATGTTAGGGTACCCTTTAACCTAAGCCTTTGATTCAGTGTCACAGAGAAAGTGCTTGATTTATGGGCTTTTTCAGTGCTGGTGAGCATGTAACATTAAGCACTTACTACATGCCACTGTACATGTATCACCCCATTTAATCCTCACAACCCTATGCATAGGTACTGTAATTACTCCCAGTTTACACATGAGGAAACTGAGGCCTAGAAAAGTTAAATAACTTGGCTGCGATCACCCAGCTAGGAAGTGGTAGAGCTGATTCAAACCTGGCTAGCCTGGCTGCAGAATCTTCACTCTTAACCACCAAACTCTATGCTCTATTATTTTATCAAAGGGAGACAGTCAAGTTTGACACTTACTGAGTACTGACTACAGTGGAGTCACAATTTATGCCCATTTAAATTCTGTGAATTCAATTATTTGTGTAATTAAGTACGCTACTGTAAGCTGGCAATTAAAATATTATTACACAGTACTTTAGAAATATATTTCTAATTGTATGATAGCATACCACTTTTTTTCCTTAAACATCTTTATTGGAGTATAATTGCTTTACAATGGTGTGTTAGTTTCTGCCATATAACAAAGTGAATCAGCTATACATATACATATATCCCCATATCCCCTCCCTCTTGCGTCTCCCTCCCATCCTCCCTATCCCACCCCTCTAGTTGGTCACAAAGCACCGAGCTGATCTCCCTGTGCTATGCAGCTGCTTCCCACTAGCTGGCTGTTTTACATTTGGTAGTGTATATATGTCCATGCCACTCTCTTTGTCCCAGCTTACCCTTCCCCCTCCTCGTGTCCTCAAGTCCATTCTCTATGTCTGCGTCTTTATTCCCGTCCTGCCCCTAGGTTCTTCATGACCTTTTTTTTTAGATTCCATATATATGCGTTAGCATACGGTATTTGTTTTTCTCTTTCTGACTTACTTCACTCTGTATGACAGACTCTAGGTCCATCCACCTCACTACAAATAACTCAATTTCGTTTCTTTTTATGGCTGAGTAATATCACATGTTATATCATCATATTACAGTGGTATATTAGAAAGACTGTAAAATTCTGTTTTATAAATGTGTTCCTTTAAATACAGCATCAATATACATACACAGGACTATACAGGGTCATTTCTTGGCAATTTTAGGGATTTTCAAGGATATTTTTGATAATATGCAATTTTTATCTTAAATGCTGACTTTAACACCTGATCAACCATGTAAGAGGGATTTCACTGTTGTGTAAGATTACAAAAAAGAACAAAATTAGCTTCTACTGTCCTTGTTCCAAAATAGACTTACTGAGATGATTTGTGGAAGATTAAACATATTTAAGTCATGCTTTCAATTACTTTGCAATCAGGCAAAGGAAGGGGAATACAGAATACAAACTGACATTCAAGCACCTCCTGAAGTCAGTTTTGAGAGAATCATCACTGTCATAGTCACTTAGCATTAAACCCTGACAGTCTGTAACTCTTTCAATCTTTCCTTAGTCACATAAGACCTCTGATTTGTTTTTCCATAGGAAATTAATTACAATTACAAGGAATTATTCTGGATTCCTCACTTAGCCATCCAAGACCTGGAGTCACAACTTCCAAGATTCGATGTTTATTATTTTCTTCCAGAGCTACCTGGTGATAACTTTTAGGCCCTTGAGCTTCCCCTTAATTGTAACACAGGATTTACAAAATTCTGAGTGTTTGCCTATTAACACAGTGGAGGAACCCAGCCACCAAGTTATCTTTTGAAGCCTAGACTCTTCAGTGATCAGAGCCACATGATACCAAGACTACTAAGAAATGGAAGAACACCTTCTAGGAAAAAAGCCAAAGGCTATAGAAACATGCTGATTTATTCTCTTCCAGCAGTGTTTCCTCCATTTCCCATCTTGCTCACTGGTAGGGTGGTGGGAAAGAGCTCAAATTGGGAGTGGTCTAGGAAATGTCAATGTTTCTTTATCTCTGAGCAAGATTTGGATTGGGATGTTAGCACTCTTCAAGGCATGAATTATACCAAATGTTAATCAATTATCCTAACAGACTACAAGCGCATAGTCTCTGCCCTAAATTTGTTTCCCAAGGACACTGGAGACCACAGATACAAGGTGATGGTTCCCAGGTACTACAACACTACTGCTCTTTACTTTTTCAGCCACTACTCCTGGTCTGATCCTTATCATCTCAATTACTTCCACAGCACCAAAACTGCCTTTCTTTTCTGTCACAGTCAAACATTACTGATCAACAGTTGGAAAAAGCAGTTTGTTGCAGAGACACAATCAAAGAAGAGAAGTGTTAACTGCAATGAGATTAAGACTAAATATAGGCTATTGACTAGAAGTATTTTTGTTCAGGAGGTCTTACATGGTTATATTATGTATTCACTAGAATGTGGTTGAATCTATGCTTTGTACTGGGAATAGTAACGCTGGTGCAAATAAACCTTTCATCATTTTTATATGAAAATTAACCTTCATTAGAATGTATTTTAGGCTTAGAGTTAAGAAAAGCTTTTGTTATCATTTATCTAGACATATATTTCCCCTAAAACATTTAGAAAAAATGCCAAATATGCAGTAAGCACAAAATTTTGTGCTTATACACAAAATTTTAAGCACAAAATTTTCCCCCTAAAGTTTCATGGAGACACAAATGTCTGCTTAATTATATTTATATTAAATGTGGCTTAGCAAATACCTTTTTTTTATTTTGAGAAGTTAAATTAAAATTTTATTCTTATGATAGTTACGGAAGTAGAGTTATTTTAAAAACACATGCAATATAAGAATCCAAGTGTATAAGACTTACTCGTGCTTTTAAAGAACAAATTTTCCCCTTGGAAATACTGCCACCATCACCAACCACTCTGAAAGATAAAAGATGAGAAAAGGTCATAAGATCTTCCATGCTAATAGTGCTATCAGGTAATAAAGTTAACTTCTATTCACACAGTAAAGCTACTTATAGGCCAAGTGAGGCAGACACAAAAGGCAACAAAGAAGCCATTCGTAATCTCCTTCTCCCTTACCCACCTCCCAATAGGCTGAAAAAGTGAGGTACTTATTTCCCTGGCTTTCTTTGTAGTTTGGGCTGGTCATGTAATCCAGTTCTGGGTAATGAAATAAAAAGGAGATATTCTGGGAAGCTTTGTGATAAAAAGGACCAGATGCAGTTGGTCCTTTTTCCTACCTTGAACACGAATCTGGATGGGATTCCTGGCAGTGGAGGCTGTCATTTTATGGTTATGAAGTAAAAAAAACATGAGGACAAAAAACCAACACAAGAAACAATATGACAGTATCTTGGTCTTTAGGGCACGTCTCTAAACACAGATTTCTTTGTATGTGACATAACTGGATACATCTATTGTTTAAGCCAACATTAGTGAGGCTTTCTGTTGTAGCCAGACACACATCAACTAACATACTAGTTATATACAGTTGAGTATCTAAGGCTGTTCCTAGAATTTCATGTTGAAGATAAGTCACCAAAGTAACTAAATCTATGACTACAAACAGTGGACAAGTCAATATAGTTTACAAGACAGAATATATGAAGGGAAGCTGAATTGAGCATAGATGATGCTATAGGTCGGGGGTTGATAATCTATAATCCTCAGGCCAAGTCTGACCAGCTACTTGTGAAAACAAGTTTTATTGGAACAAAGCCACACTCATTTGTTTATGTACTATCTATACCTGCATTCACACTACAATGGCGGACTCAAGGAGATGTGATATGGACTTTACGGTCTGCAAAACCTGAAATATCTACTATCTGGTCCTTTACAGGAAAGGTTTGCCAACCCCTGGTATAGGTGAATTCCTATCATGCCATTAAAAAGGTATGATAATTTCCTCAAATAAAGAAGTATATACAAAGGTTTGGTCTTATTTTTGAAAAATAATTTTTGTACTAACTTGTGGAACAGATGCTGCATGTGTTGATACTACGTTGGAAAGAAGAGCAAGATGCCAAGGCTCTTCTCCTCAAACTTGATATTGGAGAAATAAGTATGCTCTCAGGTTAAATTATAAAACGAACCGAGTAGATGAGAATAGTTAGGTAAAGTCACCTGATTAAGAGAGAATGGCTTCCAGCTGAGTCTTAACTATGTAATATTCAATGAAAGGAGTATTACAGAGGGAATGGAAGTACAGATTTAGTTAGAATACTACCTACAAGGAAGTATTACAAAGGCAAATTTGAGTCCCTTAATAGTATGTAGGGGAGAAGATGTTCTAGTTTGCAAACAACAGGTAATCTAGTCTATGTGACAGATATCTCCATATTAATAAAGATAAATAACACCAGTCATTAAGGTAATACACCTAACTTACCTTGGTCTGATTCCATGGTCACTAAGTAACCTTTTATTACTTAGCTCTCCTGATAGATTTCCTACAGAAGAGAATGTGTTTTTGAAAGAAAATGGGTGTCTAGTCTTTTCGAGTTATAGCTCCTACTGTCCATGACTACATTGACTTTCTGCTTTGTAATTTCCTATCTGAGTTTGGTTTATCTGCCTGTACTAGAGAGCACTGGACCCATTCTCAAGATGTCATCCAAGTTTCTGAGTTTGCAAGCCTGAGGGTCAGACTCTGAAATTCACTTAGGAAGTCGGGCCTAATTAGCCTTCCCAGGGAGATAACTGCCTCAAACACCCAACCAACTAATTCAAACTAGAACTGAAATCTTTATTGGATTAAAACTGGATATAAAGTATGTATTTTTCAGTTCAAGCCCAGCAGGTTTAGTTTTATTAAGCATTTTGAAAATGCATGAACTTCATGATTTAACGTTAAAAGCTTAGAAACACACCCTGAATGTCAAATTACTCTTTCAGGTAAAAGATATATAGTTACATATACCCTTTATTAAATAAACAAAACTAATCTGACAACAACTGCTTTGCTCCTTTTTAGCACATTTTATTTGTAGAGCAAATACTCCTGACCACAAGTAATATCACAGAAATGTAAACAATGTATTTTTCTTTCAAAAGTCAGCCATTATTAAATGTACTAACAAGACACTCTCAGGGAAATTTTCAGCATTCCTTTTAGTGAAACTTTATTTCAAGGTCAAGTTAAAATTAAGCACACTAAAGTTTCTTTTTATTCCTTCATATGGCTTTAAAAGGAAACCTGTTGTCCTGCTCTGCCGAATGCCATTAATGACAAGAGAATGACAATATGCTTTCAATGAGAAAAACAAACAAAAAAGCCAAAAAACTTCTTTACAGTCATCAACTGCTTTTACTATCCTCTGAAGAATTTTCTCCCAAACTGCTGACATGAAAATAATTAAGCTATGTGACAGACTTTAACCCCATCTTACCTGGTATCCACATTTCTAAAGAAGCTGCTTATTGCCTCATCATAAATCGCTTTCTAAAAAAAAAAAAAAAACACATTTATTAGCGCTTGATTACGTTTTGCCTCTTTCCCAAACGAAGTCCTTTTAATTTAATAATCCCACAATACTTTAAAGGCCGGCATACGGCTACAATGAGAAAAAGCAAACAATCATAAAATGCTTATACTGATTCTTCCAATCTAGAGAAGAGCAAATACCGCGAGATCTATGGATTAAGTGCAGCTGAAGGTACCGAGAAAAGGCGTCCCCACAGAACTGTAGAGCAGGTGCATCAAATGAGAGCTTTCCCTGTATTCTTGGTGATCATTTAAAAAGCTGACTGGTTAAATTAAGGAATATAATGCCACACATGATACCTATTTTACAAAGTACTTTCACATATGCTATCTCATTGCTCCTCACAAGAACCCTGATAAAGATGCAACCCTGAGAATTAAGGAACCTTAAGACTAAGGTCTCAGGCGAGTGTTCGTTTGGACTCTTGTGTCTAACGCCAACAGAAGTTTAAAAACCAGTTTGCCCTTTACCGAGAAGATCCCATACAACTTATATCGGCCAGATAAAAGCTCCCAGAGTATTAATTCCTATTTTTTGGAAGAGCCTCGGGGACAGGCGGGCATGGGGGTCTCCCGCGCGGCGGGGACGGTACCTGGTTGACTGCGGCGTGCTCCCTCAGCGCCAGGTCCCAGAAGCAGCAGCCAATCTGGTTTCCGCACTGGCCGACTGCGCCCAGGAAGGTAAGAGAATAGACATTAGGCAGCAACAAGGCCACTCGCCTCGGCGGCGACAGGATCCCCACCCTCCCGGGGCGGCTTACCCTGTATGACCACCGACTGGGTCATGCTGCAGCGCGCCCGTCGCGCGGCATCCAGGAGCCCGCGCCGGCCTGCGTATTTCCTGCCCACCAACGGCTCTCTCCGAGGCGGCGGGGCGGCCGTAAGTCACGCTGCTGCCGCAAGTCGCTGCCGTAGCTCCGCTCTGCTCTAGCTTTAGACTAAGATTTTACGTTCGAAGGCCGCAGCAAGTGCACGTGTGTCTCACCGTTACCATAGCGACTGGTCCTCCCGATAGCAGATCTTCGCTACCCTGTAAACGTCTGAGCAACTGTAGCTCCGGGGGCCCGGGTCACTCCTGGTAACTAGGCTTTGGCGTGGGATTTTAAAACGTGTGTCTTTAAAGCTGTTTAGGATCTATCAGAGGTTCAGTCTTCATTTACAGTCTCAATACCTGGGGCGGTGGGTCAAATTCCGTTCATTCCGATTCCTCCGGACGCTGCGTTAATCTATTTAACAAGTCCTTTGTTCTAATAGAAAACAATGTCGATGAGCACAAAGAAACCCCAGACAAATAGACGTGTCAGGGTACAACCGAAACTAGGTGGTTATACAGATTGACAAAAATGGCGCTTCAGAGGCCCAACCAGTGTATGTTGAAGCTGTAGGCTCCCAACGTTAACTTCTAGGCCCTCTGCAGGATTCAAAAGAAATTAAGACATAGATCCAGCTCCAGAAGGCTTACAATCTGATTGAAGATACACACGAAATACTCAAAAAATTGTGACAATTTTGTGGCGCTAATAGGATTCAATGGATGAGAGTGTGGACAAGTAAATAGAAGTCTGATGGAAGAGATGAAATTAAAACTAGGCATTTTATTTATGTACAGTGTTTAGGTGGGACAAAGGAGGAGGAGATTGAAAAATCAGGTATTCCTGAAAACGACCAACTCCTAAAATTTTCAAACATTGAAAAATACTGTAAACGCTTATTAATTTAGACCAGATTTCAATTAAGAACTCAAGCACTTTTTTCGTAAAATTAATATTTTCAACAAAAATTCTGAGGAACTACAAAATACTAGGAAGCCTCCTCCCACCAAAAAAAAGTTAAAATTACATGTGCAACTAATGTGTGGTAATAGGAATTGTAATATTTGTTTGGACCACCTTATTCCCCTACCAATACAAATAATAGTTGTTACTATATCTCTGATATCTGGTAAGTTTGAAGTTGCAATGGGTGGTTTATGAGGCTGAGGCTTTCTCACATTTCCATTTAGATGTTTTTCACCTTATTACTCACATATCTTATGATTAATAGGTAACTTTCAGTCAAGAATTTTTTGCATTTGCTGGATTTTACTCTTAACTGCTTATTAGTGAGCATGGAGTCAGTGTTAGAAGTGCAGTCAGGTTCCCCTAACACTTCACTTAGGTCTTAACATTAAAGTCCTAAAGTCTGGGACTTCTAAAATTTGCAAAGCTTGGTCCAGTTTGTGAGTAGATCTGTATCTGTGAGCTATGGTGCCAGCTCATCTGGTATTCTGGCCTCTGCAGAGCTCTACCCTTCATGCAGTGGTTAGGTCCTAGTCATGACTCCCTAGAGGTCATACATAGGAACAGAATTAAATTAAGAAAGTTCTAACAAGTCTCATTAAAAACTTCAGTCTGGGGAGAATCAGACTGAGAGGAAATTCTGCTTGAGAGTCAAGGTAGAACCTTACCTACCAGCCACTTTAGGACTTCAGTAGAAGCAGAAGAAACATTTTAGAGTTTATACTTTCCAGGAGTCCACCTTGAAGTCATATATCTGAACATATCCTAAAGTTGAATGCACTCCTAATTAGACGGACTGAAACCTCATTTAAAATATTCAACAAACTTTCAGAAGAGCAAGCAGAACGCAGGCCACCCAGAAGGCTACACACAGCTCTCGTGGAATTCTCTCTGATACACCTCCTCTGATAAAAACACAATGAAAAAGAAAATATGATTTACCTTTCAAACTCTGTCTGTGAGTGGAAGAGCAGATTTCAGATAAGTAGGAAAGAAGTCAAGGAGAATTTACCCACAGAATAGCAGAGTATGGTAGATTGGAGTATTGCTCTGAATTCTTTACCCTCTCCCTTTGCACATGACTGTGCAGTACCTCCTGGCATAGGTGGGTAGGCAGAGTATACGTCTTTGTCCTATTGGTCAGGCTTGGTCAGGTGGCTTGCTTTGGCCAGTGGAATGATATCAAGTATCAAAGGTTTTAGGTGTGCTTGCATGCTTTTGCCTCTTGGTCTTTGCTATTTTTCGTAAGAAAAACTACCTCAGGTGGCTGCTGTTTCCAAAATGAGGAAGACATGTGGATCAGATCTGAATCTGCATCTCAGTTGAAGTGTGGAGTACTGCTAATCCTAACCAAACCCAGGAGAGGCAAGTGGAGACCAGCTGAACAGCAGGCTCTCCACAGTCTTAACAAGAAAAAGGTTTTTGGTTAAAGCTGTGAGATTTTGGGGTGCAATAGTATCGGAGCAATAGCTGTCTAACACACCAAGCAAATAGATTGGGCAAAATTTTATATGTTAAATGTGAGCAAGAGAAAAACATCAATGAAAATTATAAAGACTACTCCTGTGAAAGGAAGGAAGGATGGAAGGAAACTAGCATGTAAAAGATGAATGAAGTACATGACCTGTAAAACTTAACCTAAGAGGAAAAAAGAAAACTCATATAATTTTTGTGCTGTAGAGGAACTTATTAATAATAAGAATATGAATTTGGTAGTACAGGAACTTAAAGACAAGATGCTAAAATAATGTATTGAGGGCTGAGTCTTGCCTTGTTTTTTTCACTACTGTATCCTTAGTATTTTGCCTGGTGTACTATAGGTAATCAATAAATATTTGGTGAATAAATGAACTAAAATGGAAATAAAAGAGAAAGGAAACTAAAGACCAAAACATGTTAAAGGACTAATGAATAATTAGAAGCACAGAGAAGCAGACTAGAGAGCTGAAAATCAAATTACTGATTAGAAGAAAGGATTGATATAATCACAGAGAATACTGAGGCAAAGGACAAAGGTATAAAATCTCTTGGAAGATAATATATGTGAAAGAGGTAAAGATGGTTCAACATAAGATTAATAAGTGCCCCTGAAATAGAGAACACAGCAAATTGAAGAAGAAATGTTCTTATTGATATAGAAAATAATAAAGGAGGAAAAATCTATAGATTAAAAGCATGTACCATGTTACATGGAATAATTTCTATAGAACAGTCAACACTAAGGGATATATCCTGGTTCAGTTACTCAGTTTTCAGAATAAAGAAAGAACTGTTTATGTACACAGGCAAGAAACAAAAGTTGGGGGGCGGCATGGAGAAAAAACAATAAGGCTCCTTTAGATTCATCTATATAATACATTTAGTATTTGACGACATCACAAAGATGCTACAAATTTCTGAGAAGGAATAAAATGTGTTCCAAGAAAAATATACTTCTATGGCTTTCAAAGTTGTCATTTAAATATACTTTGAATTTGTGGGCACTCTATCAATTTTTATTCCTGCTTGCACACTGCATTTCTGAGCCCATCTCTTTGTCATATAACTTGACAGACACAGCCAACAGCAGCGAACATGTTACTGACATTCTTTCTTCCAACCTCTTCACCTAGCATTCACCAGCAAATCATCTGCTTTCCAGGTTATCACAGAGTTTTCCAAAGTTTTTTCCAGTAGGTTTGCCACTGAATAACATAGACAACTATCCTCTCAGTTTCCAATAACAATTTTCTTGACACTCGCTGCTTGACTTATATTTTATGTTTTTGTTATGGCAGTACCTAAGTCTGGACCTAAGTCTGTATAAGTCAGGATAAATTTTATTATGCTGTGGTAACAGCCAACCCCCAAATCTCAGTGGTGTAAAACAACAGTTGTTTATTTTTTGCACATGATACATGTCCATTAGAGGGGGGGAGTCTGGTGGCTATGCTTTATGTTATCTTCACCCTGGCACCCAAGTTGCTGAGCTACCACTCTGATAATTCCTGGGTTTTGTGGCAAAGAGAAAGACAACTCAGGAGGGTCTTGTACTGCCATTAATGGCTGCTGTTAATTCACTGGCCAAAGCTAGTCACATGGGCTCCAAGTAATCATAAGGGGACTAAGAATTACAATTTCTGGGAGACAGAAAGCCAGAAATATTTGATGAAAAACATTTGTAAGTGTATCACAAGCACTCTCAAACATGACACCAAAACACAGTATCTGTGATAGGCAGCCTCTCAGATGGTACCCAGTGATCTCTGCCTCCTATTTTTTTTTGAACTTCTCTACAGATGATCTGCCTCCTATTTTTGTGTAATCACCTCCCATTGAGTCTGGGCTGGACCTAGTGGTTTCTTTCTAATGAATAGCATCGAAACACAGCCCAGCAGCCATCCTGAGTTGGGGAGACAGAGGAACGAAGATAAGAATGACAGCAGACTTTCTTGTTGGAAACAATGCAAGCCAAAAAACACTGTAGAAGAATATTTAAAGTCCTTAAAAAAAAAAACAACCCACAAAATTGTTGACCTAGGATTCTATACCCAGCAAAAAGAATGTTCAAGAATGAAGATTAAGGAAAAACATTCAAAAGGTGAATGAATTAATCACCAGAAGTCCAAAATTTAAATGAAAACCTTCAGATAAAAGGAAAATTGTTGGATGGAAATCTGGACCTACTCAAGGGGATAACACTGAAAATGATAAATATGGGGGTAGATATAAAAGAGTTCTCTTGAAAAATTTCCTAAAGAGATGATTGCTTAAAGAAGAACTAATAATAATGTGCTGTGGGGTTTATGGTATACGTAGATGTAAAGTACATGACAACAAAGTAATACAGGGTGTGAGAGGGGAAATAGAATATATTCTTGTAATTTTCTTGTGTTGGAAGTGGTATAATGTTACTGAAGGCAGACAGTATAAGATGTATTCTTCCTTTCTCCTTATTCCTGTCACGTGGGAATTTCAAGCCCCTTTTGAGGAAACGGGAGAGAAGAGGTAGTCCAGGCATTAGAGAGAGGTTTTAGAGAGTCCTACATAGGAAGAACGATAAAGAAATTTGTAAAGGTGCAGTTTGAGGCTTTTGGCATAGGATGAGGACATGACTAGATTGGATTAATTTGGGTTATTAGTCAAGGGAAAGTCTGGAAGACAAAGGTAATGAGGAGACTGGGATATAAAGTGAGGAGAATCTCGTGATTTTGTGCAGATTGATTAGACTGTTGGTTTAGAATAGATATAGATAAAGTAATTCATAAATTAAAATATTTAATGTTGGAAAATAAACAAGGCAATGACAACAAGAATAAAAGCTTCACACAAACTTTAGAGACAATTTTTTAGCTAGGTTTCAGCTTGTTGCTGGAGCTATGAATCGTGATATTTGTTAGCAGGTAGGAAATTATGTGAAAGAATCTTCTGGTGTCACAATTTCTGGGTATCACCGGAACATTTGATCATCATTCCTTTGGCAATTCCAGCCTTCTCTGGAAGGTCAGTAGAAGCAATTGATTTATACATCTCTATAGGAATCAGACTCGGCCTATTTTGATAAGTCTGTGTATCCTTGATCAAGTTAGCTGAAGCTTAATACTTACATATGATAGCTAGTTACACTAAACCATAGTTTTTACTATGGTTTTACTAACTTGTCATTGAGCATAACACTTTTTTCTTTGATAATGGACACACAGTCTATAAAAACTATTATATAATATTCAAATTCCAAAGCTTTTAATAATTTAGTTTTATTATTACCACAATAAACACTTACTTATTAGGCATAGAATACTGCACTAGGCATAAGAACAGTTACAAGACATTTTTCATTTTTCCTGCCCTTTGCTGAAGACATGTAAATTTATACAAGATAGAGCTATTAATTACCCACTGTGTCCCAGACACTGTTCTAGGTATTAAGGATTTAATCAGTGGTGACAAAGACAGACATGGAATGGGAGTGGGGGGGGGACAATGATTAAGCAAAAACATTTACAAAAAAAATTAGAGCCCTGGTTCTCAACAGGGGGAGATTTTTCTCCCCTTTTCTACTAAGTGATATTTGTCAATGTCTGGAGATATTTTTGTCGCAACTTTGGGGTGGGGTGCTCCTGGCATGTGAGTGAGTGAGTGGAGGCCTTGGATGCTGCAAAACCTCCTACAAGCCTCCTACAATGCACAGGACAGTCTCCTCCCTCCTAAACAAAAAATTATATGACCCTAAATGTCAATAGTGTCAGAGTTGAGAAATCCTGAATTAGAGTGATGATAACTGCTATAAAGCAGAAGTAGAGTGCTAAGAAAACATATAATGGAGGGTTTATAAAAATCTTCTCCGAGAAAGTGAAATTTAAATTCAGACTTACTGAATGAGTTGGCCCTAACAACTAAAGTGTGGGAGCAGTGAGGTGGGGAAGAATTCCAAGCAGAGGCAACAGTAGGCAGTGTAGTTGTGTGTGTGTATGTGTATCATATATATCGTATATATCTCATATATACATTACATTGTATATGTGTATGTATATATTTAATCATGCTCAGTAGTATCTGCTGAGTAATAGCAGTTAACATTTATTGAGCCTGTACTACGTGTTAGGCACTGCATTTCACATGTATTACTTTATTTAATCCCCACTATTACCCTGGAGGTAGATAATATTATTAAGCTCAGGTTATCTTTTTTTTTTCTTCTTTTGTGGTACGCGGGCCTCTCACTGCTGTGGCCTCTCCCGTTGCGCAGGCTCAGTGGCCATGGCTCACAGTCCCAGCTGCTCCGCAGCATGTGGGATCCTCACGGACCCGGGCACGAACCCGTGTCCCCTGCATCGGCAGGCGGGCTCTCAACCACTGTGCCACCAGGGAAGCCCCGAGCTCAGTTTATCTTTGAGAAGCATACTTGGTTAAGTACCTTGCCTAAGATCACATAGTTGGGAAGAGCCAGAGCCAGGATTTGAATCCAGGTCAGTCCAGCTCTTCCAAGGCACTTTCTTAACTAATGCACTGTAAATGTAGAGAGGCAGGGGTTAACAAATAATCACCAGGAAGAGAGGAATAGCTGTAGATATCAGGCAGATGTGAAACTCCTGTACTTCAAAGGAAGACAAGGGTTTAGATAGGCAGAGAGGCAGTGGGAGCTCAAGCTTGTCAATTGCCATAACCATTCAAAGGAAAACAATTTTTTTTCACATAACATAAATGGACTTCAGTTATGTTAACCATAGGGCACAGTTTACTTTACCATCTAGTAGCTATTTTATATTTGCTCAAGACTTAAAATTGTATGTAAAGGAGAGTTATAGAGTATTTATGTACTTTTATATTAAGTATGTCATTTTCAGAATGTTTCTATATGCCTATAGCAAAATTAATATTAAGAATTTCAAAGAACTATTTAAAAACAACTCACCCCTCCTCTCCATTATTTTAACTTTCTAACCTAGGTTTTCAGTGAATTATGCCTTTTCGGTTTGGGACCCAGCCAAGGAGGTTTCCAATGGAAGGGGGAGATCCTTCAGTTGGGCTGGAGCCTGGGCTGAGCTCCAGTGCTTCCTGTAACGGGAAAGAGATATTACTAACCAGGTAAAAAGTCTTCTTGTCCTAACAGCTGAGGAGATGTGTAATGGCTATCATCAATGCAAGCTTTAGCTGACATTGAATTAGTAAGAAAGAAGCCTAGGAGCATTGCTGTTATTAAATTAGTATTACCAGAGCCTAGGTTTTCTTAGCATAGAGTCTGTATATTGTAAGTCTGAATGATAGACCAATTTTGGGGGGTAAATATTTAGCTAGTTTTTTGTTAATAATTTCAAGATTATATAACATTCAATCAAATAAGCAAACCTTTAGTGCTATTATTTGCAGGGCACTGTGCTAGGCCTAAGGCTACAAAATATGAAAAATACTCAGACCTCAGAGTCAGTGTCACTTTGGCTTTGACTTGACCTTTGGCAGAAGGAGAGGTGAAGATTCTATTTTTGCAAAATTGAAGAAAACTATAATAGGATTTATTCCACTTTTCTTCTGTTTACCATAGTACATTGTTTGATTTCTCATGGCTTGGAATTTTCAGAACACAGATTTAAGCTTAATAAGGTAGGTACTTTAAACATCAGAGTTATTCAAGGATAAAATAGGCTACTTCAGAAATACTGATCAATAGTCTTTAGAAATGTTTAAGGTGGGGTTATTATTTGATGGGGATGTTGGAAAGGAAATTCAAGTACTAGGTGTATTTTTAGACTAGATGTTATTTAAGGGCTCTTTTAAACCTGAGATCCTATCAACATTTGAATAGTATGTGGAATAATATGTTCAGTTTTATATTTTTCCACAAATATTCTAGTTTTAAAATCACTCAACTGGAGTGATTTTAAGGTGCATATATGTATGAATTGCCATAGGATTATCACTTATGTTTATAACTATGCACTCCCCCCTGCCCCACTTTACTTTGCCATTTAGCAATCACTGCATACCTTTCAAAAGAACATCTGGAGGGTTATCTTTGTATTTATAAGTTTCTTTTGATTAAATGTATGGCACAACATTTAACAATTTCTTTGCAATGTAAGTCTAAAATGTCTGCCTCATTAGTGCCACCGTGTTATATTTATTTTGTGACATTCAGAGATTTCAAAAAGACTTAAAACAGTTGAATGAATATACACTCAAACTTTGGTCCTCTGAAAAAAATTTCCTTTTTTATATCTAAGTACATGTCATTTGCTCTTTTATTTAGGCAACTCCGAAGATGCCCTGGAAATCATTGCCTGACAATAACTAATGTTCCCATCACTGTCTTTGCAACAATGCGAAAGCCACCTGCACAAAGCAACGAGGAAATGCATCCTAAATACCATCATTAAGTCTTTTGTAGAGGTTTGACTAGGTCAAGGGTAATGGACCAGTATCATCTTATGATCTGGTAAGCAAATAAAAGTGGTGGCACCTTTGGATGGTGACAGTAGTTGAAATATTTACTTTTTGTAGGGAAAGACCGGAATGTAGTCTGTAAAACATGTGTAGTGATAAGCCATCAGTTATGTTTGATAGATAAGACAGAATAATATTTCACAATTAGAAAGTGCCTTAGAGATCATCTTGCTCACAGTGGATCATTAATATCAACAATTCACAATGAAGCTTAAGCCACCTTGATTATCAGTCAGGAAAGGCCCATTCTAAATGCTTAATGTGTTTTGGGCTGATTTCCTTTGCTTATTTTTGGGTTGCTACTTAGCTGAATCCTTTCACTTGAATACCCTAAGCCAGTTTCTGTCTTTTGATAATGTTCTGCCCAGGAATGATTATACTGGGTGAGAAATGGAGCCCTGTGGGTTATGCATTTTGAAATAATACCCAAGACTGAAGGAAATTCTTAGTCCATGGTTAATCTGCAAAGCATATACACTGCTATCATATGGGAGCTCAGGTTATTGGTTAAATTTATTATAAAGAGGTCAAGGCTGTGATTCTAACCCCTATTTTTCCAGGCAAAATGATGTCTCATCGTTACACTATTACCTCAAGTCCCAACCAGTCATCTTGAAATTGTCTACAGTTAGTATTGAGAAACCTCAGATTTTATTTTTTAAATTTATTCAATTAGACTTAAGGTTCAGTTTTGAGGTGTAGGCCAGCTCTTTCTGTTTTCTTTTTCTTCTTGTAATAGTTCCAAGAAACTCAGCTTGCTTTCTTTACCTCTTGATGGTTGCCAGTCTTCATCCCATGAAATTTTTTTTTCTCCAAAAGACTGACTTTAGTGTCAGATATAGTTTCTCCAGTTTCTTGTCTACTTTTCTGCTCCTGAAGATATATATATATATATATAAACCTTTTTAAGTGAAAGGTTTATTAGCTTATAATTACTTGCATATAGATACATGTGTGCTACATGAGGTGAAAAGAAAAGCTTTTCATCAGGGATTTATAAATGGAGAAATTCTGAGAGCTCACACAGTGCTAGGAGATGTTTGAATTCCAACCAGCCAGAGTAGAAAGACCTTATTGAACCTGTGGGGCATTGAGTAGAGTCCTCAGAAAGGTCATGTCTTAGTAGGAGGTCTAAAGTAGCACTAGATTAAAGGTTAATGTATACTAACTTTAACAAAGTTTAAAAATAAGACTTGAAAGAATCAAGATGATCCGTGAGTAACTTAATTATTTGCCAAATAAAAATTTAATACTCTTCAAAGGAAGAGAAAAAAATCCATTAAGGAAATTGCCCAAGGCTGGGGAAAGAATCATGGGAAAGGAGAAAGGAGTAATGAAAAATTCCTCAGAGCTCATACAAGGCTGGGAATAATTTGTGATTCAACCATAGTGGAAAGAGCTTTTAATATATGGAGTAGAGTCCTCAGTGAGATATTGCCTCAGTGGGGGTGGGTTTGGAGTGGAGGATAGCTTTAGACTGAAGGCTGCTCTGGACCTGCCCTAACAAAGCTTAAGAGCAAGAGTGGAAAGGGTCAAACTGATTCCAAGTAACTAAATTGCATCCAAGGAGGGAAAAAACCCCTCAAGATTTAAAGAACTACAGTAAAATCCAGCACCAAAAATGTAAAATTCACAATGATGGTGTCCAACAAAAAATTACCAGGCATGCAAAAAAGAAGGAAAATGCAGTCCATAGTCAAGAGAATCATTTAGTCAATAGAAACAGATTCAGAGTGCTGGATGATAGCATTAGCAAACAAGCTACCATAAGTGTTCAAGTAGTAGATGAAAGCATAATCACAATGAAGAGAGAAATGGAAGGTATAAAATGGACCCAACTGAACTTCTAGTGATGAAAAATACAATCTCTGAAATAAAAATATACACTGAATGGGATCAAGAACAGATTATACACTGGAGAAGAAAAGATTAATGAACTTGAAGACACAGCTATACAAATTATCCAGAATGAAATATGAAGAAAAAAGGACTGGAAAAAAGAGCATAAATTTTGTGTTTTAATAGCAAGCAGTCTAACATATATGTAAGTAGCTTCCCAGAAGGAGGAGGGAGGACAATAGAAAAATACTTGAAAAAATAATGGCCACATTTTTTCCAGATTTGATGAAAACTATAAATTCACAGGTCCAAGTAGCTTAACTGACCCCAAAGAAAATAGACATGAATAAAACAAAACAAACAAAAAACTATATAATTAAATTGTCTAAAAACCAGGGATAAAGAGAACATCTTAAAACCCAATAGAACAAAAGGACACATTCATTCAGAGGAACAACAACAACAAAAAGAATGAGAGCACACTTTTCATCCGAAAGCACGCAGGCAAGAAGGCAATGAAGTCATATCTTTAGAGTATCTCTCAAAAATGGTGAGGTAAGGACTTTTCATCAGTACTAGAGGACGATCAGTAGATCAGTACTAGAAGACACGTTAAAGGAAGTTTTTTCAGGCAGGAAAAAATGATACTAGATGGAAATCTGTATAAGGAAAGAAAGAGCACCAGAAATAGAAAATATGTGGGTAAATATAAAAGACTTTTTTCTCATTTTTAAACATTTATTTAACAGGCAAATGACTGTTTAAAGCAAAACTAATAACAATAATTTACATAAAAGTATGATGTATGGTAACAATAGCAAAAAAGACAGGAGGAGGAAAATGGAAGTTTACTTTTGTGTCTTCGGTGATTTATGAAATGGCATAATAGTATTTGAAGATTGATTGTGATGAGGTAAATATGTAATTGTAAACTTTAGATTTATCTCTAAAAGCAAACAGTAACAGAGAGCTAATACACCAGTCAGGGAGATTAAATGGAATAAATATCACTCAATCCTAAAGAAGGCAGGAAAAGAGGAAAATAAGAACAAAGATAATAGATGTAAACCAAACCATATTGACATTTGCATTAATTACAAAAGGTGTAAATACTTCAGTTAAAAGACAGATTATGAGATTGGCTAGAAAAGTGGATGGTGCCTACATGAACCTACATTAAGAGTCTCATGCTGTACTGATTGAGCTAACCAGGCACTACATGAACCTACTTTAAATTAAAAGTATAAAAGGATAAAAATAGATATCCCATGTAAACATTAATCAAAAGGAAGTTGGAGTAGCTATATTAATAATAGACAAGAAGGTTTTAGAGCAAGGAATACTACCAGAAATAAAGAGGGACATTTCATGATGATAAAAGGGTCATACAATCTTAAATGTTATGCAGAGCTTCAAAGTACATGAATCAAAAACTGATGGAAAGAACAAATAACTCCACATTTATAGCTTAACATTTTTCAACAACTGGTAGTAGAACAACAGTACAGCAGAATACTATACATTCTTTACAAGCACACGTGGAAAATTTACCAAGAATAGACCATGTTATAGGCAACAAAACAAAGTATGCAGAGTGTGCGAAGTACGTTCCACAACAGAATTAAATTCAAATTCAACAGAAAAATGTCTGGAGACTCTCCAAATATTGGAATACTAAATGAAACACTTTCAAACAACTCATGAATAAAAGAAGACATTACAGGAGAAATTAGAAAGTATTTTGAAATGAATGAAAATGAGAACAACATATCAAACACATGGGGTACAACTAAAGTAGTGCTTAGAATTAAAGCCTTAAATTCTTTCATCAGAAAAGAAGAAATGTAGGGGAATTCTCTGGTGGTCCAGTGGTTAGGACTCCAAGCTTCCACTGCAGGGGGCACAGGTTCAAGCCCTGGTTGGGGAACTGAGATCCCCACATGCAGCACGGTGTGGCCAAAAGGGAAAAAAAAGAAATGTCTCAAGTCAATTAATCTAAGCTTTCACCTTAAGAAAGAAGAAAAGATGAACAAACTAAACCCAAAATAAGCAGACAGAAAGAAATAAGATGAAAAAATTAATTAAATAAAAGACAAATAATAGAGAATAATCAATGAGACCAAAATCTGGTTCTTTGATAAGACCAATAAAATTGATAACCTCTAGGCAGAATTAACAAGAAAAAAGGACACAGATTACTGATATCAGAAATGAGAGTGGGACTTCACTGCAAATTTTAAACATTAGGAGGATAAATAGAGTTTTTCACTGGGATGAATTCTTTAGTCTTCTAAGGCTTCTACCTTGAATAAATGCCTTCCCATATTCCTTACATTCCTAGGCAGGAGCTTTCTGTGAAGGGAGTATTATAAACAGTCTGAGGGCAACCCTGTGGCATCATGCTTTCATAACCTTCCTTTCGGTTGACATCAGCTCACGAATCATCCATCTTTAGACATGATCATTTGAAAACGTGTTCTCTGAGGTTGCTGATTTAGCTCACTGTAAACTCACTGTGGTCTGGCTGGGCTAGTGAGGGACTCAGTGCTAAGCAGCTACCATCACTACACTTCCTTCCTTGAGGGATTCAGTTGCTATTCTTCTGGTTGGTAGTGTCATGTTACATTCCTCTTCAGTGTGAGCCTCTCTGTCACATGATTTGGCAGATTAGCAGGCTTTCACCCCTAAAACTCATCTATGCTCTGCCCACCCCATCCTGCCCCCTAGCAGTACCCTCTGCGAATGGTGTCCTCTGGTGTTGTGAAGTTTACAAATTGAGTGGCCTTATCCATGGTAGCTGATCTTTTCCTCTACTTTTCAGGACTTGAAAGGTTACCAAAGACTTGAGGGAATGCTTCTTGTCTCTCTGATCAGCTATGCCATTTTTTCCCCTCGTCTTCTCTCCATATCTTCAGGCAAATCAGAGATCCCTGGGGCTCAGGGGAACCCAAGTGGAGAAGTCAGTATCACTTTTTCCTTTCTGAAGATTGCCAGGCACTTTTTAAGTGATTGCCTTGGGAGGTGAGATGAGGGGGTAACTTTTATGGAAACTTGGCTTTCCTGAAATTTACTCAAAGAATATTTATTGAGCATATACCTACATGCCAGGCATTGTTCTAGGCTCTTACAACACATCATTGGATGACAGACAAAAATTCGTGGAACTTACATTCTGGACAGTGCCTCTTCTGTTGCCTTTATACAGACTGTGTGTGTGTGTGTGCATGTGTGTGTGTGTGTGTGTGTGACATGTTATGTAGTGTGTTGGGGGCATTGTGGTTTTACATTGCTGGTTATACTGAAATGACTTCTTTGAGCCAGTCCTAAAGAGAAGGGATTGGCTTCACACCTCAAAGTTTGGTGAACCTAAAATGTGTATTTACTGCTTTATGGTCCTAGTTATAGGCTGTAGTCACCAATTAAGGTAAGCAAAGACCCTACTTAACACCCTCTACTACCATGCTATGTACAAGGAAGTGGGAGCCCAGGGAACAGAAATAGCCCAGTGTCTTCTGAGATGCTCCCTTACAAACTGTGCGCTGAGAACTGAGGTGGTTCTTACTGGACAGAGGGTAGGTGGATATATATTATTCTATGTTTATAGAATGGGAAGTATGTGTCTATAAATGTGTATGGTAAACACTTAAAACCATTCTTCTAGGTAAGATCATTTTGGCTTCAGCTATTATTGCTATGGGCTTGATTCTTTCTGTGTTTCCCAATTCACAATTTCAAGAGAAAATTTTCAGTTGTTGGAACTCATCTTTTCATACCACCAGATGGTGGGATGTTGCTTCACTGGAAAGCAATAGGATGGTGCCCTCACCCAATCAGCTGTGGCCATGAGAGGAGGAAGTGGGATACAGGCCCAAATAGGGCTGCTTCTTCAAACTGGGGCTATGGGAGGCCTCTTGATTTCCAAGGTGCTCTGAACTGGCAGGGGCCATGAATGACAACTAGTCAAAATTACTCTGAACATCCAATCTATATATATATATATATATATATTTTGCGGTACACGGGCCTCTCACTGTTGTGGCCTCTCCCGTTGCAGAGCACAGGCTCCGGACGCGCAGGCTCAGCGGCCATGGCTCACGGGCCCAGCCACTCCGCGGCATGTGGTATCTTCCCAGACCGGGGCACGAACCCGTGTCCCCTGCATTGGCAGGGGGACTCTCAACCACTGTGCCACCAGGGAAGCCCCTCTAATCTATATTTCTATGTATGAAGTTCCAATATACTATGATTAACTAAAAGAAAGGAAATCATACTTCTTTCTCCCTAGACAGTTGACAGAAGATGGGGTCCCATCTAAGAACTGATCAAGCTCTTATAAATGGTAAATTCAAGGTTTCAGAAGGACATTGTGTGATTAAGAGTGTCAGCAGATATGGGTCAGTAGATTCTTACTTGCTGAGCATAAGAATGTGAAATAACTGCAAAGAAGTGGCCCTGTGAATTGCAGAGAAGGTAGAAGAATTTTTGTGACTTTAGTCTGCATATATGTGAGTCTGCGTACACACTTGTTGTAGTTACTGGAGGTCTGGCTAGGGTCTGGGCCACTGCTGAGAATGAAGGGCATAGAATGGCCCTCTAGGATGTCTCAGGAAAATCTCTTAGAAAAGAAAATGGCAGGCTGTTAGCTCTTTAGACCCAAGAGCTACTGCCTCCATCTTGGGTCTGTTGTAGGGAGGACTGTGAAGGCTTAGTGTGTCTTAAGCATCGGTCCAATCTGTACTGGTTAAGGCCCTAGACTGTTGGATTCAGAGTCTTCAGCTCAGAAGCCACATAGGCCCAGAGGCCATAGCTCTCAGAAGGTTTTGTTTGGTCAGCCCAGTATTTTGCTTTTGTGATTGCTGTTGTTTTAATTTTAATTAGTTACTAACTGAAAAATCAGGCCATTTCAAGCCCCTCAAATTTCACATTTCCAGCTTCTTTTGGAAATTTTGGCCCTTTTGATTTTTTCAGTCAGACACCACCAGGTTCACTCCTTCATGATACCTCTCTGGCTGTATAGGTGGTTGAGTCTGTGACTCCAGCTTTAGAGACCAGTTGAGAGTTGGCCTGAAGGCAGACAGTCCCCTGGGGGCAGGAAGCAAGGGGACAGTCATACTGCCCCTGGAGGCAGGCAGCAGTCCTATTTCCAATTCTGGCTCCTCAGTCTAGCTGAATGACAGCAGGCGAGGTATTTAATCATTCTAAATCTCAGGCTTCTCATCTGCAAATGCTACCTCATCGGATTAGTGTGATGATCAAGTGAAATCTGCTTTAATTTAGCTTACTGTGGAGGCTGTCACTTAGTAAGTCCTCTATGGATATTAGCTATTTTTGTTGATCTTCATCATTATTATTAATGTACCTGAGACATGAGGGTAGTAGGGGAATGTAAATAATTACATATATATGTAAGAAATTATTTTATTCCCTTAGTAATTCCTCAAAATACTTTATACTCCCTCCCCATACCCCCAAAGTCACTCCTCTTATGTACCTTCAATCCTGTTGATATGAGGGTCTGTTTTCTCATTTTGTCTTCATTGTTGATTATCTTTTCATGTATAATTCTTTTATTTCAGTCTGTATATTTTAATATTCAACCAGCTAGTCAAGCCTATTTTTCCTTTTCTAGACTTTATTAATATATATATACCTAAAAAATAATTATAAAATTTTAGAAATAAGACTAGTTGTGTTGCAGGTATGTGGGGGAAAAAACTTTTAATAAAAGGACTTCTATACTTTTAAGTGGAATTGTATGACTTTGTCTTATTCTCTTTGCTATAATGTCTTTCATGATTCCTACAGAACACACAGTAACAATATCCTACAAGAACCTCCCCTCATGCACAATTTTAGTTTTCTTTTAAGGAAGAAAGGAAAAAAAGTAGGCATTTATTCGATTGAGGCTTTCTTTTCTTTCTCTCCTAGAAACAAATTATATTACCATTTTCTGATAATTTGTTAGAAATTTACTTTATTAAACCTTGATAAAACTAAAATGTGGGGCTTCCCTGGTGGCGCAGTGGTTGAGAGTCCGCTTGCTGATGCATGGGACACGGGTTCGTGCCCTGGTCCGGGAGGACCCCATGTGCTGCGGAGCGGCTGGGCCCGTGAGCCATGGCCGCTGAGCCTGCGCGTCTGGAGCCTGTGCTCCGCAACGGGAGAGGCCACAACAGTGAGAG
>NW_020172776.1:526922-530063 GCF_003031525.2 Neophocaena asiaeorientalis asiaeorientalis | reverse complement strand
AAAAAAAAAAAAAAAAAAAAAAAGCAAAACTAAAATATTCTTGCTATACTGATAGACCAAACAAAAGTGCTAAAAGCAAATCTATAATCTAATTTTAGATTTTATGGTATATAAAAGATATACCAAAGATATTTTGGTATAGGTTGAATGTTATCTTACCTAAATGAAAGATGAATCTGAGAATCTAGCCACGATTTAAAAATGTGTGCCAGTGTTTATTTAGAATCCCTTCTATTTTATTAGACACAGGAACAGTAATTTCGCCAGCAGGAAGTAATACAATACAGGTAAGTTGAACGCTCCTTTGATTGTTATCCATGGCAGGCATTTTGGATCCAAGGTGTAAGAATCCAAATAAGAAATAATAAACATCCAGTCCCTGATGATTCATTTAAGTCCTGCTCAACTAGATGAAAGCTTCTGCCAAGAGGAAGAACTGCCACTCCTCCTGGCTTTGTGTTTCTTTCAGTGCTCTAAAGAACTTCGTACTTGAGTAGCTCTGCTGTGTCAGGCTGCTGGACAGGAGTTGATGCTCACGGCACCGCTGACCAGGGCTGCTTTACTGAAGCTCACTGGGCGCCCGTCAATCACAAAGTGACGGATGCAGCCTGTGAAGGGTCTGCCAGGGGCCAAGCGTGGTGTCAGTAGAGACTCTGGAAAAAGAAAGAAATGAACACAAAGACTGCAGTTGAGGCGTTCCAAGCCCAAATATTACTTTGTGGCAAAAATATACATCATAACCGCTCACATTATCAAGATGATTTACATGTCAAAGACGGAATATAGTAATAATTTACGCATTTTCTCAGAAATATTATCTGCTTTTGAAGTAATATGAACATGTAGTAATTTTAAAGTTTTGCCATGTTTTCCATGATCAAATTTCAGAGTATAATTCAGCTGTGTATTTACCATTGAAATTTACCTCTTACAAGTAAAGCCTCAGCAGTGAATTTTTGGGATCTACATATGCTTTTTAGAGTTCATTTCACCTGGGCCTCACTTATTTTGTGTGCTTTACTGAGACAGAGGAAAGAAAATTTAGCTTCCAAACTCTTCTTGGAATTGGTTAATGTTTGTTTAATTTGTATCATTACCCTTCATCCTTAATCCTCCACATTTTTGCCAAGCTCATAAAATATAATGAGAAAATAATGAATTCAAGTAAACTAAATTTTAATTTTTCTGAGCTCAGGGCTGAAGAACTATAAATAGGATAATGATAACTAGCCTAGTCTTTGTGTGGGTACAGGTGCCCTGGGGTATGCCAGGGGACTTTCCTCCCATTATCTTAATTAGAGATCTAGAAGAAGCCTTGATGCTTATTAATTGTACAGACACAATTAAATGTGTTGAGATGATAGAAGCAATATAATTTAAAGCAATTTAGAGAGCTTAGAAATATCATGAAATTAAAATCCATTTAGTGAAAGCTTATTATTATGTACAAAACAGCTATGTGAGCAGTAGCAGATAAAAGATGGAAAACACTTAGAAATCAGTAACTCAGGAGGGAAGATAAAAAAGGACAGCAAATTAAATACCATCAAGCAGCTGTAATAAGTTTTCCAAGCAATGTAGATTAAGAATATGCGGAAGCTTTGTATTGAAAATAAATCATGGAAATAACATTTCATATTTAGAATGATAATTATCAAGTCTTAGATTTGGAAGGGTCCTAAGAGATCAATTCCCTTTGTCTCTAGATTAGTATGACTATATATATTCTTCACGCCTGTTCAGTGTACTTCATCATCAGAATAAAGATGAACAGGAAAGAATGTAAGGGGTAGAAACATCTATTTCTTCTGTTCATTTTGGACACTAGTTTTAGAACATGGATTTTGATTCTGCCCAAGCTTACCACCCTTTGGTTCATGGGGGACAAATTCTACAGGAAATAGTTCATGTAGAAATTATGGTCTGCATAATTCACTACACAATTTATTGCAGTAGTGACAATAAAGTGCCCCAGAACCCTAAGTAATTGATTGATAAAATCAACACATGATTTTAAGAGCAAACATTCCGCAGGTTGAAAGCTTGACTATATACAGAATAATGCAGGATCTTCAGTACAGGAATGAATCGTCCTTAACTCAAAAAATTAACTTCTAATTTTGATTTTTAAATGATCATACAATGAAGTTGAATTTTCTGGTATAAAGTTCATTGACTTTCAATGCATTAACTTTTTATTGATAGAAACAATGTGTTACCAGGGTTCTGCCTTGTATAAGAGAGCTGGTTGGGATTCTAAGAGATTTCAGTGCATATAGGGGTTTTGTTTATGCCTAATTTCCTTTAGTTATTCTTTTTCATGCCCCAGTTTCTGATGTGATTTTACTGGAATTAATCTTGAACAGCTCAAAATTATGTGATTAATGATGTTCGGCTTAGATTATAATTGCTTCTGTTCTAGGCTTGCTGGCATGATTCGTAGATGGAATTAAGGGCTGCAGTGGTGCAGTGGGCTGGTGGGTATGCCTTGCTAGCTCCTGTGTGTTGGCTCATTAGCTAAAATTTGCTATTCATTGCATGTCTCAGGCAGGCAGAATTTGGCTTCAGGTATATCTTTCCCACCCAGTCTGTAGAGCCTAGCAAGTCTTACAGTGAGAGATGATGGCAGTGTGTAATGCTGGGATGAGACTCTGAAAACAAACACAAATCAGAGAGACAAATATTTGTTTGAATGAGAGACAAATATTTGATATAGTAAGCACTCTGGGTACAAAGTAAAGAACAAATACCATAACTTCCATGAGCCCACGCTTGTTTTGTTCATCTCCTGGAGCCTAGCACAGTGCTTAACAGACACTCAATACATATTTGTTGTCTGTTGAAGTCGTGTTCTCTGGCAGCAAGGAGTGTACAATTTAGCTTCAACAATATTCTGCAATAAGTGCCACAAAGGTGGTATGCATAGCACACTCTAGTGGGAGGGGGGCATGTGTGTAAAAAGTCTGAGCTGGATCCTCAAGGTCAATAGGAGTAAAGTTGGGGGAAGAGTGGGAGAAGTTCCTTGAAAATGTACTAGGGGAGGCAAGAATGGACATCTTCCAGAAACTGATGCCTTGTGCACTTGTGCAAAGGCCTGGAGCAAAGAGACCATCATTGAACATCCAGAGGACTGCAAGTCCC
>NW_020172776.1:495526-526609 GCF_003031525.2 Neophocaena asiaeorientalis asiaeorientalis | reverse complement strand
ATGATCAGGACCTTGCATGCCAGGCTGACTTTGATCCTGTAGGCCCCTGGGAACCTGTGAAATATTTTAAACTACGTTGTGATTTCCCGGAAGAAAGCAATGTGCAGAAATGGAGGAACTGATAGGACACATCTTCCATACTGTACCTGCATGAAGTGCAATGTGGTTTCTGCCAGTATTTCTTTCAGAACCAAAGCCTGGAGCAGGAGGGGAGGATTGAGAAATGGAGATGGGAGTGGACAGCGGGAGTAAAGGAGAAGCAGCGTTGCTTTTTGAGGGTCTCAAATATTTCATCAGTGAGTTACTGTTATTGTCTATACTGGTATTTGAAAAATTCATATTACAAAGCAGAAGAGTGCTTTGTTGCTACTATTTTGTGAGTACGCAAGACTGGATGCTTAATCTTTCTCACTCTCTTAAAGCATTATTTGCCTTTACATGGGTCAGTCTAAAATAGTCTAGTTAGGATGTGAGGTACCATGTTAAGTTTTTCCTTAAAATCCCCACCAAATTCCAGATGTAAAAGCTTGATTTTTCCCTCTTGCTACCTTTATCATTCAATTTTTCCAAGTTGATGAAGTGTGTGAAACAATCACTTTCAACATAAGGCCATGGTCCCTGCTTCAGAGGTTTAAAGTAATTGTGGAGGGTCCGTAAGTGTCCTATCACCATCCTGGATTATACACCATTCTTGGCAGATGACAGCAGTGATGTCACTGATGATGTTTACAGAACTGCAGCTGGGAACCTCTCAGGGAATGTGACTACATAGGAACAACAGAACTTCTGGTCTGCAGCTGTTTTCACATTTCAAACTAGTCCTGGTCGGGAAGAACTGTGTATTCTCTCTTAGTGTGGAAGAGGAGCAACTATCCACAAACTTTTAGTGCTCCAAGGTTCTTCCTCAGATCCTAGAGCAGCAATAGTGTATGAGTTTTCTTTGTGTCAGAGATAAGATAGAGTGTGTTTTACTGTGTGTATGTGAGGAGGGTATGTAAAGTGAAGAGAAAAAAATTAAGCAGATGCAGCAGAGGGAGAGAAGTTATCTACTGGTTAGAATGCCGTGGTGTAGTTCTTATGTGTTACTTTGTTTTGATCCTTGGATAACGTTTCATAATTGTCAGTACACTTTTTCCTATGAAAGGATATTGTATATAAAATCCTTTGAGTTATTAGGTGAATTATGAAAATACATAGCTCAATTCTTAATAGTATAATAACATTTATGAGAACTTAGTGTCTTTTTGGATTTGGAAACTTGTCATTTTAAAATAACTCTTACCTGGAACACCTCCAACAAACACAGGCTCCCTTTGATCAACTGGTTTTGGATTCAGGGGTCCAACCACATGGTTCACTTCAGAGTCTACATCCAACTGAACCACATTTGAATCTCTAATAACTGAAATACAGAGAAAAGAGTGGTCATAAGTGACACTGAAGTGATTAATTTTCACATGAAAGGCAATAATTCATTACAGTAATGGCTTTTATTTATTCTGGAATAAACCATACACTTTCCTCTAATCACTGAAAACATCAATGTCTAAGCAAAAAATAACATTTTCCTTTGAAAGGGATAATAGTTAGGATACTCTTTCTGCTACTTCTTTGCTCCATAAGGTATGCATTATTTAAACAACTCCCGAAGACTATTCTGGCAGCATTAGTATTTTCAAATCACATGTGGATTCAATATACACATTTTAGTACAGTAACATTTGATTCTCTTCTCTTGGCCACTTTTAGACTGTCATCTATTACCTATTCTGTCATATAAGTTATAGTCTAAGTTCTGCCAAGCCATTATGCCACAGGTGGGTGTGTAGGCTCACTTTATTAAGGAAACCCAGGACACTCAGCTTTTCTCACCTGTAATTCTGTGCCATCTGCCATCACAGAGACTCTGCTTGGGTGTCACTAAGGTGAAAAAGTCTCTGATACCATTATTGACTTTCACTATGACCTGCAAAAGACAAGGCACATTGTGGAATTTAATTTCATTTCTCCTCATTGTGATAAAATGAAATTTCTTACATTTACCACAGGGAAGGAGAACTTTTAACATCCAGACATGATTAGCTTTGCAATTTGAACACAAGGGGTCACTCTTTAGTAGGCTACAGAAAGTTTAAACTGTTCCTCAGAGAGAGAACAAAAAAATGACACAGGAGAGAAGAGGGGGCAAGGAACAGTAAGATAACACAATAAATTCCTTTAATTTTAAAGATGAAATGTGTTATACAAGGCAGGCTAAGGTACTGATGAAGAGCATGGACTCTAAGAGCCAGACTGCCTGGGTTCCCACCCCAGCGCTCCCACTTATGTCACTCTGCACCATGTTTTCTCATTTGCAAAATAAGGGTGATAACTATAATACTTACTTCATGGAGCTGTTGGGGGGATTAAATGAGTTAAGCCATATAAAGCAACTGGAATGGTATCTGACACACAGTAAAGCACCATATAAGGATTTGTTTTATTATTATATGGTTTAATAGAATATACGGGAACTCAAATGAAAATCAGTTATATTAAGTTAGGGACATCATTGAAAATATGCTTCATATTTATTTGAGTACTCTCATGAATGTTCTTTAGTAATATTATTTAAGGATGAAAGTGGTGTTTATAACAGAATTTTTTGTTTTTAGTAGTTGAAAATATATGCATATAGATTATAGAGCGATGTTTTAGTACTTGTTGGTTTTGATAGTTGAACATGTTTGCTGCTTCCATTTGTTGTAAAAAATTTCTCTTCCGATTCTTTTGTTAAAACCTTTTAATTATTGATTTTTGCCACAATTTCGTGGCTCTTTGCTCTAATCAAATCAATTCCCAACGTATGAATCCGAATATTGCCTGCATTTTAATTTTATGTTATACCTTCCCTGTTGTTTGTTCTTTCCCCCAGTTAGGAAAGATTGATGAAATAATTCTGTGAAATAAACCTGCTTCAGATCCAGAATCCAAGATCAGAGGAGACAGACTGTTAAGACAATTTTTAACACATTACCTGCCCATTTTTCATGTGAACATTTAGGTACTCCCCATTGACACTGTGGCCGTGAACAAGGGTTCCAGAACTGCTTCTGGGACGGACTTCAAATGCAATCTCAAACTTCAATCCAATATTGAAAGACTCATCTATGGAGAGAAATACTATTAGTTCTCAAGAACAGCAACCTAAATTTTGTAACCATGGTTTGATTGCAGGTTTTTTACTTGTTTTTGAAAGTTTGATGCATTTTTCAATAGGTAAGCAGAAAGTGTTGTTTTCCATGTCCAACACACTATGGAAAGCTCCGTGGGGGTCTGAGATAACTAGCACACCACTCCTGCTCTGGGGCCTGGGGAGGAAACAGCTTGCTGAAAACACAGCATGGCTGTGTGAGCACAGGTGAGGAGAAATTGATTCCAACTAGCAGGACCATTTAATATCTCAAAAGTGAGAAGGAGGAAAGAGCAAACTGGGAAGAGTGAGTCGTCTGAACACAAGTACAGAGGCTGGAACATTTGGAGAGCACTGTGAATGCCAGTGTGGCTGGACTGTCCCCTGTAAGGGTAGACGGAGGCAAGGTGAATGGGGAAGGCTGGTGGGAGCCACACTGGGAAGGGCTCTAGTGCTCCAGTATGGAAGGCAGACTTGACTTAGCAGTCATTGAGCAAGGGAGCTGACTTGATCAGATCTGTATTTAAAATAATTCTTAAAAAAGTAACTGGTGCCAGTGCTGCAGAGCATTTGGGAGGAAAAACAAAGTGAGAGCAGCAAAAGCAGTTAGGAGCTGTTATTGCAGTGATGCAAGAAAACGAATTCTTCTTAAGACTAGCCGTGTTCACTCCAAGAGACTCATTGCAAACCTGGGCATCTTAATAATGTTCACTTGACGTGTCTCCTCATAGATAACTTTTTAATTTTTCCTGATATTAATTAATGTTTATTGAGAAAATAAATTGTGCAGGTTGCTATGCTTTTCAGGCTGTCCAAGTCTTTGAGTTCTTATCACCGAAATTCAATGAAGGGTTGAGAAATGTGCCTGTAGGTGTTTTAGTAGGGATAAAGGATGAGAAAGGAAAGTGAAACCATGAGCTAGACAAAGAGAGGATATATTACCTGTGGTTATTCCATTGGATATGCGGGTGGTTTAAGAAGGAATACTTGGCTGCACTGTAATGTCTTTATTCAGACGATGTTGAGGGCAGGGAACATGTGGTTTTATACCCTTCTCCTATCTTCTTTCCCAGCATCTGTCCTGGTACCTTCCTCACACCTAATGGTTGCTCTATAGAATGTTGGTGGAATGGATTGGATGGTGATTGTGTGCAGTCTGTTTAGGATTTTATTTATTTATTTTTTGGAATTATTGATGCTTTTATTATTTTTTTAAGTCTTTATTGAATTTGTTACAATATTGCTTCTGTTTTATGTTTTGGTTTTTTGGCCACGAGACATGTGGGATCTTAGCTCCCTGATCAGGGATTGAACCCACACCCCCTGCATTGGAAGGCAAAGTCTTAACCGCTGGACCGCCAGGGAAGTCCCAGGATTTTATTTATTTATTTTTAGAACTATTATGTTCCATCACCTGGCATAGGGACTGTCATACCAGAGGCACACAATAAAAACTTTGTTGAATGAGTGAGAGAGTAAGAGTTGAGGAGAATAAAAATCCAGAAATAAAATGTTTTTGGGATAGTGTTGTCTGCTAGAGTTGCTGGCAAGGGGAAGAAGTGGACCTTTCCTTAGTAGGAACAATGGGTGATGCTTAGAGGGAGCAGAGAAAGACCTAGAGACTGAGGTGGCCAAGAGCCAACACAGGTTAGACCATGGTACAGCATAGGAAATTCTAAAGGGGCCAAGATGGTCTACCTCCAGAGGTTTGGCAGCTGTGGAGAAGCACTGGCTGGGGAAAGCAAACAGGGATGGGCACGGTCCATGTGTCTAGTTTGGAGGGTAGGAGAGGAGAAAGGTGGTCCTTATGGAAAGAGGCCATTTTCTAGGGCTGAGTTAGATTTTCTGGTTTTTATCTTTGGGCCCAATATCCCTGTTAGCCACCTCTAGGAATGAAGTATTTCATGATTCACGTTTTAACATAAGTCATTGTTACCTAGAACCACGTATCCTCCTTCTGTTGAAAAGTATGTTCCTGTTTCCATTGGGCCTTCAAAACAAGGAGTCACGCTAAATGTCTGAGAAGCAGAGGTTATGGAGGCCCCATTGAGCTGGAGATTGCTGAGGCAGCCACTGAAGCTGTAGACTGAGTTTATCTGAGAGAAGAAGACATTTCTTAAAATCCATTTTCTCAACACTCACAGATGTACCCAAGGGAAACAAAATGAAGGGATTTGAGTCCAGAGAGAAACCAAGTAATTTCTTGCCTTATTTATCTTAGCTGTCTGATCAGTGGTCTTCCAGGTTGTTGCTTTATAACTAGCTCTTTGAAGCTGGAATTTTGTATTTGATAATGACAGCCTACCGTAATTAAGGTAACGAAAATTTTTACGTTTTTCAAGACAAGGTAAATTGTAGCTGTGGTTTTCAAATTGAACATTAGAAATACCCTCGTTTGTTTCTCTTCAAGAACAGCTGTGCCCTAGATCACCTAATGCTGATGAGGGCTAGCAAAGTTCTTAACCGTTAAATCTACCATGGCTAAATAAACAGCAGAAAGCTTGCTTCACTGTCTTCATTGTTTTGTGGTTGAGCATTTATCATTACTACAGAACATGGAACACGGGCCACTTGAGATAACTGATTTCACACTGCTTTGGAAATCTTTCTTTTAAAGAAGTTATCATGGAATTGTGGGTACTTACCTAAAATCTAATTAAACATGAACATTTTCCCCCTTTTTTGCTTTATCCACATATATTAACAGATCTTAGAAGTATATTAATTCTTTGTGTTAAAGTCAAATCTATATTTATGTTAAAAAAACTTAGTCCTTCGATGCATTCCTTTATTGCTAGATAATTTTTAAAGGTCCAATATTTTAAACTTTTAAATTACAAAAATAATGTTGTTGTTGTTTTCTACTATATCCTCATGTCTCCCCAGGGGTAACCACATTTCCTTGCACATTTACAAATTGTGTGTATGTGTGTGTGTATAAGAAACGAAAATGAGATCATAGTTTACATAAGGGCCTGAAAGGCTTTTTTCATCCAATAATATATTGATATAATGGAATGACTTGCTTTCTTTTTTGGTTTTTCTTTTTTTTTTCGGCTGTGCCACATGGCTTGCAGGATCTTAGCTCCCC
Source organism: Neophocaena asiaeorientalis asiaeorientalis (assembly GCF_003031525.2). Classification (NCBI taxonomy): domain Eukaryota; kingdom Metazoa; phylum Chordata; class Mammalia; order Artiodactyla; family Phocoenidae; genus Neophocaena; species Neophocaena asiaeorientalis. Next base: position 520,346 of record NW_020172776.1, on the reverse strand, counting down.
AACCAGGGATTGAACCCAGGCCATGGCAGTGAAAGCACTGAGTCCTAACCACTGGACCGCCAGGGAATTCTTTCTTGGGTATTTTTTTAAGATTAAAAGTATGGTTACTTGCTGAACAAATAAGCATCTCCTTGAGACATAAATTTTCATGATAGTTTGTATCTCTGAGACATTTTTCATCTCACCTCTACCCTAGAATCAAAAGATCACTCTGGGCTTTGTAATGTCACAGGGTGGACAGACAACCTCAGGACAATACCCACTTATGTACCCCATCTCCAGCCAAACTACAGCTTTACTTTTGCCAGTTTCCTAATCGTAAAATGATGGCCAGAGTAAATGATCTTCCAGCTCTAAAGGTCGATGGCTCTACCTGGTCACGTCTGGCTTACCTGGACATTTTTCACAGCCTTTCCAGGAGCCACACCTCCCAGATAAATAGGACCCTTGATTTTCCAGGTAGCTCCAGTAGGGGGAAGACTTTCTTCTAAGACTCGAAGACCATCAATTATCAGTCGGCCGCTGCTCTTTTCCCGAATAAATATCACCTGGATGGAGAGATGGACAATAGAGAAGGCTGTGTTGCCTCTCCTCCCAACTTTGCTACTGCAATGCCACAGAAGTTCTTTAAAAAAGTGGTCCTTTCTCTGAAGGTTAGGAGTCTCTTCCTTTAATGCTTGATTTAAAGTTATAGGCTTAATTTCCGAATACAGCTTATGTTTAGCAGAGTTCTCTGAGGCTCTGCCCAGCTGGCCAGCCCACGTGCTTTCTCTTGTAAATTTAATTGTAATTAATTGTAATGCAGCTGACACTGCTTACTCTTTCCAGTATATACACACTGAATTGCTTTGATATTTAGGTTATTCTACCTGTTGTATCCTGTTGTCCTAACAGATTTACTCTTCACTTTGTACCTTCCATAGCTTAGTCTACGAGACACTCAGCAATCATTGAAAATTTAGAACATTATAGGCAGTGGAAAAAAAACCAGTCGAGTGAAATATCCTTAAAAACCAAACTTCAGTTTATGTTGGCCATTGATCTTTTGTTTAAAATAACTGCACTAAAAAAAACTGATCTGTCAAAAATATTATACTCAGACTGTATTTCTTTTAAAATAATATGCTTCAAGATTTTTATAATGAGTTAATGCAGGCTTTGAAATTGAACATATAGCAACAGAATTTTTAAATGGATGTTTCTAGAAAAACCCTTGGTGGGTATTAGTGTCAGTCCATTTGACAGTGGTGGACATTGGCTGATAATAATATTCTCTGCCTTCAACTTACATCATGCCACAAACCATCATTGTATTTCTCTTGGCTTCTAATCTTCAGTTTCTTGTGGCCAACATTAAACATGAAAACCAAGCGGCCGTGGGCTAAGAAGAGAGCCATGAAGTCATTCTCTTCTTGATCCGAGACATAGAAAATCATCCCATGGGAGGAACGTGTTTTCAGACGAATGGAAAACTGGGATCTGGTAAATGAGAAGAAAAAGCTTACCACCTGTCAAAGGAGACTGAGGGTGATCTCTAACTTTCCAAGGCAACAGAGTGTAAGGAAGAATAAAGCCATTCGATCTAATCCCAAGCAACATTCTTCTAATTATTAGTATTATTAGAAGATTAGAATAGAATACTATTAAAGATTAAATTAGAATACTAACATTCTTAGTATTATTAGTGAGTATCAGGTAAGTACTGCTAGTTCAAAAATGTAAATCCTTCTCCATTTCCTCACACAACAGGGATACATCCCACATTTAAGAAAGTGTTGTTTCAGTAAAGGATAATCTCATGTCTTCCTTTTAAAGTATGGTTGCAATTAGTTTAGTAAAAATCTTTATGTTAAAGAAGCTTCATGTGGACAAAATAGTAGTAATTAATATGCATATATAATTTTGCATAGAAACAATATGATTTGTGTACTGTCTAAAATACAGATTCAATTTTCTCCCTGTAAAAATTAATCGATGGATATCACATGCTAAAACCAGCTACCAGAATGTGTAGAAATTAAATAAAAATTTCAGAAATTTAGCTCTAGGCCATAGGTAAAGATACATTTATGAGGCTAATTTCCAGTCTGATTAACTCTAAATTTTTCCTGAAGAATACAAAATACTGATTCTGCCCATTAGGAAAACAGGAAATTAGAAGGCATTAGGAGTTTCTTATTGAATGCACTGCTTGTATGAATGTTTGAAAGAGCTATATAAGACCTATATAAGAATATTTGGGTGCTAACAGTTTACAAAGAAATCTTCAATAATACTGAATAACCTGGAGATTTGTGAAATACCAGGAAGAGTGATGAACTTTAGAGATAGCTTGAGGGCCAACAGAGATACAAGCGCATTTGTATTTTCAGTGTCTTTCCTTATTAACCTTCCAGCAGTTCAGATGCATTCCCATTTACAATCTGAAAGCAATTTGTATGGGGGAGGGAAGGTGATAGCAAGGTTAAATGATGAGTCATTTAAAATTTACCCCATCTTCCTTTCTTTGATTGTCTTTTCTTTTTGATAAAGTACAGCAAACTCCTAGGAGAATGCTGTTTTATGCACCTTACTTTTGGGAAGAAAGTCACAGAGAATGTTATTTGTTGGACAGTATGAATCATGTACTATTTAGTATTTGTTTTGATGATAAACGAATACGATTAATTTGGCACAGAAAAATTATAGGAAAAGGATGACATATGGCAAATAAGGATGCAGCCCAGCCATGGCATCCAGTTTCTGAAAGGATAGTATGTTACTTTACTTTTCACCAAAATCTCCTTTTAAGTGTTCAAACTCTTGGCGGCTGTTGGCTGTCCCTCCGTACTGATAGGCGTGCTCTATTGCTCTAGGGCTGTTGGAAAGGTGGCAGTGAGAGTCTCTTGGAACATTCCTCTCTAGGAATTTCGGGCCAACAGGATCCCATGAAGGAGCATCTTTGCTTTTCTCTCCCTATAAGAATAGGCAACGAATCATTTAAGGGACAAAACTGACATACTAGTAGCAAAAATTCATTTTTGATTTTCTTATCATTAATAATGATGATAAATAATTCAAGGGTATATTATCTGTGCATTTTCCACTCATAAAATACTAGGCCTCTCTCTCCCTTCCTCTACCACCATAAGCAAATGCCAGCAGTGGCTGCAGCAGTAACAACAACAAACAACAACAGAGTATGTTAACAAATCCAAAATTCTAGTCTGTGATAGTGAAGCTATAGAGACAAGTGCTCTGTGATGTAAATTAAATGCACATCTTAATCAATAATGAAAAATGAAAAAGCTGGCAATAAAATAACCCTGAGACAAATCAATAAAATCCTCATATCATATGCAACAATATCACTTGAATACACATATTATTATTTACACATCCTGTATAAAAAGTTAACAACTTAGTAACATCTTCAAAATATTTAAGAATATTTTTGGTGATATGTAGCAAACCTATGTGACAGGATATAAAACAATTTTTAAAACGACCTTGTGCTCTTAAAATTGCACTACTGATTTTAAAATTTAGAATTGTGAAACTATAGACTACTATTTAATGGTCATTTAGTCAATTTCTGAAGCAAAAGTACATGCAAGTAAATCTGAGCATTCATCTACTTATTTATTCAAGCAAATGTTTATTGAGTACCTAGTAGGTAGGAGTGAAGGGGAAAGAAATCAACGTTTCTGCGTGCCTTCCATGGGCAGTGTGTGGTGGGGAATAGAAAGGTGAGTGAGACATGCTTCCTGTTTTTTAAGGACTGAAAATTGATTTGGAAGAATAGGCTTTTAAACAACAAATTGGAAGACAGGTTGTTGCTGGACAGAAAGGACCTTAGATGACTTGGTAAAGAATGGGGTCTTGTGTTTAGGTGATGAGGAGACACTCAGGTTTTAAAAGCAGGGAGTGGCCTGATCTGACCCACTTGGGAAGAAATCCTGCAACAAAGCAAGGGTGGAGAAAAAGGAAATGTTTGGCACTAGGGAGAATTGGAGAACACAGTAAGAGTCAGGATGAGACACAGGATTAGAGGAGAAAAGACAATTTCTGGTTCAGGCTGTTGAATGAATGCACACATTTAGTTTTCCTCCTCCCTAATTCCCACTGAAATGTCAGAAGAACTATACACATGAAAATAAATCCACAATAGTCCTGGAAGTCTATGAGGCTTTCTACTAGTCGAAAGCAGTGTGGAATTTCCAGAAGATAATAATACGGATTGGAATAGACTGACAATAAAATTCTTAATCTCATATGGGCAAAATATAAGACCTCCAAAAAAAATCAGTGTTCCAGGCAAATCCCAGAATTACCCTCAAAATACAGGTATGGTGGGCAGAGGGCAGATGAATGAATTAAAGGGCAGACCAGCTGTGCCAGTGCCCTGCTCTCAGGGCAGAGGCTCTTAAAGTTGGGTCCTGATACTGGAAACTCTCTCAGTGGTGGTTAGATTGGAGAAAGTGAAGTGGTGCTCAGAGACTCACCTGTCCTAAAGAAAAGCCCACCTGGTTCTACCATCCCTTCTTCCATTCCTCACATAGTTGTCAGGACTCAGAACCTGATTCACTGCTATAGAAGCAAGCCTTCTCTCTTGGATGGAGGAAGTACATCCAGTCACCAATGTGTTTTTGGTTGGCCCAGGCTCTCACCTATAAATAACGGCCATAGCTTCAAGCTACGGGTGGGCAGAACGGGCTGGAGTGGAGCTTCGGGGAGACTCTTTTCCTCTAATGTATCTTGGGAAATTTCCCCTGACTCCACACTGTATTCCAACCCCAGTGGAGTAACAAGCCTTATAATGGGAGATTGATCACCTTTGTCTCATTGAGGAACAAAGCTGGAAATGGTGTGCACGTGGCATGGAGGGTGCGGGTGAGAGATTGGTGGGGGTCGGGGACTTTCCCCAACTCTGGCCATTCTTCATTCTCTCCATTCCAGTGGAGAGGATCTCACTTTTCCTCAACCAGTGTATCCACTTAGCTGTGAGAGGAAAGTGACAGTAACTTAGACAACAGGGGCTCAGCAAAGCAGGGCTTGTTGGATCACGAGTCTCAATTGACCAGCCTTGCCTTTCTCTGCTTCACTGTGGGACTACATGGACTAGGACCTGTCTTCTGTCTGCTGCAAAAATTAATAAAATTTATATATGGCAACCAAATACCCTAAATCCTCTGTGGATATATGCTCTGAATAACAATAAAAAAAGAAAAGTTATAATTTAATCAATTGCTTTGCTACCATATAACACAGAGACTCAGTTTACTATCCCAAAATGGGTACGTGTGTGTGGATTCCCACTAAACCCCACTAGACTTGACTTTACCAGTGTAATTTCTTTCTCTGAAGGTCTATTAGTTGCAATCCAACTGGTGGTACCAATTTCAATTTAGCAAGATTCTTTTGTTTCAGATTATAGCCAAACTGGTTGAGCTACTTAAGACAAAGAGGGAAATGTGTTATAAGGATATAGGAGTATCTTCCGCAATCCAAGAAAAGAAAGTGTAGTGGGGGTCCTACCACAGGCAAGAATCAGGAATTGGAAAGCTAGGAAGAATTAAGGCACTCCTTATCTGGATGTTTCTGGTATCTCAGCATTGTTTTTCTCAGTGTTTGCTTTCATTCTCCTTTTCTCTGCAGGACAGCTTTCTGCCTTTTTCTATAAAGGGTATATTATTTGTGCATTTTCCATTTATGAACTATTAGGCCTCTCATAATAACCATAATAAATAAAGTCTATAATAAATTAAAATGTGATAGGTGCTATGGAAAAAAGAACAACTAGGAAAAGATAAAAGATCAGTAGTAGTGGTAGAAGGCAGGAGGTGGGCTGGGGTATAAAATAAGGGCTAAGATACATCAACATTGAAAAAACAAACAACCCAGTTAAAAAATAGGAAGAAGACCTGAATAGACACCTTTCCAAAGAGGAGATGCCAAAAGCCAACAGGCACATGAAAAGATGCTTAACATCACTAATCATCAGGGAAATGCAAATCAAAACCACAGTGAGATACCACCTAACACCTGTCAGAATCGCTATCATCAAAAAGAACACAAATTGGTGAGGATGTGGAGAAAAAGGAACCCTCTTACACTGTTGGTGGGGATGTAAATTGGTGCAGCTACTGTGAAAAATAGTATGGAGGTACCTCAAAAAACTAAAAATAGAACTACCATATGACCCAGCAATTCCACTACTGGACATATATCTGAAAAAACAAAAACTCTGATTTGACAAGATACACGCACCCCAATGTTCACAGCAGCATTGTTTACAATTGCCAAGATATGGAAGCAACCTAAATGGCCATCAACAGATGAACAGATAAAAAGATGTGGTATATATATACACAATGGAATACTAATCAGCCATAAAAAAGAACAAAATGTTGCCATTTGCAGCAACATGGATGGACTTGGAGGCATTATGCGAAGTGAAATAAGTCAGAGAAAGACAAATACTGTATGATGTCACATATGTGGAATCTAAAAAATACAACAAACTAGTGAATATAACAAAAAAAGAAGCAGACTCAGAGAGAACAAACTAGTGGTTACCAGTAGGGGGAGGAAAAGGCGGAGGGACAATATAGGGGTAGGGAAATAAGAGGTACAAACTATTAGGTATAAAATAGGCTACATGGATATATTATACAACATGGGGAATACAGCCAATATTTTATAACAACTATACATGGAGTATAACCTTTAAAAATTGTGAGTCACTATATTTATACCTGTAACATATTATACAGCAACTATACTTCAATTTTAAAAAAACAAATAAAATAAAATAGGGGTTAAGGTAGGGCTCACTGAGCAGATGACAGTTGGGCAGTCCTAGAAGGCGAAGGAGTTGTCCATGCAGATATTTGGGGGAAGAGTGGTCCAGGCAAGAGGAAAGCTCAAGTGAGGATCTTAGGCAGGAGTGAACATGGCCTGTTTTAGAAATAGCCAGGAGATCAATGGGAGGAGAAGAGTGAGTGCGGGAAAGAGGCCTGGAAAATATAGGGCCTCTTATGACATTGTAGGAACTTGAGCATTTACTCTGAGTGAAGTGGGGGGCCACTTTGAGCAGAGGAGTAACATGATAGCGCATGTTTAAAAGGATCTGGTTGTTGTGCTGAGAATATACTATTGGGCAACAAGGTAAAAGCAGGGAGTCTTCTTGGGAGGCTATTACAGTAATTCATATGGGAGATGATGATGGCTTGGACCAGGATGGGAGCACTGGTACTTGAGTGCATTGTTAACATCTGACCAGGAAGGAGTAGGGAGGGTTAGATTGAAAGAATGAGAAGGAATTAGACTTTCGCTTGTAATGAAGGCAAATAGTGTACATGCTAGGAGTAAATGAACGAGAAAGAATAGTCATCAGTGAACGCAATTTAGGACTCAAGAATTTGATGAAAGAGCTGCCCTAGTTGATAGCACAGGTCAACTGTGTGAGTGGTTAAAATGAAGGTCAAGAAAGGAGGGGAAAACAGGGTAAGATCAGAAACTAATAATTTCCATGACTGTGACAGAAACCAGAGATAGTTATGTGAAAGCAAATGATACTAGAGAATTAGCACAATAAATAATATATATTATAAAGTACAGAGTAATTTTAACCATTGTAATGAAAAGTAGTTGGAAGTATGAGTAAAAGCTTATTCAAACTGTTTTTCTGGGAACAAGAAAAGATACAACAAATCTGGTAAACTGCAATATCAGATACTACAAGAATCGTATCTTTCATATGTACACAGTTGCAAACGAGTAAATTCTATAAAGCATCAGTGTCTAGAATTGTGTGTGTGGAATACAAGGGCAATCAAGAAGTTGGCACGGCATTATCTTTTACCTTTTTATTCTGACTTGTTTCAGGCTTTGAGGATTTTTTTCCTTTTTTGTGAAGGAGAAACAATGGCGAAGACTCAATAGGACATTCATAAAGAGAAGTATGGACCTTTTCGGAATACCGCTGGAAATCTTCGACCTCCACATCTCTATCCAACCTGTGTTTGTAATAGAGGAAAGAAAAACCTTAAAAATGTTGTTTAGAATTACATGATGAAACTATGGCAGTCAAAGAACTTTAGCAATTAAAATGTGTGTGTGTGCACACGTACATGATGGGCCTTTATCCACCAACCACTACCTTAATGAGAACCCTTGAAATGATCATTTAACCAATTAACCAATAACTTTGTACCTGGCACCAGCACATTCTGACAGATGAACATGTTTTCCCTCACCATGCTCTGGATGATGGGGACCTCATCTGTGTTACTTAATCTGTATTAAATTCCTTCCTTGCATGTTTTTGTACTCAGGGGGCCCTCACTGTCTTTGTTTTTTTTTTTTTTTTGTCTTTGTTAAGTACAAAACAAAAATGGAGCGTACAGAATGGGAGAAGATATTTGCAAATAATATATCTGATAAAGGGTTAATATACAAAATACACAAAGAACTCATACAATTCAAGGTAAAAAAAAACAAACAACTTGATTAAAAAAGGGGGCAGAGGACCTAAGTAGACATTTCTCCAAAGACGACATACAGATGGCCAACAGACATGTGAAAAGATGCTCAACAACACTAATCACCGGGGAAATGCAAATCAAAACTATAAAGAGATACCACCTCACACCTGTCAGAATGCCTGTCATAAAAAAGACAAGATATAACAAGTGTTAGTGAGGATGTGCTAACCCTCAATATAAATTGGTGCAGCCACTATGCAAAGCAGTATGGAGGTTCCCCAAAACATTAAAAATAGAACTGCCATATGATCCAGCAATTCCATTGCTGGGTATTTACAGAAGAAAACAAAAACACTAATTTGAAAAGATATATGTACCCCTATGTTCATTGCAGCATTATTTACAATAGCCACAATATGGAAGCAACCTAAGTGTCTACTGATAGATGAATGGATAAAGATGTGGTATATATATGTATATGGAATATTATTCAGCCACAAAAAATGAAATCTTGCCATGTGTGACATGGATGGATCTAGAGGGTATTATGTTAAGTGAAATAAGTCAGATGGAGAAAGACAGATACTACATGACTTCACTTATATGTGGAATCTAAAAAACAAAACAGACAACAAAACAGAAACAGAGCCATAGATACAGACAGCAAATGGGTGGCTGCCAAAGGGGAGGTGGGGGTGCAAAACCAGTGAAGAGGGTTAAGAGGTACAAGCCCCTCTTACAACATAAATAAGCCCCTGGCGTGTAACAAACAGCAAAAGGGATACAGTCGATAATACTGTAATAACGGTATGGGGACAGATGGTTAGCAGACTTATCTTGGTGAGCATTTCATAACATATGCAAATGTCAAATCACTATGTAGTACACCTGAAATTAACATAATACTGTATGTCAACTAAATTTCAATAAAAGAAAAATGATGACAAAAATGAAGTCATGCATTAAATTAAAAAAGACTTTCTGAGACCTTTAAGGATGATTTGGGTATGTTGCTCTGTACTATACCATTGATAATAAGTACAGAAATAATCGCATTTAATATTTATAGTTTGCTGTACGCCAGGTGCTTTATGCACATTATCTCATTTAATCCTCATAACAAGTCTACCAGGCAGGCCCTGTTATTATCTGCAATTTGCAGGTGAAGAAATGAAGGCTTACTTAGCCAATGTCATACAGAAATTAAAAGGCAAAACACCTACACACAAACCCAAGTGTGTCAGTTTCTCAAGCACATGCAAGCTTTTAATTACTACCCTCTAATGCCTCTGATATTTCATAGTTCTAAGTTTTAACACCATAAATATTTTCATTATCAACTTAATCTTCTTTATCAATCATGCAGATTTATGAATAATAAAAATATTATACCTGGTAAAGTAGGCATTGCTTATACAGCCAGTGAAATTAGCATACTGGGGACTGATGGGTGAGCCACCGAAGTAGAACTTCTTTTCATCTGCTTGTGTCTGTTCCACTTTTCCTTTGGTAGGGTTCTTACTCCCAAGTCTGCTTTTATCTACTATCAATTCATACCTGTAAGGAAAAAGCTTCTTTAAGCACTACACAGCTAACATTTTACCTCGAGTTCCATTCTAGGTTGCAGGTTTTCTCATGGAATTGAAATGGAACATCTGGTTAATGACAAGATAAAAAGTTGCCAAACTCTTCGTGAGACTCAGGATAAAACGGCTGACTATGTCTATATGCAGAAAAGACTCTCCAAACTATGACTAGAATTTAAACCCATAGAAGCAAGTTCGGATGACTAGTCATCGGCAACTTTTTATTTTTTTCTTTGGTGTGGAAAAATCAGAACATAAATCATGGTGATCATTTAATCACACTTGTGGGAAACTATTTTCATTGTAAAGCACACTGATAGTGATTGGAAATGGTGTCTTGAAAAGACCTATTAATGTTTTTTATAATGGGAGGGCTCCATAGAAGTGGACATAGAATAGCAGCAGTCTACAACGGAAATTCCTTTCTTTTTCCAGAAAGACTTTCTTTTTATGAAAAAGAAACTCAGTATTACATATTTTAAAGATAAAGTTATTAGACTTTTTAAAATGTGGCTGTAAATGCAACATTCTCAATTGTTTAATTAAAACCTAATGAAACCAATTATTTGCTGAGCTCCTTCTATGTGCAAAACACTGCACTCCATTTAGTAAGTGCTATGTGCAGGTACTTCTCTCAAGATTATAGCTTATGGTTTCACTGGGAAAAAAACTTTACATACCTGTTAGTTAATTTTATAGCGACTTATTTGGCATGTCTTAAAAATTAATATCAATTTTTAAAAAGAAGGTAAGTTGTTCCTTCTATCATTTTTTAAACACTATAAAAGTAATAATATAGCCTATTATTCACAGTGGTCACTGGACAGAATCATGCCCTACAGATAAAGCCATCTGGTAGAAAGAAAATAAAGTGAGGAGCTGTACCTTGCAGGGGAGACAGAGGTAATGATGAAGTGGGGCAGCCCGTCATTATACTGCTTATCTGCCGACTGCACCTTGATTCCCTTTACATCCATGATCACAGTGCCATTATCCAATGAAATGGAGAACACGTCTGACTGAAATGCAAGCACAGGTTTTTTAACTAGGGAGGCCAGGTATCCAAAAGATGGACACGTCTTCAACACTTACTTAATGGGATTGCTTAAAGGAACACCCATCGTGTGGGAAATTTGCTTGAAAAATAATTTCTATGAACAACAACAACAAAATACTCTATTGCTTGTATTGGTGTCACCTATAAAATCAGATACATTTCAATGGAAAGAGGAATTTCCTGTATTTTGAACTGAAGATTTCAGGTGATTTTGTCATGCTAAGTAGTTGTCATCCCGGCATCAGTTACTTTCTTAACTCAGGCATTTCTATTCTGTCATCAGTCTCACTTTTGAAAAGGCAATATTTGAATTTCCTTGGGGATGTAGCTAGATGACCAGGCATAGGTTAATTTGCTAATGTGGCTTTTAAAAATGTTTCACTTTTCATCTACAGAGAAAGAAAAATTTTAAAATAGCAGAAGTTAACATCTTTTTCTGAATTTGCTTATTGCTTGTCTTAAAATATTGGCAAAATGATAATCTTCCTTCTCTTCCCTATGTGGGCATCAACCTCTACAGTTAGCCCTCAACTTTTGTGGACAAAAGGTATTATTTAACTAACCATGGTAATCTGAGGCAGGTTTGGTGGCAGAGGTCCTACAAAGTGTTTTGGGTAAATTCTCACAGATGCTACTGATTTAAATTGGATATAAATGTGACAGATACAAGGTAATAAGAATGAAAAGTAAAAGCTGCTTTTATAAATCATATTATGACCTGGTCCATCAGTGTATATATTGGTGATGACCTTTTCAGAGATAAATCAGTTAGAACTTAAGGTCACCAAACTTTTACAAACCTTATTTTATTCTCAACACAGCATATCTTTATAAGCTAAGCTACAGTGTTCTATACCAAATTCAAGAACTATTTCACAAACTGAATCACACATGAGTTTGTATATATACACAGAGGTTCTTAACATTTTTTGTGCTATGCACTCTTTTGGCAGTTTGGTGATACATATGGACCCCTTCATAAAATATTTTAAAATCACTGAACAAAATATATAGGAATACAAAGGAAACCAATTACATTGAAATACAGTTTCAAAATATTGAAACAATAAATATGTGATATAGTTATATATGTACTTCTACATTAAGGCACTAAATAATAAAATCTATTAGCAGATCTAATAACTACTGCAATTTAGAAGTAGCAATGAGCAAAAATATTTTGAGATACCTGTGACTACTATAATGTGCAATGAAAAATACCTGTGATTTCTATTAATGACAAAGTGACAGGTACTGCTAATATTACTGTGGTTTGTTGCCAACATTCACAATTGAAGAAAATGCTAAATTGTAGTTAGAGAAAATAAAGTTGTAATTTTTTCTCACCTAGTTCACAGACCCACTGAATTCTTTCCATGAACCCCTGAGAGGTGGGTCTATGAAGCCCAGGTTAAAAACTCCTCATATACAACATATATAATATTTTACAAAGTGTTGGAAATGAGACATTTGTGTGTGTACACGAGTCAAAATTAATCTGAATTGAAAATCACTTTTAAGGTGCTTAAAAGTATTTTTAACAGACAAAACAATTACCACAAAGAAGATTCCACAGGGAAAAACAAATACTTACCCCTGAAGCATAATAGAACAGTAACCCATTTGGCTGTAATGTTCGGAAATTAAAACCTCCCTCAAAGCCATCGAAAAAAGTTATTTTCTGAATTGAAGCAATGAAACTCTGTCCATTGAAATATGCTCTGCGAGATATCTGTGTGCCAAAGAAAGTAGGAATACAGTGTTTGGATAATTATCAAAAAGCTTAAAATGCCCATTTCTTACATACCAAAGGCCTTATCTGCTAGTTCCTATGTTAATAGTTATGTTTTAATTTCTGGTTTATACTGAAATTCAGGCATGCTAGCCTTTCTTCTGTATGCCTCTAAAAGACGGGGTTTCAGCTTCCCTACTTCCTCCACCATGAGTGAGTGAAGATGCTCACGCAGCCTCTCTGGGCTTTGGTAGCCCCAACCATTGAAAAGTGAAGCAACTGGACAAGTCACAGAGGATCCCCACAAGCCTTTTTAGCTTAATGATTCTTCTTTCCACTGGTGGCAGAAAAGAGCCCAAGGTGTACACAGGATTACAGAGAAAAGAGCTTTTTCAGCTTTTAAGAGCAGTACGTTTCTTGTCTATTTATCAAAAACCTTTTGATCGTGTACTTACAAGAGAGTCTTCTGGGCATCCATAACCAACTCCCAGGGTTTCTGTCTGTTCTAATAAATTGAAATCTTTCTTTTGGAACTGGAAACCCTTCATACATCCTCTGAAATTGATATCCAGGGGAAGGTGTACTCTTAGGGTCCTGGAAAAGAAAATTAGTCTTTACTGATATAGCCATGATGATGATGGTAGTGGTGGTGATGATGATGTTACCCTACATATGTAGGATATAAAAATTTGATTTTATTTATAGTTATTTTTAATAGCTGTATAATTATTCATATTCTCATGCCTTCTTTCATAAGCACACAGTAATGTCTAATCTTTGCATACAGAACAGCTTTATTCTACATGAAGCCAATTTGTTTACTTCTTTATAATTTTCAAGATCCTTTAACTTACATTAGCTCATTTTATCTGTATAACAATTCAGTGATATAGATGGTGATGTTATTATTTCCCTTTTACAGATGATTAATAGGTTGAACCATAATGAACTGACATATGTATGGGTCAAAAATTGGCAGTTTCACATGGTTTACCTATAAAGTGAAACAGAAATATTAAATAATTTTTTTTAATGTCACAAGTAGTAAGTTAGGATTTGAACCCGGGTCTTCAGTCTTCCACTAATCCACTTGGGTCATGAACTCATTTACTTGTCCTTAATGTATCTGCAACACACTAATCAACTAAGGCTAGAGAAGGTTTTAGTGAACGTTGGGCCTCTGGAGCAATAGGAAAGTGAGAAATCCTTTATCTTTAAGATTAAGGATGGCATTTTGCTCAAAACTGTAATCCTAGCACCCATCATTATGGCTAATAGATAGGAAGTACCCAAGAACATATTATTGGATATTGTATGAATATGAAGTTAATTTTGAGCAAGTTACAATGACTTCCATGTATTTTAGGTGAACACTGGCCAAATTAAGGGGTAACAGTCCCACTTTACTCTGCTCTGACAAGATCATACCTGCATGATCACGCTAATTGACAGACTGAGGTGCACATACAGCAACCATAATGGTTAAATATCCCATGTGGCATGGCTGAAGGAAATGAAGAGGATATTTAGTTTGGAAAGGAAGCTTACGGTTGGGGCCTCATCCCAGAACAATTAGAATTTCTGGAGCATGGTCATGGGTAACAATGTTTATAAAAGTTCTCTAGTTTATTCTAATGTGAAGCAGGGTTGAGAGTGACTGGACTGGAATATCCTAAAGTTGTCTCTCAGTTTTAAGAGTCTCTGATGCTATGAACTGATGGTAGTGAGACAGCTGAAATTTTGACTATATTAATGTTTCATTATACTTAATTCACAACCCCCACAGGCTTAAAATTTTTGTTTACCCTAAGATGCTATTTGAGAGTTCAAATAAGTCTAAATTAATACTAAAACAAAGTAAATGAACACAACATTTCTTTGTTTTCACATAATACACATGCTCCACCTTTCCTCTTGTGGATAAGAAATACTGCATTAGACTATGTTCTAAGAGTAATAAATAATTAAAGAAATCTGTAGATCACATCTACTAGATGACAATTTAAGGGGGTCATGAGGACTAGCTGCACAGGGCCCATGGGTGAATGGCTGTGTGTGTGCTTCTGTAAACGTGTACAAAAGTAGTAGGTGGGAATGCTCAAACATTTACTACACCTCTCCTGGATGTTGAATCCCCAGCCCAGTGCTTCGTTAGGAACAAGCAGCTTAACAACAGCAAAAAAGCTTACCTTGATTCTAAGATTTCTGGGGGAGCTCCTCCAATGTATATGTCTGTAAAAGGTACTTTCATCTTTTCATTGTCCATGCTCTTGACATGTCGTCTGTCAACTACCAAAATCATTTTCTTATCATTGTGGTAAATGATTGAGATCTGGGAGAAATAGTGCATAGTAAGTTGATCACTGCTTAACAATCACCTCTTTGAAGACTGCTATATATTTTAATTATTCTGGTTGTAAGAGCTGGGCCTCCATGTTCTTATGCTTGTTTGTTCACAAAGCGGGGTATAAGATCTTCCTTTCTTACTCACAGACATGAAAACTCTTACTTACATAACCAGAAGTTCATATTTGCTGGAGAAGGGTTTCCATATGGAGATAGGGCTAGCCCAAGAAAAATTTTGCTATGAGACCAACTGTTTTATTTTGCCCCTCTGAGGGGATTCAGGAAAAAAATTATAAACAGTTACCTTCTGGGCCCTGGACTGAATGCTGCCAGGTGTCATTTTTTGGTGGTGTAGTGAGATGCTTTAATGAATGTGGGAAAGTGCCAGTCAGAGAAATAGTTAAAATATTCTTTGTAAACCATCCTCATGAAGGCTATGGACTTTGAACTGAAAAGAGAAATATAGCCTCTAGTCTCTCCATTTCAGTTCAACTTAAAAGATATTATGCCTTTTATATATTTTATTAAAGTGTAGATTTAAAGTAGCTGTTAGTGAAAATAGAAGAAATATATTATCAGTATACTTCACATCTGTTCAGGACTAAAGAGCACTCTTTGTGGGTTTTCTTTATAAGAAAATCTGTATTAGTATTTTCTAAGTTTTGGATAAATGGTTTAAAAGGAAATGATTTACTTATATCTACTCTTTTTACATTTAATGGGACTCAAGGAAAAAGCAAAAAAATGGCTGTGTATCTACACTCTCATTTTCAACAAATGTATAGAAGTGCCATCATAATCAAGAGATAGAGTATTAATGGGAGTCTTTTGATCAATGAAGCAATTAAAATGAATCTTCACTGACTCTTTTATTAGAAACTCCAATATGGGACTTCCCTTGTAGCACAGTGGTTAAGAGTCCGCCTGCCAATGCAGGGGACATGGGTTCGATCCCTGGTCTGGGAAGATTCCACATGCCGCGGAGCTACTAAGCCCGTGTGCCACAACTACTGAGCCTGTGTGCCACAACTACTGAAGCCCGCACGCATACAGCCTGTGCTCTGCAACAAGAGAAGCCACCGCAATGAGAAGCCTGCACACTGCAATGAAGAGCAGCCCCCGCTCATGGCAACTAGAGAAAGCCTGTGCACAGCAAAGAAGAACCAACGCAGCCAAAAATAAATAAATAAATAAATAAATTTATTAAAACAAACAAACAACTCCAATATGATAAAATATCCATTCTCTTAAAGCAAATGTTATCCTGGAGTTGAGTAGGTGAGGGCCTTTCACTTGGTTTTTATATGTGAAGGTGTTCAGTTTAATTACTTTCTCACCTATCTCATTTGACCATCTGATTAGATCAGTAGATCTAAATACAAATAAAACAAAACAAAATACTCAAACTGCAACGATCAGTACCTCATGGTATTTTGCATCATTAATTTGAGCTTTCTTCATTGTGTCTTCAAGATGCACAGGGCCGTTGCTAAACCCAAAGTCATAGGACACATGTAGGTAACCATTGCGCATTTCCAGGCTGAAAAACATACTCTGTGGAGGAGACAAAAAGTTATAAGATGTGAGCGTCTGCTATTATGAAAGAGAAGGTTTAGCTGAATTTGAGAAATAACACTGTATTCTTTATTATTGAAACTGTTTGCAGACTAAAGAAGTCTCATGATATTCTTATTATGAAATAAAAATCACAACTACATCCATATCAGCGGTTATGTCTCATTTATACACCAAAATTTTAATATTTATCTACAATTTAAAACAACTATCTTCTATTGTTTTTCATTTACTTTGTGAATTAATGAAATTTAAAATTTACCTTATTGACCTTTAACAATCTTGAAAACAGAGTATTATAGACCATATGTATTCAAACTGCCCTTTTTTAAGGCAACATTTCAAAGTTATAACAGGTCAATAGATGTGATTACATTTCACTTTAAGAGCAAAACTGGTTAACATTGAAAAAGAATTCCAAGGTATGCTGAAAAGAATCTTAGAAAATTATCAGCAAATATGGACCTAAGAAAAAGAGGGCCATTCCTGTGTTATTTTGAAACACTGGAGTTACGTAGATAAATATGGAATTATTATGCACTTGGACCATGTGATATTCAAGAACCAAAGTAATTCTGTAACACTCAAGTAATTTACTGGTCAGGCTTGCTTGTTTTAGAAGATAGTTCATAGACACAAGAATTCAATGGATTTTCGGGACTTCCCTGATGGTCCGGTTGTTAAGACTCTGCACTTCCAATGCAAGGGGGTGCGGGTTTGATACCTAGTCAGGGAGCTAAGATCCCACATGCCTCTCAGCCAAAAAACCAAAACATAAAAACAGAAGCAATATTGTAACAAATTCAATAAAGACTGAAAAAAAAAAAGAAGAATTCAATGGATTTGAAAAATAAAGTATTATGGAAAGTCCCTATTTCACAGAAAGTGATCTTTTGGGCAGAATTTATATACTCTTGAGAATGTGGAACAAAATCCACTGAGGTATAGAAAGAAAATATTTCAACTTCTATTTATACTCATTTTAAAACTCTAAAATAGAGAAAGAAGCTAACTTTTAATATTTAATACATGGATTGACTCTGGGCCTTCATTTTGTCCTTTGGATGGATTTTCATGGGATTTAGATTCACACAGTATGTGAGGCTTTGAGAATGAAGTTCCACACTTGAAGGCAGGCCATGGCCCCCCCACTCATTTCTTTGTGTTTAGCCTATTGCAATTATTGACGTTTATGTGTGCCTGGTTATGTGGATTTATGAGTGAGGTCACTTAATAATAGACTATTTACAGTAATTTTCTACTGAGATACAGTGATGTGAAAATATTTTGAGACATGTAGATGTTTGCAGATTATTTCCTGTAAGTTACTAAAAATGCTGTTAAGTTTCAAGAGGGTTACACATTTTCCTTATAAAATGAATTACTATTCTAAATTTATTGACCTTTATTTGTGATGACAAATGTCTTTTAGTAGTATAAAACCTACTAGCTACTAAAAAAAAACATACTTGATCTGTAATTTCAAGGTAGGGGCATTGTAACAATGGATGAGAAACTATTTTGGCAGGGAAGAAAGTTGTACTCTGGAGAGATGGTTTTTTTTAAAAAAAATTATGTATGTATGTATGTGTGTATTTATTTATTTATGTATTTATTTATTTATGGCTGCATTGGGTCTTGGTTGCTGCACGCGGGCTTTCTCTAGTTGTGGCAAGCGGGAGCTGCTCTTCATTGCAGTGCGTGGGCTTCTCATTGCGGTGGCTTCTCTTGTTGTGGAGTACGGGCTCTAGGTGCACGGGCTTCAGTAGTTGTGGCACATGGGCTCTAGAGCACAGGCTCAGTAGTTGTAGTGCATGGGCTTAGCTGCTCCGCGGCGTGTGGGATCTTCCCGGACCAGGGCTCGAACCCACGTCCCCTGCATTGGCAGGCGGATTCTTAACCACTGTGCCACCAGGGAAGCCCTGGGGAGATGGTTTTTAAAAAATGTATATCGAAAAGTTTTCTATTGGTAAGTAAATTTGTTGATGAAAAGAATGTAAGTATACTACCATAAAAACTCTCATATCTGCACTATTAAAACATTTCTGGAAAGAAATTTCTAACCTGTTTAAAAGTCTTTCAAATGAAGATTTTTAACCGTCTTGAATTCCTTTGTTAAAGTTTACAAAATGATACGATATCTGATTACCTTGCAAGAACTGACATCAGGAAAGATGAAAATCTGCCAGCTGAATTTCAAAGACAACTTTTGCCAATTGGTGAATGAGACTGAATAACCGTACCATGATTTAGTAAGCACAGCCAATCATATATTTCCTACATTTTTATTTATATGAGGTATCTTGTCTAGTTATGATAGCCAATAGAACTTAGTATTGAAATAAACTGGACTCAGGACAAAAGTTGTATCACAATGTGTTTAATGAGACTTTCAAAAATACTTAAGCATGTTTAATTACACTGTTCTCACTAACACTGCCATTAATAATTCTTGTATCATTAGCAAAATAAAATTAATTTTATTTTACTTCATCTTTATTTTAAAATTGTATTTATTTTTATTCAGTTTTTATATAAATTATCTTTTTCCTAGTTTTGAATATTATATTCATATGTAGTATATCATTAATAAATAAAGAGATGTATGTGTGTGTGTGTGTATATGTATATAAATATATATACACACACACACACATATATTAAGCATGCAAACTTCTTTTTAACTGATTAGGGCATATGATTTAAAAAGTCAGTGCTAAATTTCTGTAGACACATGCTCGCCTAGATCTTGGTGCTGATTTTCCTTAAAGTTCCCTTAGTTTATTAAAGGGGTTATATTTAATATACATCCAAAAACGTACTGCAGGGAAATGCATCTCATGGCTGCTTTTACTTACTGCTGACATCATTTCCCTGAAGGAAAAAAACCCAATTTTGCTTTCTAAGCTAAAACGTCAGTTTGATGGCATGACACACTCAACCTGGGAAGGTTCCTAGAAACATGCACAGCAGAAAGTAAAGGCAATAAGGGAGAAGATGTAGAATTTTTATTTTTACTCACTCCATTGACCATCAGGAGCACAAGGCCGTTGTCAGCTGGTGTTCTAACTTCTATGTCAAAGCGAGTCACCTGACCGAATTTCCCTCTCCTTGTGATATCCCTCACCACGGCATAACTAGAACCATCGAAAAAATAGCTGGCAGCCCGACTCTGAGTAAAGGCCAGTTTATCTCTGAAATAAAAATACAAGGATCATATGAATATGACAGCTTCTGTTATGCTTTTCAAATGAGGCCCTTTTAACCCATTCTCACGACATTTTTCATGGGCCTTAATAGCATTTAAATGAAGTCCTGATGTCTGCATGGGAGACACAAAGAAGCATTTAAACAAATTGTTTGTAATGGATTTTTTTTCTCTACCCTATGTGCTAAGATAACAGAAGGTTCCAGTGAGACCCCAGTCTCTGGAATCTGAAACCAAAGCTGCAAACAAGTAGTTTAACACTTTTAATAATAGTGCATGCTCATTATGGTAGAGAAGAACTGAAAAGTTGTGTGCAGGCATGACTATTATGCAGTTTCAAAACTGGTTTCCCCCCAAAAAAGATTGAAAACCTGAATATTTACCCACACTTGTCTCATCTGCAGCTCTTGCATGGCTATCAGATTTTTAGTACTCTTAACACGTTCTTACCTGGCACAGGGCACTGATTTGGAGGGATCCATATTATAGATGTGCTTAAAGTTGTACAAGCTGATCACATCATTGTTCAAAGTGGTCAATTCCAGGCAGCCAACGAAGCCAGGCAGGTTTAAGCTGGCAGGGAGCTGTGAAACAAGGTGAAGTCAACTGTGCCATGACCACATCTCATCCAGTCCACACAGATCAGGCAGTGAGACAACAGTAGGTCAAGGGGACCTTCCCACTGATAGAAATATCTTTCTAGACCTGAGTTTGTGTCTATTCTATGCTAAACCATCTAGAATAACAAAGATTTTTCAGTTGTCCATATCTTAGCAGAGAGGGTGGGGTTTATTGAGCATATAATATGTGCCAGTCACACACCTGACTGGATTCATGACCAAAGTCAATCCTTACACCAGCTCTGTGAGGTAGGTATTCCTGTCCTCACATAAAGAGAGGGAAAAGTAATTCTCAGAGGGGTTCAATAATGTGCCTCTCACTAGTGAGTAACAGTTCTGCAACTGAAATCCTGGATCAACTCCCTGTCTTCCTGGGCTTTTCCTGTATCTGCCCTTCAACAGGTCTCATCTCCCCTCCTAGACCCCACCCCCTCCCTCATCCTAGGTATTTCATTTCATGCCTGTATATTAGCTGAGATAACAGAATTTTTGAAACTGTCGTCTGTAAACCTGAAGACTAGCTATAAACCCACAAGGTACAGACATTCCTGCAGTAGGTGGGGGTAATTAATTACATATGCATGTATCAGAATGAAATAAATTGATATTCAAGTGTTAGATATAGCTTGAAAGTATTTGACACTATGAAAATATGGGTAGCACAGACCAGATTTAAGCAGCAGATTTACAGATCCTAATTCAGAATTCTACCACCCACTGAGCTAAACTCTTTTTTTTAAGATATTAAGGTTTCCATCCAAGCGCGGAATCACTGTAGGCTTTATGGACTTCTAAAAACAATCACTATATTTTTGCAATAAGTCAAAATATAGCTGGACAGCTCACCTTGAAGTTTGAAGGCACGCCACCAACATAAAACACAGTGTCCTCAGGATCCAGATCCAATAAGGAGTCATCTCCCGCAAATTCCCCCTTTTTAATAAACTTTTCTTCTGCGGTGCTACTTAGACTTGGGACTGTTAAAAACACCTTTCCGTGTTTTCCTACCCTGTTCAGATAAAGAATTTTCACTCTTTATTAGCCAGATAATTTGTAGAAAATATGTTTTTTTTTGTGTGTGTGATACACGGGCCTCTCACTGTTGTGGCCTCTCCCGTTGCGGAGCACAGGCTCCAGATGCGCAGGCTCAGCGGCCATGGCTCAGGAGCTGCTCCACGGCATGTGGGATCTTCTCGGACCGGGGCACGAACCCGTGTCCCCTGCATCGGCAGGCGGACTCTCAACCACTGAGCCACCAGGGAAGCCCGAAAATATGTTTTTTTTTTTTTTAAATGTCAAAATGTGAATATCCCTTCATCACAGAATTGGTGATTTGATTTTGTCACTTTCATAAGCATTTATATAATGTCAACAATCAAAGGGAAAGGGAAAAAAAGACATTCCATCTTGGAATCAATTCATGGATTGGCCAGATTAAAAACATCTAATAATCAGATTGCTCTTTAGAAGTGATGACTATTCTTTCTAATTTTTTGTTTTCCACTAAGGTGTTTGTGAAGGAGTATAGGAATAATGGAAGAAAGAGGAGCAACATCCATAGAAAGACTGTGTGTGTGTGTGTGTGTGTGTGTGTGTGTGTGTGCGCGTGCATGAGTGCATTCAACAGATTTTTTATGAAATTTGCAGATGAGCCCTGTGTCACGGATTCACTTTACCTTTCAATCTTGACAATGCTGAAGTAAGCAGGCCAGGAACTGACAGGCTTGGAGTCCAGGGGAATCTCTACATCCTTAGTTCCCAAGTTATAAACGTACACCAGGTTATCATTTTTGATTGCAAGACCCATGTACTCTTTTTTGGCCTGAAATGTCAAGAAGTCTCTTAAATAAAATCCATATGAATGAATATCATCTTTCGTTCTCATTTCTTTAAAAGACAATTAGCAATCCAGATGCTTGGCTGTATATAAGGCATGTCTGGCTTGAATTATTACCAAAGTGCCCATTAGACTGGGCAGCGCCTCGTTCTTTGCAGCCTCCCTGTGGCTGCATCAGTGTGCTGCCCCTACCCCCGATCCCTCCATGCCTGTCCAAATATACCTTGGGCAGGAAGGCAAGCAACTGTGGGCTTGTGGACATTTGATGGCTGTCAGGAGGGTGCTAACCTTGTTTGGTTAATCTGGGGATATAATGCAGCCTGGCAATACCGATTGCTATGCACCTTCAAAGCAGGATTCAGCATTAAACATAATAGGCCTCTGTACTCTGGGTGTCTTTGAAATGCTGCATTCAGACTCCTCAGAGTTAGCAGTGTGAGGCCGATATGAAGAAACCACAGAAATATCCCACACAGAGAAGGAATTACTTGTCCTAAAGTCACTACTTTAGTCTTGGCCTTAAAATGGTCTATACCTTTTGAGGTGCTAGAATAGAAATTTTGTTTATTTGCACAGGTAGCTTTGTTTTAAGGCAAGAGAAAAAGCACTTATCTTTCCTTTCAACATTATTCCATCATTTACAACCACATGCTCTTACGTTTTTGCTTCCGAGGTATAGGACGAACTGATCTGCAGTCCCACCCAGCTCTGGTTGCTTCACAGGAGGAGGCTTCATGTACAGGCTCAGGGACGTAAAGGTCTTTAAGTCATCCATTCTGGCTTTGGGATGCACTTCGACTGCCGACTGACCATCAAACATCATGGAGACTTGGATCTGGAGTTACAAAATTATTCCATTAAAAGTACCCTGCAGAAATGGGCATAGTGCTTTCCCATGGTACTCAATGGGCTTCCCTCATTCCCTATGAGGTCTCTGAGATTTACCCATGACCTCCAAGCCTTTGTTTACTTATGTCCTCAACTTGTTGGAGAAAGGATTTAAGGAAGATAATACAGTTTAAATTTAAAGTGAGGTGAAAGAAAGCAGAACAAAAAGGTGACAAAGTAGGTCTAAGAATGAGGATAAATATGCATTCCACAATGAACTACATATTTGGTTAAGGTGAACTAAACCGCTTGAAGGGATACTTGGTCAGTTATACAATTCACAATGCCCATAAAATTAACAACTAATTGATCAGGAGAATAATAACTAATCTTGGGTACTAATATAGCTAGGACCTTTTCCCTAGGGTCTTCAAAAGAGGAGCATGGGGTGAGGCTGTGAGCAATATCCTTGACCATGTCTGGACAGTTGGGAGGGGTCTAGAGGCCAGCTTTGAAGTCTTAGATGGGGTCTTAAAACCTGGCTCTGCCACTTACTAGCTATGGAACCACGAGCAAATCACTTAACCTGTAGTTTCCTCATCTGTAAAATGAGGACAATAAATTTGTTATGAGAATGAAACCAGATGATAACTGTAAAGTGTTTTCCAGTGCCTGGCTTTATCATTATAATAACTGTAGTGATGAGTTCATTAAGATGTTTCTTATTATGATCCTTAGAAAGGCATCACAACAAAGCAGGATTTAGTAAATACATTTCTAAGAGGCCCAATATAACGTGCTGAACTGCTCTGATTCGAGGTGACTTTCAGAGTATTAATAAGTAGATGGACTGTGTATATTCATGTCGTTTATGCAAATATTTATGAATAAGTAGATGTATTACATAACTGAATAATATTAATTTGATTAATACTGATGGTCAGTGAGTTCAAGATTATATTTCCAAGTGCCTAGAGTGCAGCTGTCTTATGTTGCCAGTTGAGTAAAGCACAATAAATCTTAATGAACAATCAAGCAGTGTATGGGATTAAAGTTCCTTTGTAAAAACTGAGAGTTTGAAAAAGATGTATATATGCATAGAAAGCATCTCCCTTTGGGGAGCTGTGTGGGCCCCAAAGGCATTGCCAAGACTCTCTTCAGAAAATGGTTTCAGGTGATTAAGGCCCCCAAATTCTACCCCACAGAAATAAAACTACCAGAAGGCATTCACAGAAACCTAGCATTGGAAATGCCACTTCTTGACAATAAATCTTTTTTGAAACGTTCTTCAAGGTATCTAAAAAAGGTGATTTGTGGGGTGGGACCAATTATCATATATCATTTAAAAGTTGGGGGCTTCCCTGGTGGCGCAGTGGTTGAGAGTTCACCTGCCGATGCAGGGGACACGGGTTCGTGCCCCGGTCCAGGAAGATCCCACATGCCGCGGAGCAGCTGGGCCCGTGAGCCATGGCTTCTGAGCCTGTGCGTCTGGAGCCTGTGCTACGCAACGGGAGAGGCCACAACAGTGAGAGACCCACATACCGCAAAAAAAAAAAAAAAAAA
>NW_020172776.1:430164-495417 GCF_003031525.2 Neophocaena asiaeorientalis asiaeorientalis | reverse complement strand
CCCAAAAAAAAAAAAAAAAAAAAAAAAAAAAGTTGGGTATATTTACCAATAATAATTTCCTTCATTACAAAATAGTTGATTTCCAGTTCTTAATTCTGTCAGTAATTAGGACCAACAGTCTGTTCAGGCTGACTCTCAATTGAAAAAATAAAACCATATAATTTGGTTGTAAAAAATAATGCTGGTCTATAAATTAATAAAAAACAAATTAGAAAGGGGGCCAAGAACAAGCCATGTTTCGCCACACTGAAAATGTTAATTGCTGTGTCAGGATATTTCCCATCAACGCCAGCACTAGTTATGGTGTTGTGTTGCTTCTGTATAGCATCTCAGGATGAGGTCTTTGTTGAAATTGTTCAGTTTAGCTGCTATGTGTTACGCCTGTAGAGAGGTCAGTAAAAGCTTCATATCATCTATGTTGCACTAGAGAATTCTTTGAAGAGGTAGATGAGCAAGATTATTCCATATAGTAACTGCACAAAGACAGCTGTTAGGATAATGAATAATAATAATAAAATTGAGTCTTTTAGTGGGGTTAGCTTTCCTTGATTCCTTTTGCTCTACGAGCTTTGTTGACTAGGTTAAATGTGTGCTTCTTAATCTTGGTTACACATTAGAATCACTGAGGAGCTTCAAAAAAATACAGGTTCTGAGCCCTTCCTCTAGAGAGCATGAGTATTGCTTTGAGGTTGGGACCAGGAATTGGTTTGGTTTTCAAAGCTCCTCATGTGATTCTAATGAACGGATGGAGCTGAGAACTACCAAGTTGGATAATATAGTAGAAAGTTTCCAGCTCTGGAAGCTGCCCAAGGAGCCTGAGCTCAGCCTCACGCTATCATTATCACCCAGTGACTGATGACGACTCCTTTCACTGGCTACCTTGCTGGCAACGCTTCTGGTCTGAGCAATGAGCTCTCGGATCCTCTGGATACTGGCAGAAACGTTGCTTGCAGGCCGCTTCTGCTCTACCGTGCGAAGCTGATCCAGGAGCTGAGGGACAACCTCTGTCAGATTTCCAACTGCAGTTAATAAAAATTAATCACTTGAGTAGATATCTCGGTATTAAGTCTAGTTCAGGAATGAGATGAAGAGACAACAAATACATGGTTACTTCTGGTAGAACTATAAGAAATTATTTTTAATTCTGAAAAATTAGTAGCTAAGCCCAAAGCATAATCAGTTCCTATCTTGTGACATTTATAATACATATTGAACTATAAATTGTATGCAGAGCAAGCTGACATATAATGTCCACTTCTAAAGGGCAGGGCCCATGACAAATATGCAGATGTTCATTTCACTATATAGCACAAGTTCTGCTTGCATTTCTAATATAACTGATATAACAGGTCAAAAGGAATGCTGGGCAAAAGGAGGTGGCATCTTGTTTTCCAAAATGCCTGTTCACATATCAGAGTGCCACTGCAGTGGTCCAAGCAGAGGCAGAGCTAGATGGAAGAAACAAGGGAGCATCCAGAAAAGTGGCAGTTGTGCCAAGGTGAGGGGCAGCCATGGTTTATGGTCCCAGACAAAGGTGATGGTAGGAGCAGATCTTACTGACTTTTTAGGTTATGTTTTGTTGTGTGGGGAGGGGGGATGTATAACACACACAGAGAAAAGAGCACAAATCATAAGGATACAGCTTGATGAAAGAACCCCAGATACAGAGAATGCCGTAACTTCTCCAAAGTTTCATGGACTGGAGCACTGGCTCTCCATGTGTGGTCCCCAGACCAGCAACATGGAGGTGGGGCTCAGGTGACTCCGATGCACACTAGTGTTTGAGAACCACTGGACTTGAAAATAAATATCTTTGGGCAAACTCCTATCTAAGGGTAGGGCATGGTCACTGAGCATTAGCAGCTGAACAAAAGCAAGCCTCTTCCTGGAGCCAAACTAAACTCAGATTCAGAAGAATATGTCAGTGAGGACCTGGGAAACTTCTCTTTTCTGTACTTAGG
Source organism: Neophocaena asiaeorientalis asiaeorientalis (assembly GCF_003031525.2). Lineage (NCBI taxonomy): Eukaryota > Metazoa > Chordata > Mammalia > Artiodactyla > Phocoenidae > Neophocaena > Neophocaena asiaeorientalis. The sequence continues at coordinate 493,456 of NW_020172776.1, read as the reverse complement.
AAACAAGGTGCTTCTCCAGCAAAAGGAATGAAATCAGGTAAATAATAGCTACTATCATGTAGTGTATTTGTTAATACAGCGGTAAATATTTGTTATTTGGATCACTGACCACAATAGCTATGCTATAAAATGGCTATTGTTATAGTATAATAGTCTTCAACATCAGAGGCAATAAAGTATGTTTAAAGCACTACATTAAACGCTGATTATGAAAATGTGTACAAAACAGGTTTCTCTACCCTCAATTCTCTCAGAGAAAGGGAGCCACTTTAGAGTCTTTATGAAGTCTCATATTATGGTATGCTTTTTCATTTACTTTGTTTTGAACCACAAAATGCTATTTGAGGAAAGCACACAATCAGTGTTAGTCCTAGATGGTTACTGGCATCACTGATGGGACTGAACAAGGAGGAAAAAAAATTAACACCAATTTAGTAAATATTCCTGAGACAATATCTTTACAAATGTAAATATTGGTTATCACGTAGGCAAATTTTTTAAAGATTAAGTTTCAAAAGAAATTGAGTGGTTACATGGAGGGCTCATGAATATATACTTAAAAGATGAGTATAAAAGAGCTATCTTCCTGTTACAGGAATGGATATTGTGCCCTGGGATAAAATTTCTAGCGATGGACAAATCCATACGTGGATTTAAAAAGTTGGTTCTTAATCCAGATGAAAGTGAAGGGAATACGGTCTGCAAAACCATTCTGGAGAACTGGAAATTCTAATCATGACAAAGACATTGATATTTAGGAGGTACGAAAAGATGGAATAAAAATATGAGACTGGAAAATAATTCTCAAGTAATATGTGATTTTAATATCTATGTATAACTAAATTAATTAGATAGATATCAACATATTTCATCTTCATTACTATATATTCAAGTTGGCCAACAGACTTTACTTCTTAATGGGAAGCTGAAGTTATATTTGGCCATATTCAGTACTTGTCGGTAATAATCTGCTTTACTCAGGTAAGGAAAAAGCAATGATGTTTAGTAACAGCAGTGCTGTTTAGTAAATTTTTTTCCTAAAAGCAAACCAATATTTTGTTAACATATTTATTCTAACAGGTGATTGCCCTTCTTCCCCAAAGAATCAGTCTTACATTGATAAAAACAAGTGTTACCATTATTTCACGCAGAAAAAAATTAACTCAACCAGTCTGTCTGGTGTTTATTTATGGGAAATACATATATTTCCTATGTCCACACACATACATATATATTGATAGATGAACTGAGCAAAAAGTTTATCCTTTTCTAAGCTAACTCCTACAATATTCCAATCTAAAACTTGAATGAAAAAAATTGCTTCTTAACAAAAGATGTGTAGGGTTTAATGGCCAATTCCTCAATTGGATGCAAATTGTGAAGTTACTAAGTGATACCTGCATCTCTGGCAAAGTCCACTGCAGTGTTGTAAGCAGATGAGTCATAATACAGCGGTAAATATTTGTTATTTGGATCACTGACCACAATAGCTATGCTATAAAATGGCTATTGTTATAGTATAATAGTCTTCAACATCAGAGGCAATAAAGTATGTTTAAAGCACTACATTAAACGCTGATTATGAAAATGTGTACAAAACAGGTTTCTCTACCCTCAATTCTCTCAGAGAAAGGGAGCCACTTTAGAGTCTTTATGAAGTCTCATATTATGGTATGCTTTTTCATTTACTTTGTTTTGAACCACAAAATGCTATTTGAGGAAAGCACACAATCAGTGTTAGTCCTAGATGGTTACTGGCATCACTGATGGGACTGAACAAGGAGGAAAAAAAATTAACACCAATTTAGTAAATATTCCTGAGACAATATCTTTACAAATGTAAATATTGGTTATCACGTAGGCAAATTTTTTAAAGATTAAGTTTCAAAAGAAATTGAGTGGTTACATGGAGGGCTCATGAATATATACTTAAAAGATGAGTATAAAAGAGCTATCTTCCTGTTACAGGAATGGATATTGTGCCCTGGGATAAAATTTCTAGCGATGGACAAATCCATACGTGGATTTAAAAAGTTGGTTCTTAATCCAGATGAAAGTGAAGGGAATACGGTCTGCAAAACCATTCTGGAGAACTGGAAATTCTAATCATGACAAAGACATTGATATTTAGGAGGTACGAAAAGATGGAATAAAAATATGAGACTGGAAAATAATTCTCAAGTAATATGTGATTTTAATATCTATGTATAACTAAATTAATTAGATAGATATCAACATATTTCATCTTCATTACTATATATTCAAGTTGGCCAACAGACTTTACTTCTTAATGGGAAGCTGAAGTTATATTTGGCCATATTCAGTACTTGTCGGTAATAATCTGCTTTACTCAGGTAAGGAAAAAGCAATGATGTTTAGTAACAGCAGTGCTGTTTAGTAAATTTTTTTCCTAAAAGCAAACCAATATTTTGTTAACATATTTATTCTAACAGGTGATTGCCCTTCTTCCCCAAAGAATCAGTCTTACATTGATAAAAACAAGTGTTACCATTATTTCACGCAGAAAAAAATTAACTCAACCAGTCTGTCTGGTGTTTATTTATGGGAAATACATATATTTCCTATGTCCACACACATACATATATATTGATAGATGAACTGAGCAAAAAGTTTATCCTTTTCTAAGCTAACTCCTACAATATTCCAATCTAAAACTTGAATGAAAAAAATTGCTTCTTAACAAAAGATGTGTAGGGTTTAATGGCCAATTCCTCAATTGGATGCAAATTGTGAAGTTACTAAGTGATACCTGCATCTCTGGCAAAGTCCACTGCAGTGTTGTAAGCAGATGAGTCAAAATGTTGAAGATTCTGTGACCAGTTGGTTAGACTGTTAGCCATCGGGGCGGCCGCCTGCTGGACTTCCATTGTGGTCTTGTTAGCTTCCGCGGTGATCAGCTTGGACTGACCCAGGCGCTGCTGAGCGTCACCTTCACACAGAGCACAGGACATTTACTTTGCAAAGAAGTAGAACATTTGATGGGGTCATGAATATCCATTTCATCACTGGGATGAAAGAGACCTCAAATTCAGGCTTTTCAGCCAAACCGAGATCTTTAATTAAATAAATGTTAATTATGGTGTAAGTCAGGTACACTAGAATATTGTAAATAGTATTAACAAGTGAGCTTGAAAGACTCTAAAGTCTCATTAAAATCATGTCGTTCATTTAAAACATTTCCAAATTAAAGGGAAATTTAAAAAAAAGAGTAGTATTTCTTCAGGTTAGAGACCTGGTGAGGAAGCTACAGGAAATGAATATGAGATACTAACTCATAAAATGCCTATGTCTGAAATTCATTGTAAATATCACTTTCTTCTTTGTGGGACAGCTTCTGTCATAAAAATGATGCTCTAGTACAGAAGTAAATTGATAAGGAAAGGTATTTTTGAATAAGAAAAGCAAGTTTCAAAAGAGATCTATAGTGAAATTTTTTAAAGTTATATATTTAAAGTAAAACCAATATAAGTTTACAACAAAACGGTTTTTTCCTGGGTAATGAGATTATAAAAGATTTCTCTTCTTTCTCTTTTCTTATTTTTCTATAATGGTCATGTATTATTTCTGTAATAAAAACAATTAAAAATCACTCAGGTGAGGTTGTAGCTTTAATTATTTTTAACTGGAGAAACATTTAACTTAACCCCACATGCTCTGAACTCTGATGGATGTAGCTTTGAATCCTGGGTCTGCTTCTTTTTGTTGCTGTGCCTTTTGGAGCAAGTTCCCCAACCTTGACAAGCTTCAGGGTTCACATCAGCCTAAAGGCAACAGCAATACTTTCCCACATGAGATAATGTTTGTAAAACACAGCCCAGTGCTTAGCATGTGGTAGCTCTGATGATGCTGATGACACCCTTCTGGCCAGGGCTTTGGCATCCTGTAGTTCTGTAGCTGAATTTGCTCTGTGTAGTGAAACACCACATCCAGCAGCAATGTGTTAACTTCCACTATGCCGGGAAAGGCACTTATGCGCCCGATCACATCTTTCTAAGATAGCACTGTCGTTCCAGATTAGGCAGCATGAGCGCTCTTGTTTTTCTCTCTGGCTCAGTGGTCTCCCTGCTTGCACTATAAGAACGACATGGCATGTAACAGAGAGCAGCTGTTTACTTCTGGGGCCAGAGAAACCCAATAACCAAATTAGGGCATATTCGTTAATGAAAAAGGATGTTCACAAGAAAGTAGGTTACCAAATAGTATAAACATCATGATCTCATTGACATGCATGTGTGCACGCACACACATACACACAAGATTGGAGGAAAATGCTCTCAAATTTAATTGTCACCCCTAGGTGATATGACTACAGCTTTTATTATTTTCCAGGACTTTTGTGTGTATGTGTGTGCGTGTGTGAGTGAGATAAACATAGTTTCTTTTGTCATCAGAAAGCAATATTTATTTATAAAAAGATTAATAAGCAAAGAATCACCTACTCTTTCCTCAAAGGTTTACCTTAATACTAGTGAACAAACAGATGAGCCTTAAGTTCTCCCTGAGATCCTCACCTCTCTCTGTGGCTTGTAGTCTCTTAATGGCATCATTTAATCTGTTTTTGAGGGCACTCTTCCTTGCTAGGGCTCCACCCACGCGCCTACTGGTGTCAGCCACTGCCTCGTCATTGCCTGTGGAGAAGAAGCCAAAAAAAGTACAAGTAGGGCAAAGATGCCAGGAAAGAAATCTCCATTGCAACAAGAAAAATTCTGGTTTGTATCACTAAGTCATCTGCAATATTCTGAATATAATATAACATAGAACACCAATTCTGGAAAGCGGCATTTCAACTCAGAGGTAAAGGATTGCAGAAAACTTGTAACACTGCTTCGGAGTGATTTAGGATGTCATAAAGTAACTCTTACGGATGTACAGATAATGGCTAACTTTTTTGATTGAAAAATATAGCACTGCTGTGACTAACAACTACGAGCAGCACGATTGATAAAGAGCTGAAAAGATCTATCTATACTTATGGTGACAACTGGTTAGATAAGAATAATTATTTTTTCTTGATTGTTTTAATAAATTTTAATTGATATACAACACACATCTAGAAAAGGGTACACAATTATAAGTGTACAGCCTGATGAGTTTTCACAAACTGAACACAAAATATAACCAGCGCCCAGGTCAAGAAAAGCATTTTTAAAAGCATTATTAGCCCGTTACGGTTTCCTGGGACCTCCATGATTACCCAAAGGTGACCACTATTCTGAATGCTATCTCTGCCCGTTAGTTGTGTCTATTTTTAAGCTTTATTCAGAAGAAATGATAGAGTATTGCAATTTTTTATATCTTTTTGTATCTCTGTCTTAATTTTTGTACAGTTGTAAGTCTTGATATTGGGTAGTTTAAGTCCTTCAGTTTTTTTTTTTTAATTCAAGACTGTGCTGGCTATTCTTGCCTACCCCCATCCACCCCCATTTCCAAAGAAATTCTAAAAGCATCCTGTATATGTATATACAGTTCTGGTACTTTAATTGAGATTATATTGAATCTATAGATAAATTTTGGCAGAAACTGTTATTTTTACAAATTCAAGTCTTCCACTTAATGAACACAGTTTTTATTTATTCTTCCCTAGATCTAAATTCTCATTTTGATCTCCATTTATTTAGATCATCTTTTAATTTCTTCAGTAGCATATTATAGTTTTATGTGTAAAGATCTTAGCATCTTGCATCAGATTTATTCCTAGGTAATTTATGTTATTGCATATGGTGTTATTTTAAAAATAGTTAATTTCTAATTGTTTTACATAGAATTAAACTGGCTATTTACACATTGAATTGATAATGTGGGGAATCCTTGTTTTATTTCCAATCTTAATGGGAAAGCTTTCAATATTTCAGTATGAATATTGGTTTGTTGAATATTATTTTATTATTCTTTATTAGATTATGGGAGTTTCCTTCTACTCCTAGTTTGCTATGAGTTTTTTTAAAACATGAGTGGGTAGCGAGTTTTGTTAAATGATCTTCCTGCATGTAGTGAGATAAGCATATGAATGTTCTCCTGTGTTCTGTAAATATGGTGAATTGCTACTGATGTTTTAAATGTTAAAATATCATTGAAATCCTGGAATAAACCCAACTTGGTCATGTATTACCATTTCTATGTATGCTAGGTTTGATTAGCTAATATCCTGATTAGGAGTTTCACATCTCTGTTTAACAGAGAATTCGGCTTATATTTTTCCTTGTTTATAACGTCCTTAGGTTTTGATATCTAAGTTTTGTTGGCTTCATAGAAGAAAGAGTATTTCCTCCTTTTCTATTTTCTGGAAGAATTTATGTACTAATGGTGTCATTTCTTCTTTAAGTGTTTCAGAGAATTCACTGGTGGAGCCATCTGAGCCTTGAGATTTCTTTGTGGGAGGGCTTAATTACTGGTTAGATTTATTATACACATGTATATACATACAGTTCTATCAGATTTTCTGTTCATTCTTGCATCAGTTTTGATAATTAGTCTTTTTCTTAAAAAATTATTCTTGAAAATGTACTTGTAGCATAGACCCTAACTGGGGCTACCTTGGCACAAATCTAAAAAAGTCATGATGTAATATCTTGTCACCTGAACTGAAGGATCAACTTTCCCAAGAATTCTTGTTTCATGCTTTGTTTACTTCCAAAGCATCAGGAAATGTATGTATCTTGACAAACAAAAAAATAATTTCTTCACTTCCCCTTCTTTTCTTTCTCTCCAATGGGCTTGCAAATATATACCCTCCCATGGTGTACTGTCTTTTTTCAATTATACAGTCTTGGTGTGCTTGGTTTATTGTTCACTTATCTTTTCCCCATACATGTACATAATGGGTATATATGGGTGATGCTTAGTTGATCCTGTCAATGTACTTGTACCAAGTACAATGTAACCAAAGTACAAGCATTTCTTTCTTGTTTCCTCTGGGTAGTGCCGAAAATTTCCCAGAATTCAAGGAGGGTCTTAAACATACTTTGTTGTTGTTTTGCACCCTCTCTTCCTCTTTTAGTTTCAATTTTTGAATATTGTAATACAAGCAATCTATTCAGCTCTTCCTTTTGGGTCTTGTTACTGCAAAAAACACTTGCTGATATACTGAGAAAGAATATATTTAACTGTATTTGGAGTTTTTGATAAAATAGGAGAAAGGGAGTCTATTTGGGGCTGGATGTTTATAAGAAGAAATGCTTCATAAAAAGTCTGTCCTATTTGGAACCCACTGTCTTACATAGACATTTTTCATTTTACCAATTAATTCAGTAGAAGATTTTAAAAGACAGCAGCTTCCTGAGTTTATTACAGATGGCTATTTGATATAGATAATGAAAAAAAGGAAATCTGGTAAATAAAGATTACTGATCATTGAAATTCATCTGGAAATGAATTAACAGTAATCTGAAATTACAGTGTAACTCAACAGATGAAATATGGTTCAATTTGAAAACCTGAATTTATATTACAAACATGCATATTTTATAACTGAATTTTTTTTCTTTTTGGCGGTACGCAGGCCTCTCACCGTTGTGGCTTCTCTCGCCGCTGAGCACAGGCTCCAGACGCGCAGGCCCAGCGGCCATGGCTCACGGGCCCAGCCGCTCCGCAGCATGTGGGATCCTCCCAGACCGGGGCATGAACCCGTGTCCCCTGCATCGGCAGGCGGACCCCCAACCACTGCGCCACCAGGGAAGCCACAAACATGCATATTTTCTAAAGGGAGGCAAGTTCTGATCCACACAGTCCTAACTCCCCATCAGTGTCCCTTTGGCAAATAAACATATGAAGGGATTTAACCAAACAAGATCATGAAATAGGTGACCAGATCTGAAAAATATTCAAAGAGACCAAAGCAGAGAGATTTCTCTACACATAAAATATGGAACTTTGAAGAGACAGCATTATCAGAATAGAAAAATTGCTTTCATGAGGTTCAACAAATCAGTAATGACAGGATTGAGAAAATACTTTGCAAATTATCAAGGAGAATAAAGTATTTAAGTCACTGCATTGTGAAGACCCACATACTCTGGTCTTCACAAACAAAAGCAATACATACATATGACAACATTTATCCAGAAACATTTTAATATAAGTATTCTAATTCTTTACTGCTAACATTCTAATTCTTTTCTAAAGAGCATGTTTAAGACTAAACTTGTATAATGAATTAATTAGAATGAAGAAACAGCATTTTTATTGTCTGTTTACTCAGATAATAGCTGCTTTATGGTAATTAAATAGTTAAATAGTCTGCATATGAAAAACAAATGCATTTATGTTCTCTATATAATGGCTCTACATTTAAAAAAGAGAGAAAATGTACAGTTAGACTGCAGGTTAATTGCTTTGATAAAATCACATGAAATTTTCAAACTTGGTCTTTGTTTTTAGGTGGTAGAAGTTAGCTAGATAATGGATTTCCAACCTCATTAGTCAATGCTCTAATATCCTCAGGAATGAGCTCATTACCTCAGAGATGAGTAAGGTTTAGTAAAATTCTTTGATTGTTTTCAAGAGTAACTCATAAGATTCAAAACTAACTGAAATGATTTCACTTTTATTTTTTCCTGCCTCTCCCACTCCGGGATGTGCTTGATTTAGCAGGTGCAGACACCAACCTTTGGAAGTGCTTTCTTCCATATGGTCATTAGGCTTGTCCTAAATACAGCAACCTTGTATAACACAAACTACAAGAAAGTGCAAAAAACCAGATGGCTTTGTGGTACCCTGTCCTCCTGACTCTCACAGTGCTGACCCATCCCTTCATGGTAAAATTGTAAAGAGCCTTCTGAATTGTTCAAGGAAGGTTATATTATGTGCAGTATAATTTTAGGGTTAAAGTGTATTTTATGGTACTATCTCCTTGAAAATTGGCATTCATGGTAGGTTTCTATTAATTAGCCTTTTTGATTAGCAAGAATATCCACTATATATTGGATAACTATATGTTTCCATGTAATTTTACTACATGGAATTTTTTTAAACCACAATTTATTTGAAAATATCTAATACTTGCTTTTTTATTATTCAGATGAAATATAATTTATTCTTTAATCCTAGCATTTTGAAACCTCTGTTTATATGCAGAAACACTGTGTGAAAGGAGGGAAGCAGCTATAAATCAGAAGACAGGAAAGAGAAAATATTTACTAGAATTTGCCCTTGCTTGCAGCTCTCTGGCTTGACTGAGGAGGTTCTCACTCTCATCTTTATGGTAAATGATTTGCGTATCAATCCCACTCACAGCCTACAAGGAAATTGGATGGAGAGAGTAAGAATGACGGCAGAAGAAATCAACTTTTCATCGTTCTAGGATTTAAATGATACAGTTTATCTGCTAAACACCAAGCAAGATACATACAGCTTCATTTTCACAGCTCACAATCAAGGTCAAATGTGAACATGAGAAAATAATATCCTTGACATTTTCAAGATAAATGGCTTTTGAGGAAAATTCAGTGAACTTGGAATAGTGCTTGGCCAAGGGCCCACCAAAGTGCTTGTCATGAAAAAGCTGTTCAATAAACAATTTTTGAGTTGAGGAAATCTGAATGTATGCATAAAGTATCTTTTCTATCAGCAGGAACTAGTCTTAAATATTTTTTACGCAGGGACTTTGGTTTAAAAAAGCTGTCAAAGACATTGGCATTTGCTGATTGGAGTATGACACATCTTGAAGAACCTGCATTACTGAAAACATTCATAACATAAATAAAATGGTCTTTTCTTAGTTCTCCTGCCCTTTCTGCCATTTGTATTACATTGGAAGCTCAACAGATGACATTAGGAAACAGAAAAGTCATAAGCCAGGAAAAGGCAACATATAAATGAATGTTAAAGTAAGGGAATACTCACATCATAAATTCGATCAGTGATGTTCAAAGCCTGTTCTGCCATTTCGTTGGCTTCACTAACATAATTGGCAATATTTTCATAGACATTTGAAGCGTCCAAAGCCTTCTGTACCAGCCCATTCACATCTGAACTGTGCAAATTCCTGTTAATAAACAAACGTGGCATTATTTCTCCTTCTTACCTCCTTGGGAAATAGGGCCATTTTAAGGGCCTGATTGGAGCACTTCTGGGACCAAAGGTACTTCCTTCCTGTTATTTAAAGTACCTGGCTGGGCAAGGTTTTCCCGAGCTGCCTTTCCTAAGGGCACATTTTCTTTGCATTCCTCTACTTTTGGTTCCCTCAAGGCTTCACCTTGTTTTGGCTCCTTGGCAACTGCCTGCCTGGCAGTAGCCTCAGGGAAAGAAAATGCTGATTTAAAAACAGCGCCTGCACCTCTTTACTCAAGAGTTTGTTTACGTGGTGAAGTCAGGCAGAAGAATGAACCCACAATCATCCCCACCTGCTGCTTACCCGAATCAGCATTGTTATTTCCTCCCTGGCAAAGAAACTAAGGCCCTTGGAGAGGGTGCATAACCTCAGCTGGTGTTAAATATTAGTTGGTTTCACTCTATTCAATCTTTTTTCCTTCTTTTATATAACAGATCACATTTTTCTTTAAGAAAGGTTATAACACATATTGAGCATCATGTACAGATACTGGGCTAGCCCCGTTCCATATATTATGTGTCTGAATCTTACCACACCCATGAAGTTGATATTGTTATTCCTTTTTTTCCATAAAAGTTGCTGAGGCTCTGAGGAAGGGTGCATAGCTTGCCCAGGGCAAACATGGTTAAGGTCTCACTCCTGAGGCCCAGCTGCCCCCGCTTAAGTGCACAGCCTCATCTCACAACCACCCCTGCCCTGACACCATGTTCTCTGCCTTTGTCCCTTCTGGCCCCTGTAAGGTTCCTCTAACATTTACTGATACCCATGATGCACTGGACACCCTCACGTAGAGGTTGATAACAGTATGTGCCTCAGAGGATTCATATGAGGTCTAACAGGGATAAAATATGTGTAATGCTTGGTTCCATGCCTGGCATCCAGTAAATCTCAGGATTTATTATACCTAAACCATTTCCTAAATGGAAATTTCAAACTGTAAGTGTATCCACACAATAATTCATATTATTGACAAACACTTCTTCCTCTATAATACAAACTCCAGCCCCCTCTTCTGCAGCTCATCCTAAATCCTTTGTCTTAATTTTATTCAGTCTTAACTCCACCAGTTCCATACTGTTTTCCCATTTCTAGAAATTTATGACTAGTATCACTTTATTCATCAGTAACTTCTCAGAAGATTCTCTGTGATGCAGTACATGACACTGCAGATCCTACACTGGCTCCTCTCTTCACACCACCCTGACCTACTGAGCTCAGCCAATTGTTTCTCAGCCTCCTCCAACCAGTTTCAGTCCCTGTACACCGGCTTAGGCTCAGAGGAACTTCCTCTTTATTTCCTTGGCAACTTTCTTCTTTTTTGTCGGAGTTCACCATCATTCTGGCTCCTCTGCAGTAGGGCTGACAACCATTCAGGGGCCCAAAAAGATGCTTTCATGTTAACTTTTTTAAAATCAGAAGAAAAAAATGAGGATAACAATAATGATTACATTAGCCTTTATACCAATGTAGTAATGACATATAATTAAAAAAATTTTTTTATGGCCCATGAAGGTCATAACGCAGCCCTGCTCTGCAGAGGAAATTCTGATCCAAATGCCTGCTACTTAAATCTCCCCACAACCCCCTGTTCTCAGAAATGGCACAGAGAGTAAAACTTGAGGAAGTTTTAAAAGAAAGGGATAAAAGGTATAAAATGTTACCAATATTTATTAATACTTAAAAATTTTGCTGGCTAGAGTGGTGAGCAGATATATCAAAGAGCTTGAAACAAAAAGCCTTTATTACTTTGTTTTCATTACTAGGCACAAAACAGGTACTACATCAATATAGAAAATAAAGATGTGCTTTTGAAATGGAAGCTTCTTGATGAATTATGTTTATCTCTGTTTGAGGCAAAACATGCAAACCACTGGGTACACCAGATAGATGCTGAAGAATATTCACATTTTGAAGTGAAGACGTCTATAAATTTGGATGTTTTCCTGAATATATGTAGTCAGAGATATGCTAAACATAAAAAAGGGACTTCAGGGTGATTGATATTTCTGATTATGTTTCATGTAAAGCATGGGGTAACTTCCTTAGAAGTTCTAGCTGGAACACTGTTTGCTGCAGGGTTGAGAAGGTCTGTGTTGGGATCCCATTCAATGGGATGTAGTTACTAAATGACAAAAGAACAACGAAGAGGGCCACAGAATTAATCTCAAAAATAATAATCTACCAATACAGTTGTTACCAAAACTAGTATTTTCTCCAAGTTCCATTTTATTGGCTTGATCAGAAGCACATTCCCTGGGAGCATGACACTGAGCTGGATACAACACCATCTCACACACCAAGGTTTTACCCATGATCTCTCCATCCCCACTCCCACCCCTGCCCTTGGCAATCAGGAAAGAAAGGTGATTTAAGTTTTGAACAGAAGTGAATACTGGGTCTTATTTTATTCATGACCTTCACGATCCTTGTTTCTAATTGCCAGACTTGCAATCTTTCTCTATAATGATCTCATTATTTACCTATTTTTTCAGGGTCATGAATTCAATGCCAGTCTTTTAGTACATTTCAATTAACATTAAATGAGTGCTTAGGACTCTCTTCTAGATACTGCGAGGAAAATTATCAATTGATTTTTCTCTTAACAGGTGCTGAAATCAAATAGTTCCTGCTGGGCACTGGGGAATGGTTGGAGTATCTGCCACAAGTCCCTCGTATTGCCACCTTCCAACCAGCTTTACTTAAGACACTTGGGTGTGGAAAGCTAATGCTGTCTCTGAAATAAATAGGTGATGATGGCAGAATTAGACCTTGCAGAAGGATCTGATTTACTTGATACTATTTTGGGCAGCAGTTATATCCCTATAACTAAAATGTGTTAGGTTATCTTATCAATAATGTGGAACAGAACTACCCCTCCCACAACACAGATCTCTAATCTGACAGATTTTTTAAAATCGAAAAACTGTCTCCCCAAAGCAACTGCAATAAACAATAATTGTCTCTCAGACTGACCAACCAACAAACAGAAAAACAAATAAGCAAACCCAACTCTAAAACCAAACTGCTAACACTGTATCCCAGCAACCCTGTCATGTGAAACTGAATAAAAATAAGTTACTCAGCCTATAAAGATGTTTGCATTTCTAAAACCAGGATATTACCTGCTCAATTCATCAGCCTCTTGTTGAAGGTTCTGTGCATGGTCAACAGCTTCCTGAACTAAATCATGACTGAGGTTGCTTAGGTTGGATAGTTTTCTTTGTAGTTCATTTTTGGCTCCATCTATTTCAGCATAAATCCCTGATGCATTCTAAAAATATTTAAAAAAGAATTGAATTTAGAGGGACTTAAAATATTCTTCCCAGGGAGCACCAAAGATAATCTCTATTCCTCCTTACTATGGAGTTCAGTAAGTTTCAGAACAGATCTACAAGAGTCTAAAAGGTCATACATAGATATTTATCTACTTGCATCTTCAACTCCTTCTCTACTGATTGCTTCCCTACAATTCAGACATGCTCTGCCATCTCTCGTCCGAAAAGAAAACTAAACAGAAACCCTCCATTGTCCACACTTCTCCCTAATGTTATTACCCTACTTTTTTATCCCTTTCATAGCAAAATAGACACCCCCCCCCAAAAAAAGTGTTTATGCATGCTATCTCTATCTCATCACCTTTAAATTCACGCTTTTGACCTATTCCAGTCTGGATTTTACCTCAATACTCCACCAACACAGAAATTCACTTAATGATTTCTGAGTTACTAAACCTACTGGGTATCACTCAGTTCTCATCTTATCTGACCTCTCAGCTGTATTTCTTTTGCTGACTACTCTCCCTGACACTCACGTTGTAACATGACCTCTCTTAATTTTCAATTCAACAGTAGACCTATGATCTTAGCTAAAGACCACGCACAGGATGCTGCTGCAAACCTATGACTTTCAGCCTTGGCTGGGCCCTCAACGCTGAAAAGAATTCTCTCTCCCGGTCACTCTCATAGTGACTCTAAACACTGTCACCATTCCAAAGCCAATAATAATTCCTTCCCCCACCCCTTTCCGATTCTCATCAGGTCACTTTATTTTCTTTTTTATTTAGAAGACATAAGCTAACTGTTAGTGGGAACACTTTTTTCCAGCTCTCAATGCGATATTCCTTCCCTATGAAGGCAGCTCAATTAGTGGAACTACAGGCCTTTCCACCTTTTCCTTATTCTGCCCTGAGAGGAGGAGTGGTTTATTTGCTTGGTCAATTTAGGGGATAACTATACAGAGCCTGCTCAACTCCACCCTTCTGCTCTTGGGAGCAAGCAGCTAGCAGAAAGCTGAGTTTCCCTGTGCTCCTGCACACAGCAAAAGCTGTCCTGGGGAGAAGCCCCTCCCTGCCCCAGGAACCCTGCGGTGTTGCCGGTCTCCTTGGGCAGACCTGCCTAATTCTGGGATTGAGTATCAGCAATCCCACTTGGCTAAGAGATCTCTTAAGAAGCCACACCCTCAGTTTAGCTGAAATAAAGGTGATATTCTTGGTCGTAATATTTACTGTTTATTTTTCAACTTGTTTAGAACTTGGGTGCTGAAAGGGGTACCATTTTTTGATAGCCCCTAAGAGCCTCCAACACCGACAACCAGGAGTTTCCCCAACTCTTTGCTACCACCCCCAGCTCCCTCCCCAGCCAACCCTATACACTTACTTATAGCTACATCTTCCTCATATTTTAAGATGAAAAGTGTTCCTGTTCTGTACAAGGCATGCTCCCCTATTTTCTCAGTGCCCCTGTTTTCTGTTTTCTTGCTCCCTAGCTATTGGCTCTTCTCAGATATAAATATGCTTAAGTTCCTACAAACAAACAAACAAACAAACAAACAATTACTTGACTCTAGCTTCCCCTACAGCTTCTTCTCTTGTGTTGATGAAGTGCTCACTACAGAAATGGTTCTTGCCCCAAGGTTCCCAATGTCAGACCCCATACTGCCAGGTCCATTAGACACTTTCCTGTATTTACCAGATCTGTCTCTGGTTTGTGACAGTGTTGGTCACAGTCTCTGCCTTAAAACCCTCTTTTCCCCCAGTTTCTGTGATGCTGCTCTCTCCTGGTCTCCTATTTCTCTGGCCAGGCAGAAGACTTTCAAAGCTGGTGTTCCTAGGGGCTAGACTCAGGCCTTTCCTGTCTGAGCCATCTAACTCCTTTCTCTGAACCCAGCCTTTTAGTCTTCTGATCCATTCTCCACCACCCTGCAGGAATGGTGAACTTTCTATTAAGCAAATCTGATCATATTATTTCCCTTCTCAAAACCAGCCACTTGCTTTGCATGAACAAATCCAATTCCTAAGCGAGGCTTCAGCAACTGACTCCTCCTCTTACTAATTTCATCATTTCTTACCACTTCCCACCCAACCGCATCCCATGGTCCAAACTTGACTAATTGTTGTTTTCATGCTCTGTAATTTTTTCTGGCACCTGTGCCTTTTCACATATTTTCTCTGTCTGGAGTAACTTCTCTTTATTTTCTGTCTGATCCACCTGGAAAAGTTATACTCATCCTTCCAAATTCAGCTCAGATACCACTTCCTTTATGAAGCCATCTCTAACCTCTCTAGGGTGAGCTGTGTTGCCACATATTTCAATTATCCACGTGCCACACAACTGTTATGATTTCACATTATTATTCCACCCACCAGATTATATAATCTTAGAAGGCAGGGACTATGTTTAATTTATTTTTATACTCCCAGAATGTAGCATAGTCCCTAGCACATAGGGTTTATGTTATAACTACAGCATTAAGGGTGTAGTCCATTTCGTTGGTCATCTGGGGAACAAGACTGTGAAAAAAAAGTTTTTAGTTGTATAAGCAGAAAAAATACCATGGATATTCTACCTTTACTCATTAATTTGCTCAACAAATATTCATTGTGTACCCACTATGTGCCAGGTACTCTTTCAGGATATAGAACACATAGCTATGAACACAGTCTCTACTCTCAAGGAATTTACAATTTAGTGGGAATATACAGTAATAAATAAAACAAGTGATTAAATAAATGAACAAGCTAATTTCAGGGAATAAAAAATATTTTGAATAAAAGATAACAGGTACGGGGCTTCCCTGGTGGCACACTGGTTGAGAGTCCGCCTGCCGATGCAGGGGACACAGGTTCGTGCCCCAGTCCGGGAGGATCCCACATGCCGCGGAGCGGCTGGGCCTGTGAGCCATGGCCGCTGAGCCTGCGCGTCCGGAGCCTGTGCTCTGCAACAGGAGAGGCCACAACAGTGACAGGCCCGCATACCGCAAAAAAAAAAAAGATAACAGGTACGATGGGTTAGAGAGTGACTGAGGGCAAGAGAGCTACTTGGACTGAATGTTCACAAGGACACTAGCCATTTGAAGATCTGGGGATATCAGGTGCAAAAGTCCTGAGGCAAGAAAAAGTATGGTATGTTTGAAAAACAGGGAGGAGTTGGAGTGTATGAACAGGAGTGCGCTGAAGTGTAGTGAGGAGGGAGAGAGTGGGTATGAGGTCAGAGAGGTGAGCCAGAGTAAGGTCACTTAGGGCCTCATGGGCCATGTAGCATGAGTTTGTTTCTTACTTTAAGTATCACTGGAGGTTTTGTGTGGGATAAACAATGTTATCTGATTATGTTTTTAAAGGATTGTTCTGCTGCTGCGTAGAGAATGGATCTTGAGGGGCAGGTGTGGAGGCAAATGAATCAGTAGGAGACTCTTTCAGAAGTCCATACTGGAGATGAGGAGACTTGGACCCATACTCAAGAGTAGCAGCAGAGAAGAGGGTAGTGGTCAGAAATCAGCATTCGGTTTGGCGGTAGGGCCAACAGGTCTTGTTGAAATGGGAGTGAGGGGAAAGGAGAAATCAAGAAGGACTCCAGAATTTTGATTTGAGCAATTGGATTGTGCCAGTTACTGAGCTAGGTAAAACTAGGGAAGAGGGTGTTATTCAGAATATGTTAAGTTTGATATGCCTATTACACACCTAAGTGGTAGATGAAACTGTGATTTAGCTACATACCACACTGAGTTCTTACTTGAAAACGTCAAGTATGCATTTGGATATAGAAGCTTGGAACTCAGTGGAGGTCTCAGAGCTAGAGGTACACATTGTGGAATCATGCATCTAATTGTTCTTTAAAGTCATGGGATTCATTGCGATCAACTAGGGAGAGAGTATAAGTAGAAAAAAGGGCCCAGGACTGAGCACTGAGCCATTCATTATCCAGAGCAGGGACCAACATGGCCCAGGGCCAAGTGTGGTCTGAGGCCTATTTTTATATAGCTCCCCACTAGGAATATTTTTTACATTTTTAAAGAGTTCTAAAAAACATCAAGCCAAACCAAACAAAGAAGAATAAGGGAGAACAGTTTTATGTGGCCTGCAGAGCATAAAATATTTACCATGTAGTGGACATGCAGAGGCGAAGCTATCAAAGTTGGCTGAGAAGAAATGGCCATGGAGGAAGGAGAAGAATCAGATGAGTGGGGTATTGGAGAACCCAGGACAGGAGCTCCAAGTGTTTAAAAATAGAGGGAAGGGTAATTAGTGGCAGGGCTAATAAAGCTGAGGAGAGAGAAACAACCATGGTTTTGGCTATGTTGAGGTCGCTAATGACTTGGACAAAAACAGTCTCAGTGAAGGGACATGGAATCCCACTTGGAGTGGGTTGAGTACAGTAGTCAGCAGGTGGCTGGAAGGTGGAAACAGCAACTGTAAATGACTCTTGAGATGTTTTGCTGTGAAGCAGAGTAATGGGGCAGAGATTAGAGGGGATGTGAGCAGGGTTGTTCTTCTTTTTAATTTTTAAAAGGTAGGAGACACTAGAGTATGTTTCTGTGTTGGCAGTAATGACTCAGTAAAGAGTAAGAATTGGGCAAAACAGAAGAGAGAGGGCACAGTTTGGGAGTGAAACCCAGCAACCATGTTTTTGAGCAGAGGAAGGATGGGATTCAGAGCATAGGTGGAGGGAGTAAACTTTGGCAGGAGAAGGGACGTTTCACTAATTATAATAGGTAGGAAGGTAGAAGTGTAGATACACATGCAGGTAGACTGGTAGCTTTGGGGAGGGAAGATGAGGGGAATTATCCTCTCTTTGTTCCTAATTTTCAGCAAAGCATGAAGCAAATTCACCAGCCAGACTGACAGAAGGGGAGGTGGGTTTCCCACCAGTCACATTGGCTTCTCTGGTGTGGCCACGATGCTGAGGGTACTTGGGTTTACAGGGTTAAGGGATTAGAATTCTCAGGTGAGTACAATAGGGGAAGAGGTAAGTATGGAAGTAAAGGGTGTTTCCAAAGAATGATTATACTGATAATTTTAGCTTAAGGAAGGAACGGCAAACGAGATGGAGGAGGTTTTGCCGTGGCTAGAGAATTGGTGGAGTGTGCCTTTTAGAGTAAGTGAGATAAGAGGTGGTGCTCAGGGAGGGAGGTGCTTGATACTGGGATTTGGGAGAGGCATTCTTAGTGATGACAAGATCTGGGTCTGGTCATACTAGGGATTACAGAGGTGGATGGGAGGAAAAGCTTGTTGGACAGGAGAAGTTCAAGGAACCGGAGGTCTGAGAGCTGGTGGACTCATCCATCTGGATTTTGATGTCAGCAAGGATAGTGGTGGAAGTAGGGATGGAGAGGAAGACAGGGATGGAAAGGAAGCTAAAATAGTCAAAGAATGAGATGGTGATCAGATGACTTTAAAATAATATCCTTTTGGGCTTCCCTGGTGGTGCAGTGGTTGAGGGTCTGCCTGCCGATGCAGGGGACACGGGTTCATGTCCTGGTCCAGGAAGATCCCATATTGAAATGCAATTTTATTTTTACACAATTGTAGCAGACATGGCCATACATATCTCTCAATGGTTTTGTGGCACCTCTTACTGTATAGTAGAAGCTTAAAAGAAAATATTTGCAAATGATGTGACTGACAAGGAATTCGTCTCCAAAATTTACAAACAGCTCATGTGGCTTAATATCATCAAAACAAATAACCCAGCGGACATTGAAACAAGATGGCGGAGTAGAAGGACGTGCTATCACTCCCTCTTGTGAGAACACCAGAATCACAACTAGTTGCTGGACAATCATCGACAGGAAGACACTGGAACTCACCAAAAAAAGATACCCCACATCCAAAGACAAAGGAGAAGCCTCAGTGAGATGGTAGGAGGGGCGCAGTCATAGTAAAACAAATCCTGTAACTGCTGGGTGGGTGGCTCACAGACTGGAGAACACTTATACCACAGAAGTCCACCCACTGGAGTGAAGGTTCTGAGCCCCACGTCAGGCTTCCCAACCTGGGGGTCTGGCAACGGGAGGAGGAATTCCTCGAGAATCAGACTTTGAAGGCTAGTGGGATTTGATTGCAGGACTTCGACAGGACTGGGGGAAACAGACACTCCACTCTTGGAGGGCACACACAAAGTAGTATGCGCTTTGGGACCCAGGGTAAGGGGCAGTGACCCTGTAGCAAGGGAAAAACGACAAATAACATACAAGGGAACTCCCATACGGTTAACAGCTGATTTCTCAGCAGAAACTCTACAAGCCAGAAGGGAGTGGCAAGATATACTTAAAGTGATGACAGGGAAGGACCTACAACCAAGATTACTCTACCCAGCAAGAATCTCATTCAGATTTGATGGAGAAATCAAAAGCTTTACAGACAAGCAAAAGCTAAGGGAATTCAGCACCACCAAACCAGCTTTACAACAAATTCTAAAGGAACTTCTCTAAGGGGGAAACACAAGAGAAGAAAAGGACCTACAAAAACAAACCCAAAGGGCTTCCCTGGTGGCGCAGTGGTTGAGAATCTGCCTGCTAATGCAGGGGGGACGGGTTCAAGCCCTGGTCTGGGAGGATCCCATGTGCCATGGAGCAGCTGGGCCCGTGAGCCACAAGTACTGAGCCTGCGCATCTGGAGCCTGTGCTCTCCAACGGGAGAGGCCGTGATGGTGAGAGGCCCACGCACCGTGATGAGGAGTGGCCCCCGCTTGCCACAACTGGAGAGAGCCCTCGCACAGAAACAAAGACCCAACACAGCAAAAATTAATAAATTAATTAATTAAAAAAAAACAAAAAAACAAACCCAAAACAATTAAGAAAATGGTCATAGGAATATACATATCAATAATTACCTTATATGAGAATGGATTAAATGCTCCAACCAAAAGAAACAGGCTTGCTGAATGGATACAAAAACAAGACCCATATATATGCTGTCTACAAGAGACCCACTTCAGACCTAGGGACACATACAGACTGAAAGTAAGGGGATGGAAAAACATATTCCATGCAAATGGAAATCAAAAGAAAGCTGCAGTAGCAATACTCATATCAGATAAAACAGACTTTAAAATAAAGAATCTTACAAGACACAAGGAAGGACACTACAGAGATCAATCCAAGAAGAAGATATAACAATTATACATTTTTATGCACCCAACATAGGAGGATCTCAATGCATAAGGCCACTGCTAACAGCTATAAAAGAGGAAATCGACAGGAACACAATAATAGTGGGGGACTTTAACACCTCACTTACACCAATGGATAGATCATCAAAAATGAAAATAAATAAGGAAACAGAAGCTTTAAATGACACAATAGACCAGATAGATTTAATTGATATTTATAGGGCATTCCATCCAAAAACAGCAGATTACACTTTCTTCTCAACTGCGCACAGAACATTCTCCAGGATAGATCACATCTTGGGTCACAAATCAAGACTCAGTAAATTCAAGAAAACTGAAATCGTATCAAGCATCTTTTCTGACCACAACACCATGAGATTAGAAATGAATTACAGGGGAAAAAACGTTAAAAACACAAACACATGGAGGCTAAACACTACGTTACTAAATAACCAAGAGATCACTGAAGAAATCAAAGAGGAAATCAAAAAATACCTGGAGACAAATGACAATGAGAACACAATGATCCAAAACCTATGAGATGCAGCAAAAACAATTATAAGAGGGAAGTTTATAGTTATAAAGCCTACCTCAAGAAACAAGAAAAATCTCAAATAAACAGTCCAACCTTATACCTAAAGGAATATTCCTATACACTAATGATGAAAACTCTGAAAGAGAAATTAAGGAAACAGTCCCATTTACCATTGCAACAAAAAGGATAAAATACCTAGGAATAAACCTACCTAGGGAGACAAAAGACCTCTATGCAGAAAACTGTAAGACAATGATGAAAGAAATTAAAGATGATACCAACAGATGGAGAGATATACCATGTTCTTGGATTGGAAGAATCAATATTGTGAAAATGACTACACTACCTAAAGCAATCTCCAGATTCAGTGCAATCCCTGGCAAATTACCAATGGCAATTTTTACGGAACTAGAACAAAAAATCTTAAAATTTGTATGGAGACACAAAAGACCCCCGAATAGCCAAAGCAGTCTTGAGGGGAAAAAAACAGTGCTGGAGGAATCAGACTCCCTGACTTCAGACTATACTACAAAACTACAGTAATCAAGACAATATGGTACTGGCACAGAAACAGAAATGTAGATCAAGGAAGAAGATAGAAAGCCCAGAGATAAACCCATGCACCTATGGTCAACTAATCTATGACAAAGGAGGCAAGGATATACAATGGAGAAAAGACAGTCTCTTCAATAAGTGGTGCTGGGAAAACTGGACAACTACATGTAAAAGAATGAAATTAGAACACTCCCGAACACCATACACAAAAATAAACTCAAAATGGATTCAAGACCTAAATGTAAGACCAGACACTGTAAAACTCTTAGAGGAAAACATAGGAAGAACACTCTTTGACATAAATCACAGCAAGATCTTTTTTGATCCACCTCCTACAGTAATGGAAATAAAACCAAAAATAAACAAATGGGACCTAATGAAACTTCAAAGCTTTTGCACAGCAAAGGAAACCATAAAGACGACGAAAAGACAACCCTCAGAATGGGAGAAAATATTTGCAAACGAATCAACGGACAAAGGATTAATCTCCAAAATATATAAACAGCTCATGCAGCTCAATATTAAAGAAACAAACAACCCAATCCAAAAATGGGCAGAAGACCTAAATAGACATTTCTCCAAAGAAGACATACAGATGGCCAAGAAGTGCATGAAAAGCTGCTCAACATCACTAATTATTAGAGAAATGCAAATCAAAACTACAGTGAGGTATCACCACACACCAATTAGAATGGGCATCGTCAGAAAATCTACGAACAAGAAATGCTGGAGAGGGTGTGGAGAAAAGGGAACCCTCTTGCACTGTTGGTGGGAATGTAAACTGATATAGCCACTATGGAGAACAGTATGGAGGTTCCTTAAAAAACTGAAAATAGAATTACCATATGACCCAGCAATCCCACTAGTGGGCATATACCCAGAGAAAACCATAATTCAAAAAGACACATGCACCCCAGTGTTCACTGCAGCACTATTTACAATAGCCAGGTCATGGAAGCAATCTAAGACAGACGAATGGATAAAGGAGATGTGGTACATATATACAGCGGAATATTACTCAGTCATAAAAAGGAATGAAATTGAGTCATTTGTTGAGATGTTGATGGATCTAGAGACTGTCATACAGAGTGAAGTAAGTCAGAAAGAGAAAAAGAAATATCGTATATTAACGCATGTATGTGGAACCTAGAAAAATGGTACGGATGAACCGTTTTGCAGGGCAGAAGTTGAGACACAGATGTAGAGAACAAACGTATGTACACCAAGGGGGGAAAGCTGTGGGGGGGTGCGGATGGTGGTGTGCTGAATTGGGTGATTGGGATTGACATGTATACACTGATGTGTATAAAATTGATGACTAATAAGAACCTGCTGTATAAAAAAAATAAAATTAAATTAAAAAAAGAGTACTTTCGTGATGCATTCATCAGAAAATTTCTACTTTAAAAATGTGACATTTATTGATTTTGAATATCAGCTTTATTAAACACACAACTTACAAGTAAAGAGTGAGTAGGATGTATCTAGATTTACACTTTCTACAGAACTTTCTGTGATTATCTGTGCTGAACGAAATGGCAGACATTAGCCATATGTGGTGCTGTTGAGCACATGAAATGTGGCTAATGTGACTGAGGAATTAAATTTTAATTTTAAGTAATTTAAATTTAAGTAGCCATGTGTGGCTAGTGGCAACTGTACAATGAAAGGAACTGAAAAATTCAGTCAACTGATCTTATTTTTACAATTCCTGCTAACTTGATAGATTGAATTGGAGTTGATTATTCTTCTGTGACACTGAGCTCCTTTTCTAACCTGCTATAAATACTAACCTGAACAAGTCACGTGTGTCCTTACCTTTATTATGTCATCAAGTTCTGAAAGGGTCATCCGAGGCATTGTCAGTGAGTCGGAAGACATCCTCAGAGACTCGTTCACCCCTGCCATCTGTTCCCTCACTCTGTCATGCTGTTTCTGCATGAGGAAGAGCAAGGGAGAGAGGAAGAAAAGGTCGCTTTAGATAAAGAAGGCATCAGGGATAGTGCTGTCAGCTTGCTGCCACTGCACTCCGACAGATCCAGGTTCCTATCCCAGACCCACCAATGAATTGCTGTGTCACTCTGGGTAATTCGACCCGGCCCAGCCTCAGCTTTCTCATTTATAAAATGGAGATAATGAAAGTAAGCACCTCAGGAGCTTCAAAGAACTTAGTTATGATTATTACTTACAGTGCCACCACATCAAAGAGAGTTGACACTCCAGAGAGGGCCCTTGCCTCTTTCTCCATAAATGTGAAATGAGGCTAGGGAGATAGCATTGAACAGGCTCTGTATTTGCAGTAATTGAAAACTGAATTAATTCCAAAAAGCATTTATCATGTGCTAACTTTGGGCCAGGCACAAATAGCTCATTTGGACAGGAATAAAGTATATACAAAAGAATCTTAATGTCCTTTCAAAATTTTAAAATGGCCCTATTATCAAAACATAAAATTGTGATCTCGCTTCCTCCTACTCTGAGCTCTTTATGTTAGATGCTCAGATGTTCTGAGGAGGGAAATTGCCCAAGTGTGGTTATATTTTTTTCTTCTCTTTTTTCAGTTTTTTTTTTTTATTGAAGCATAGTTGATTTACAATGTTGTACCAATCTCTGCTGTACAGCAAAGTGACTCAGTTATACACATGTATACATTCTTTTTTTAATATTCTTTTCCATTATGGTTTATCACAGGATACTGAATATAGTTCCCTGTGCTATACATTAGGACCTTGTTGTTTATCCATTCTAAATGTAATAGCTTGCATCTACCAACCCCAAACTCCCAGTCCATCCCTCTCCCTCCCCCACTCCCCCTTGGCAACCACAAGTCTGTTCTCCATGTCTATGTGTCTGTTTCTGTTTTGTAGATAGGTTCATTTGTGTCATATTTTAGATTCCACATATAAGTGATATCATGTGGTATTTGTCTTTCTCTTTCTGACTTACTTCACTTAGTATGATAATCTCTAGGTCCATCCATGTTGCTGCAAATAGCATTATTTCGTTCTTTTTCATGGCTGAGTAGTATTCCATTGTATATATGTACCACATCTTCTTCATCCATTCATCTGTTGATGGACATTTAGGTTGTTTCTATGTTTTGGCTATTGTGAATAGTGCTGCTATGAACATAGGGGTGCATGTGTCTTTTTGAATTATAGTTTTGTCTGGGTATATTCCCAGATGTGGGATTGCTGAATCACACAGTAATTCTATTTTTAGTTTTCTGAGGAACCTCCATACTGTTTTCCATAGTGGCTGTAACAACTTACTTTCCCACCAACAGTGTAGGAGGGTTCTCTTTTCTGCACACCCTCTCCAGCATTTGTTATTTGTAGACTTTTTTTTTTTTTATTTTTTAAAGTTAATTTAATTTATTTTTGGCTGCATTGGGTCTTTGTTGCTGCACGCAGGCTTTCTCTAGTTGCAGCGAGCAGGGATACTCTTCGTTGTGGTGTGCGGGCTTCTCATTGCTGTGGTTTCCTTTGTTGCAGAGCACAGGCTCTAGGCACGTGGGCTCTGTAGTTGCTCTAGGGCGTGTGGGCTTGTTGTGGCACTTGGGCTCTACAGTGCAGGCTCAGTAGTTGTGGCACACGGGCTTAGTTGCTTTGCGGCATGCATTGGCAGGCGGATTCTTAACCACTGCACCACCAGGGAAGTCCCTTTTATTTGTAGACTTTTTAATCATGGCCATTCTGACCAGTGTGAGGTGGTATCTCATTGTAGTTTTGATTTGCATTTCTCTAATAATTAGTAATGTTGAGCATTTTTTCATGTGCCTACTGGCCATCTGTTTGTCTTCTTTGGAGAAATGTCTATTACGATCTTCTGCCCATTTTTCGATTGGGTTGTTCCAAGTGTGGATATATTTTCTGATGAATACTTTAACTTATACTTTGACTCTGGGGTTCTAGAGTCAGGGATCTTATGATTTTGACGAAATATTGTAGAGCTTCAGAGATTGAAAGCAACACAGAATGAAATTTAACATGCAAAAAGTAAAAGACCCATTTTATAATCTGAGTAAAAAATGAGCTGGTTACTTTAGAAATGGTAATTTAAATTAGGGTTGAAATTTTTGTTATGGTATAATCTAGGATATCACAGAAATAATTATAAAAGCCTACACTTGAATGACATACTTTAAAACTTTCTAAGTTCATCTTAATGTCTTTTCTCACTCCCTGGACTCTTTTCTGATTTAGTGGAAAAGAAGAATTAAACCCATCTTCTCCAAATACCTTGCTACAGGGAAAGACATAGGTCTAGGGACAGAAAAGTATCTCATTTGATCATCCTCTTAAAGCAAGAACATTAAAAAAAAATCAATTTCCCCTCAAAATCCATCAAGCTTCATACAGTGCGACTATCTGGGGTTAATTGTTCTTGTCTTCACAAGGAGAGGTAGTTAATACAGCTCTACACAAAAGCAATATTTTAAAGTATGTAAGGAAGCGAGGTCAAAAAGATTGGTATTATCTAGCTGTCTCAGAGCAGTTTTCCTGTTATAGAGTTTGAGATATGACCCCTTCCAGAAGCGCTTCTATCTGAGTTGCCTTAATGGAACACAGCTAACACCCTGAAGTAACAACCAAACTTCAAAGCCACGTGTGAACAGCACTGCCTGATAAGCTCATTGGCAGTAGTTGGAAAATGATATGCTTCAAATTAAAGGGTTTCTGTCATTTACCAGATATAGCATTAGACAGAAATGAATAAAATTAGCTTTGAAACAAAGATATTCCCACGGAAAGATGGACAATTTGAACAAAAGAAAGTTTAGAAACTAATAATTAGTGAAAACGACAATAATTAGCACTATTTAGCATGCTTCAGTATCCATTTCACGTATGCAAAAAATAAAACAAAGTTTCCTGACACTTAAAAAGAGATAGAAACAGTCTTGGGAAGGTGGAGTTTTGGAGTTTATGAGAATACCTAAACAGACAGAATCTCATTTTCTTTTTTAAAATTTTTAAATTTTATTTATTTTTTTATACAGCAGGTTCTTATTAGTCATCAATTTTATACACATCATTGTATACATGTCAATCTCAATCGCCCAATTCATCACACTTGTCTCCATACAAATTTTAAGATGATCTGTTCTAGTTCCATAAAAAATGCCATTGGTAATTTGCCAGGGATTGCATTGAACCTGTAGATTGCTTTGGGTAGTATAGTCATTTTCACAATGTTGATTCTTCCAATCCAAGAACATGGTATATCTCTCCATGTGTTTATATTGTGTTTAATTTCTTTCATCAGTGTCTTATAGTTTTCTGCATACAGGTCTTTTGTCTCCTTAGGTAGGTTTATTCCTAGGTATTTTATTCTTTTTGTTGCAATGGTAAATGGGAGTATTTCCTTAATTTCTCTTTCAGATTTTTCATTATTGGTGTGTAGGAATGCAAGAGATTAACTCACTTTTATTTAGGAAATTTTACAATGACTTACTAAGAGAAAGTGATGACTGAAAATCAGGGCAGAGAACCTAATTTAAGTTGGGTTTGCTGACAATAAACATAGCTAAAGTAATGAGTTTGCTCACAGTTGCTTCCTATTTTTGACATTGCTTTTCCACTCTAACCTTTATAAATATGTCCAAAGAGGCAGGTGTCTTCCTATCAGAAGATGACCACTCTTGGTGATGAGTGTGTGCATCACTTGGCACAGAAGTGTGAGCATCACCAGTTCTAAGTCTGGTGGTATGGGCATGCACAAATCCTGGCCCCGTAGGGTGACTGCCTTGGCAACCTCTGGCCAAGCCTGGGAATTTTTCTCACCTCTTTGTAATTGTATGACCTTAGCTTGAATTAGACTCCCTATCTCTGCAGCTGCTGACCAGCCAGGCTGTGAGATCTGCTTTTCAGGCCCTTCCAAAAATTATACACATCTTTACAGGAACATGGTTCCGGGTTGCTTTGGGATTTTTACTGCTCTCAGTATAAAAAAAGTTAGGCACAGGAATCATGCCTTGTCTACTCAGTTGCAAGAGCAATACATCCAACACAGGTGGACACAAGCACCAGGAACAACTGCATTCTTATCAATGCACAAGCTCAACAACTACAATGGTTTCAACTTGAGTTTAGGTGTACACACTTATATTAGCAAATTATTGTGGCGAAAAATGTACAGATAATTTTAAAAATAAAGATTTAAATGTACCAATATTAAAAAAAACTGTTTACCAACTGTCCCTTCTTGGCATAACTTCATGTTGTATATGCCCGAAATGCATTTACAGTTAGAGTGCCCACTGTACCTTGTGATCCCGCTGCCTGGCTGCTGTGGCTCTGTTCATGTCTTCAGCATCCCTGATATGGTCAAGGGCCAGGTCAAGTGACTCCTGGAGGTCTGACAATTTAGCATTATAGTCGTCCAGCTGCTCCAGGACCACAGGAAACAGAGAGTGAGTATCGTTGTACTGCCACTGCCAACTCTCAGCCTGGCTCAGCACTGGGAAGAAAGGTACATAGAAACTCAGTCTGGGCTTCTCCCTTCTCCTCCCATCCCATCCCGCACTTAGAAAGATGCAAATTCATCAGGGTATGTCTTCTTTAGCAATAGCGATTGAAGCTGTTGTTCACAAAAACAGCCCCATCTTTGATATCTGAAGCTTTAAATGCTATTTTGTAGGGTTTGGGAGCCCCTGGACCACCATTAGCTAAAATGGGAGTTGATTAGTTTTCCCATAAAGATTATGCTTTAAGTAGAAATGATGTAATTAAACTAGGTTTATTATTACCGAGATTACTAATAATTTGACCATACAAAGGAAACTTGGATATACTACAGTCTTACTATTAGAGACAACCCCAGTTGTTTTGTCTGTTACTGGCAAATGATGTTCACAACCATTCATTTTCTGTATTCTCTCCAGGCAGCTGTTTTTACTTAGCTCCTTTAGGTCAAACCTAAATCATTATCTTGGAAAGAAGATTAAATGGCAATGATATATTCTTAGACTTTGCATATATCTTAATTCTCTGATCAAAGTTACACACATTGACTATGTGCCTTAATTCTATTTTTTCTCCAGGGACTATCAGTCTGTCTTATTGAGGTTTTCTATTTACTTTCATCACCATGAGCAGAAGATACAAAGTTCACGGCTGAGTTGAGAAAGTGGTTGAAAATGCATTCACTAGGCGGAAGGTGGCTAAGTAGGAGATGTACTTGGTTCCATTTCCCCAGAACAGTCTTGTTAAATCCCAAAATAGGCAAGGAGCGTGAAAGTATCTGGCTGTGACATCAGAGCTCCAACCTTCCTGACTGCTGGCCTCATCCTGACTCTGAAATGGGCCTGAGATTCTTCTTTATTTCTTACTGTTTCTAAGACCTTATAAGTTTGCTATCACAATAGGCCTTTATATCCAGAATGTTCCTCTTCGAGAATATTCACAGTAAGTTTTAACAGAAGTTGATAGTGACAATTGTAGGAAAATGATCTAACGTAGGCGTTCCTAACCCTTTCTGTATCATGGGCCCCTTTACAATCTGGTGAAGCCTTCAGAGCCCTTCTTATGTATTTTAAAATGCACAAGATAAAATACATAGAATTAAAAAGACCAGTATATTAAAAAAATTGGTAATATAATATGTGCTTCTTTATTAATGCATTAACTAACAAGATTTAGAGGTGAGACCAATAACTGCTAAAACTTTGAATTACTGATGAATTTAATGTTGTGAGATTAACAGTAACAACTAAAATATGATATGCAAACCTGGAGCTTCTTTTGTTGATTGTGTAGATTAAAATGGACACAAATTCTTTGTAACTCTTCCCATCAAGAGCGGAGTCTTTTTCCTCACCCTTGAATCTGGACAGTCTTGACCAACAGAATGAAGATGACATTGCTGAGTTCCAAGGCCAAGCCTCAAGAGACCTTGCCCTTTCCATTCCTGCCCTCCTGGAAGGCTTCTGACATATGAACGAGCCTCAGCTAGCTTCCTTGAGGATAAAACCCCACATGGAGGGAGAGGCCCAGCCATTTCAACTAAGACCCCAGACATGTGAGTGAGCTCGACCATGTCACACGGAGCAGAGATGAGCTATCTAGGTTGAGTCCAGCCCAAATTACCAACCTATGAAATCACAAGCAAATAAATGGTTATTGTTTTAAATGAATATGTTTGGGGTGGATTGTGAGATACTAATTTATAACTGATACAGTGACCAAGTCATAGATTCACTAATACTACTGTGGTTTGTTACCTACATTAATCATTAAAGGAAATGTTCAATTTCCATTGAAGGCTCAAAGTCATTAAAAAGTCATTCATGGACATTGGAACATGAATGTTGCTGGGCTTGTAGCTTTACTGTCTTCTCAATGAGACTTCTTATTGTAGTTCTGGTAATTGGTTCCCCTTAGCTTTCCTTCCCTTGTTTTTCACCAACTGCTAAGTTCCTATTTCTTCTCCTCAGGAGTAAAATTTTGTAGATTCCTTGTGGAATCTCAGCTGTTTCTCAAAAGCTCAAGGTTGGGTCTGGATCTAAAAATCCTGGTCATACAGTCAAGTTGTCCTGAATGACTCCCTGAGGCCACGTATAAACTAAATAACTGAATATTGGGAATTGGTTGCTTTGACCAAATGTTGCCCTGTGACTGGGGGTCCTCTCCTGGACCCACAAAGGAAGCAGACACATGCTGGGCTCTAGGAGTCGAATACACCTACATTCATAGGCTTCGTCTGCCTCCTCATCCACAAGTTCCCGTTGGGTGAGGAACGGTTGACGGCGTCGGATCTCCTCAAGCATCTTCTGGGCCAACACCAGCTTCTCAGAGATTTCCTCAGGGCTAAGTTCCCGATCTTCCCCATAATAGAGCATCTTGTTGTTGATCTCTGAAAGGAAGGACATGGTGAGAGAAGACAGTAGGGAGAGATGACTGGGCATTTGACAGCGATGTCACTGAAAACACGGACAGTGAGGACAAAGGGAAGGGCTGATCCTAAAATGGAAAGAGAGACTCAGCAAAGACAGCATGCTGATGTTCATGCTGTGAATGTGTTGGCATCAGAGTTCATCATATATTCCAGGGAGAGGTTAAACCCGAGGAAATCACTCTTCTTTGCTTTTCATTTGGTGTCTTCAGAACAGGAATGGAATTAATACAAAGCCTGCCCTGATTTCAGCTGAATCTGATTTCTATTCTGATTCAAAACTGTTAATATTTAAGATACACAAATCTGGGGTCTTTGACCAACCTTTTATATAAAATACATAACATGGAGAAAATGTTCTGAGGTATCTCCTGTCACATGCAGTAGGCATTGGAGATATTAACTGCAATTTAGCCAAGGATTTTACCCAAGCTCTAAGCCAAAATGAGTGTATATTGACGGTTGTTTAAACAAGTCTTTCAGATTGTCGTACAGACTAGATACAATATAGAGGTTTGCTATAGTAGGATGTGAGCTTTTGCTCATTAATATATACATTTTTTTTGCAATTGCTATTTGCCTTCTGTGGTATGACTGCTTGTCAAGATTGTGCCGTTTTGACTTTGGGTCATTTTCACCCCACATCTGTAAGTAGGACGGAGAATTTCAGAACCAACAGGGACTGCTGAGGATCAGAGGCATTAGATGAGTTGTCTGAATACTGGCGGCGATGAGCAGGCCTCTGGCTCCCTCTTCCTACTACATATGATCAGATGATAGTTATGTAATTGCCACCTTGTCCTATGGCAGCTCCAGGAGGAAGCATTTTATCTCCCTGGCATAAATGAAATTGTCTGTCTTTGGTTTACTATGATCTATGTGGTTGGCCAGACAAGATGGGTAAACAACACTGGTCTCACATAAATCATACCAGGATAAGGGCTTGTATTTTATATGGATAATAGCTTGAAGGTCACCAGTAGTTATTTTAGAGGTGGTTTGGAGATGGCTGGCAATAAGGAATGACACACTATTGGTGTTGTGAAGCATCCCTGAACTCTGAAGAGAGGGAGATAAATGGGAGAAGAGGTTTTCAGTGTTGTAAATATTACTGAGAAAGTTTTAGGGAAACCAAGATATGTTAAAAAAAAAAGAAAAGAAAAAAACTTCTGAAGGGATTAAATATTCACTTTTCAAGTAAAGTCTAAAATATCAACTCCTGAAATAAACTAAACATAGATACTTTTCCTCAGATCTAGCACTTGCAATGCTAGATTTCTTGGCATTTTGATGCAGATATTATATTTACAATATGGCTTATTTTATTTTAGCCACATCTGGTCTAGATTAGAAAAAGGAAATACAGAGAACAATATTTTTGCCTTTGGTTTTTGAGACTGTTCATATATTATTTTTAAAAAGGTAAGGGGCTTTCCTGGTGGTGCAGTGGTTGAGAGTCTGCCTGCCGATGCAGGGGACACGGGTTCGTGCCCCGGTCCGGGAAGATCCCACATGCTGTGGAGCGGCTGGGCCCGTGAGCCATGGCTGCTGAGCCTGCGCGTCCGGAGCCTGTGCTCCGCAGCGGGAGAGGCCACAGCAGTGAGAGGCCTGTGTCCCGCAAAAAAAAAAAAAAAAAAGGTAAATTATTGTTTCCTCTTTACATTTCTTTTGTATTTTTTCCTTCTTTCCTATGCCTTAAGGGTCAAATAAGAGGACTTAGATTCTTTCCAAATGAAACAACTTAGAATCAAAATTTGAGTTACAACAGGAAAGGCGACATTTTTTTCTCAATGGCTTAATAAGATACTGGCTTTATTTGCTGCCTAGAGGGACATTTATTTCTTAATTAGATGAGATCAGCTAATCTAGGTTTAATCTTACTTTTCAAATAAATCAACAGTAACTCTAAAATATTATAGGAAAAGAATATTTTATTCATAGATGCAAAAGCATGAGATAGTGAGGATGGGAGCAGGGGATGTTTGAAATGTATACCATTTGTTTCTATTACATATTATGGGCACCAAAGGAAATATAGCAAAAGATTAATCTTGGCTCCATACATCCCTTTTCCTGGAATATGTTCTCTATAGCTCAGTGTAAAGATATGAATCTTCCACTGTGGGTCCCTTTACTGTCGTGTGCCCTTGAGATGCACCTGGAGTTGTCATCCAGCTCTTAATATATAGGATAATAAAAACTATGGAAACACACAAATACTGTATCTTAGCAGACTGTAACCCAAGGAAATTCTCTTTATCTTAGAACAAACACAATCGCCTGTTTTCTGTTGGTAAATTGAAGGCTGGCTTTCAGTGTGCTATTAAGATAGTCTTCAAAATGCAGCCTGCACTTGTGAGAAGTTAGAACACAAATAAGTAAACCCTCAAGAAGAAAGGTAAAGTCTGCTACAATTTTATGCTTTAGGGCAAAGAAATCTTCCACACCCCCTCTTGGTTTTTCTTCTGGATTGGGGACCAGAGCATGCGGCCTGCCTGGTTCTTGGGAAAGCATTATAGACACAGTTTAGGACGATTTGGATTAGTGGACAGTTTACTGCCACTCTAAAGGCAGTGTTTTCACAGCATATTATTGAGAAAAATGTGACTCCTACTCAACTCTTGCATTTTACAGACAGCACAGCATGTAATTTCCTCTACCAGAAAGGTATTTTGGCATTCCATTTCTGTGAAATGCCTAGAAAGGGAATGATTTTCTACATTTATTTTTTTGGCCTTGCTGTGCCGAGTCCTAACCACTGGACTGCCAGGGAATTCCCTCTACCCTGTGCATTTATTATTGAAAATAGATAGTAAGCAGAGATGAGTGCTCAGAAGTCTCAGGTAAACAAACTTGAAAGATCTTACATGAGTTTAAACCTATAACACTCTAACAACAGGTCCTGGCACACAATAAACACTAACAGTAGCCACTATTTTTATTGTTGTTAATAACATGAAAGATTCCTTGATATGAAGCTAAACCAGAAGAGAATATATTTACCTTGGATTTTATCCCTCACATCATGGGCTTGCTCTGCAAGCTGAGTTGCGTGGTTAATGGTATCCATGCTTTCCTTCTGAGCCAACTGGCTCTTTCTTGTGGCTTGACTTTCCTATAAATAATCCGCATAAATACCAGATTAAATTTGCAAGAAGGAAAGGTTGTGTATGTGCATGTGGGGATGGGTGGGCATAATGTATTCCATAAACATAAATTTCCCTGACATGTGAAAGTTCTAGAATATAGAACATGGTCTCAGAAATCATGCATGAAGACAGATGTGATGACCCACTTTAGAATTATAGATGCTATTCCTAAGCCATCAATCACAGTTCAACCCAAACCAACCATCTTATATATGTAATTTACCCTCTGAATTTTTATTGTATCTCAAGATGCCAGACTAGGGAATTAGCCATGTCTGCTGATTAGTCTGTCATTGTGCTGACTGAAATGATTAAAGGTTCAAAGGGAAACTTGTTGAGAAAGCAGGCAGATCTCAAAATGCTCCATGCATTCAGTGGCTTCTGGGTGGTCCAGCCACTGCTGCAACTGAATTGCCGCAGAGATTTAAAGGATTATGCTCACTGTGCTAAATGCTACTTTCAGTGCTGCCTTTCAAACTCCCATCAACGTTGATGGCACTTGTGCACAAATAACTACTCAAGCAGCTTTGGCTCCGAGTGAATGAAGTCCTTCCCTGAGAAGCCGTTTTCATTCTTTCAACTCTGTTTCACAGAGCTCCCACGTAGGATTTGTCAAAATGAAATTCCAGCTCAAATGTGGCTCCTGAAGAAAGGATGTGTGGGTGTGCATGTGTACGTGTGTATTTCTCTCTGTATGTATAAGGTCAGAAGCTGATCTAAAAAATGGTTCAAGGCCAGGACACAGGCCTGTATGCACAGCATGGGGACGTGTACTTCCTTTTGGCATCAGAAAGACTGACTCATGGGTATATTTGAGAGGAGGGAGAGTTCTTCAGTCTGACATTTGGTGAAGTGCCCACTTGCCTCGTCCAGTGTCTTTTTGGCTCAGCTCTGTGACAAAGGGCTGCAGTACCTGACTGGACTGCAGGGTGATCTGCTACACAGAGTTCTGGCTGGTAGACTCCCCCAGGACAGGAGAGTGGCTATTTCAAATTTCTCTCCTTTCATCCACTGTTCCAGCTGGAGGACTAGGCCATGATTTTACCTGGAATGTTTTTACACTTCCCAAGCATAACCCAAGCAAGTGGCTCTTCATCAAGGAAGAGAATGCAGACATGGTATCCTAGCAGACACATGCCCCAGGAGCCTTTCATCGGGCATTTTATCCGAAATCTCCTCCATACAAAGCTCCCTGCGCAGCAAGACTGCGGCCAGCAGCCCCTTCCCTAAAGTGTGGGCTCTCTGAATGGACACTGCAATCTTGAGTCATGATGTTCTTTCCCCCAATTCCAGTCTCCCTCTTATCCTGTTCTAATGCTTCCCAGAGACACAAAAATCTGTGGCCACTTTAAAATTAGATGATACAGAAAATAAGATGAATCTATTCTTGATGTCACCCCTCCCCGCCTTTAAAAAATAGGGACACAGACATATAAAACATTAAAAAAATTTTAAGTTGATTTTTGGTCCAGTTTAAATTGAGTTATACTTAAAAAACACAACATGCGTATTTTTGACTTTGGCTTTATCCTTCAGGGGAAAAGATTTATTGTTATTACTGTGTTCATTTAATTGATTTCTTGATATGGAAACTTTGAGAATTATTGAAGTAATGAAAGACAGCTGGCAGATGTCATAGCTCTAAGACAACCTCTTCTGACAAACACCAGAGGGCGCTTAGATATATGTATTTAATAAAAGACTGCGGCAAAGAGGAACATGTTACTTTAAATTGCAAAATTACTGGATATAATATATAGTGACGCCTTATTTGAAAGTTTTACTTTTTCTTTAACTTTGATTATGGAAGGAAAATAATGATACAGGCACATGGTAAAACAGGTGCACCCTGCTTTAAGAAAAACTGAAATTAAAAAATTAGCTTTCAACTATAAGCCGGTTGATGTTTAACATTACAAATGGATTAATCATTTACTCACCTCAAGAGCGAATTCTCCTTGTACATATTTGATGTAAAAAGTGGCAAGAATTTTATTTATTATACAGTGCATAAAGTATAGTGTACCTAGAATACTATTAAATTGAGGATGATAATATCTAGGATGGCCATATACTTTATTGTTTAAACTGGGACACTTTTGAGAGTGAAAGGGGAACTTTTAATAATCACTCTGGGAGACAAGCATAAACAGGGGCAGTGCTGGACAAAATGCTAGTAGGAATATTGGCGTGCCATTTCAGAATCTGTACAGTGATATCTAATTTGGGTTTAACTATCTCCTAAACATTGACTTCCAAATACCTTTCCAGCCTTGATCTCTTCTCTTGAGCTACAGACTCAAATCTCTGGCATCCACAGAGAGCTCACCCTTAAAAGGTCCAGGGAAATCCATTCTGAGTTTTTAGTCCTGGCCATCTATTTCTCCACGTCAGAGCTTACATCCTTGCAACTCTTCATATCCAATTGGTCACTGAGTCATTTTTATTCCACTTGTCATTCTGGCCTCTCTTCCTGGTCCCCACCGCCACAATCTCATGTTACCACTGCTCACTGCAAATTCTTTTCCAATGAAGACAAGGCAGGAATTGACCACTCTTGTTTGGACTACTGCGGCAGTCTACTGACGGGTGTCCCTGTCTTCAGAGTCTTAAACCTACCATCCCCGCTTCAGAGGAATGTTTCTGAAACTTCACACCTAATCAGCTCATTGTTGTAGGTAAATGCTCTAATATCTTCCAAAGTCCACAGGATGAGCATGGTGGGAAAGGTTCTTCATGATTTGGCCTCTGAGAACTTCTTCAGCATTGTCTTCTGCTCCTTGCTTTAATATTCTGCAAGGCCAAGGCCAAAGTTCTTCAATCTTCTGGTCAATTGGAATTGAAACATATTTTGACTTTTTGTCCTGTCTTTTTATCAGGATTGGAGATCAGGCTCGGAGATCAGGCTCAGTTGCTTTTGATGTGTAGAAGTGACCCACTTTCCTCCCAACCCTAAAGATCTTTGTACGTGTTGATATATGGGGAACTTTTGCTGTGGCTCCACATAGGGAAGGAGTAGGGAGGAGATGGAGAAGTGGAGGGAATGGTGCAGCACCCTCCTGGGCCAGCCCTTGGAGACTGGGCTCTACAGTGTGCCTTTTAGATCCAGATGGCAAAGGGCAGCACTGAGATTGAGAGAGGGCCACCATCTTCACTTCTGCTTGTAGCCTAGTCCCACTCTGACTTTGAGCATGGTGGCTTTGGGAATATGGGAGAGTGGAATCTTGACATAGGCTTTGGTACTTTCATTACAGACATGATCAGCACTGGCACAAGTGAGACCTTTTTGAGCAGCATCTATTTGGGAACACAAATGCATGGGCATCCTGTAGGGGTTTCCCAGAAGTAGCAGGTGGGAAAAGGCAGTAAGATTTATCAAAAGGGGGCTAGAGGACTTAGATATGGAGGTCGGGAAGAAACACAGTAACTTTAGGTTAATATAAATTGTGAGATTTGGATTACATGAGATTCATGTGACAGGTACTTTGCATACAGAGGTACAGTTGACCCTTGAACAACGTAGGAGTTGGGGGCACCGACACAGTTGAAAATCCATATATAACTCTACAGTTGGCCCTCTGTATCCGAGGTTCTGTATCTGTGGACTCAACCAACTGCAGATCATGTAATACTGTAGTACATATTTACTGAAAAGAACCTGCACATAAGTGGACCCGTGCAGTTCAAACCTGTGTTGTTCAAGGATCAACCATATTTTCAAGTTCAAGAGGCAACATTACTGTGATTTTTTTTATCACACTGTGGGAATCTACAGTGGAATCCTTCACTCTAGCTAAAGCTAAATATTAGTTATTTTTTTGATAGAAGGCTTTCTAAGATAAAGCTTTTCTTAAATCCTTCTAAGAATCAATTATGGATTTTTCTAGACTAAGGGCTTGAAGGATGCTTGAGAAGTCATTAAGACCCCCTCTGGGTATTTGTTTCAAAATGTTTCAGCAGGTTCCTTCACCATCAGGACTGTTTGTGTCATAGCCAGAAGGATGTTATTTTCAATAAGAATCGATGGCAACAGCTGGGTGAATGCTCCAGTAGCTTTATCATCAACTTTTGGCTTTGGTGGTCTGTTCTCATTGTTCAGGAGCCTTTTCTGTGATGTCCCTTTCAAGCTTGCACTATTTCCTCCCCATGAAAGCCTGCATTTAACTTATATTGGAAGTAGGAAAACGGTACAACAAAAGAATCAGTAAGTCCATGTCTGAGCTATGGGAGGAGCTAATCTTGGTGAAAACATTTCCTCAAGAATTTGAGACACTTTCAGTAAGTTATAGCCATGACACAAATGAAATTACAATGAGTTTTCACAAAGATTTCTTTCCTGGTATTTCCTTTGAAACTTAAGCGATCTCACTGCTCTTCAAACGCTCATGGTTGGATTAACATGCTCCTTTGCATGGGAGGGACACAATTCTTATATGCATTTAAAAGTAGTTGAATCTTCCAAGGATCCAATTAGAGTAATTCACATTTTTAGAAGCATAATCTCTTAGTTTAAGAGGTCCAAGGTCAAAAGAGATTATCAGAGTTATTTTAACCCTTATTTTTGTAGAAAATGAGAATTGTTTTTGAAAAGAACTTCAGCAATTTATAACATCAAACATCAGTATCTGAAAGCAGAAATTCCAGAGTACTCTGGGCAGAACTGGTGGAACATAATCAGGGAAAAAAATGTGTTCAACATGTTAAACATGGCGCCTTGTGGCTTAGTTGTATTTTTTTTATTAGTACAGAGGATGGATATTTTTCCATTAGGCTCTTGGGGAATGTATTTAATAGTCTCTCACATTGACTTTGCTCATGTTTTAATGTTTTTCTTGTTAATTTTTGAGAGCGTTTATAAGTCATATTTCCCTCGACATTTTTCTTAGTCTTGGTGACTTTTTAAATTTATTTAGTTGTTTTACTATGTATTTGAAATTTTTTCTTGTCAAATCTATTATTTCTTTTTATTACAATTCTTCACACTATATTTAAGTGTATTGTTATTTCCTTTCAAGGTTTAATAATTATCTAGTTGTGTTTTCTTGTAGATTTGAGATTTAAACTCGTCTTTAATCTGTCTGAAATTTATTTTAGTATATGGTATAAAATGAGGGTCCAAAGTGGGTTTTTTTCCTGCCAAACTGCAAAATTGCTTTCTCAACACAATTTCTCTTCTTTCCTTTTATTATTTAATGCATACTTTAGCAAACACTTAAATTTTATATTCTATATAATGAAGTTTATTTCTGGGTGTTCTATTGCTCTTAGCCATAAAATGTTAAGGTGAACAACTGAACGACTACCCTAATTAAAACATGTATCAACCGTATTTACCAGCAGCAAATACAATGAGAGTTTTCCATAAACCTGTTTTTTCAAGGAAACCAATTAAAATGCGAAGACACAGTAGAGACCAAGTATATTAACTTTCTCCTCAGGTCTTGCCTTGATTTATTTTAAGGCACCTGGGTCACTGCATTTTTTCTGGGCTGTGTTAAGCCTCAGTCATTTGTGACTAGCCAGTCTCACACCAGCTAAATCCCATCTCTGAAGTTAGTCCCAGAAACTGAACACGTACCCTTCCAGCTAATTCCTCCACGTCAGACAGAAGGCTTTTCATTGTGTTTTCAGCATTGTTGATTTGTATCTTTCTTAGGACATACTGGTTTTCTCTTTCTGACAATTTTGTCTGTGGAAAAAAAAACACGTATTTTTCCATAGTCAGTAGATGTGCACACCAGGTTTGTAAAAATATGCAGAAAACTCTTT
Source organism: Neophocaena asiaeorientalis asiaeorientalis (assembly GCF_003031525.2). NCBI lineage: Eukaryota > Metazoa > Chordata > Mammalia > Artiodactyla > Phocoenidae > Neophocaena > Neophocaena asiaeorientalis. Next base: position 454,099 of record NW_020172776.1, on the reverse strand, counting down.
CAGTGCAAGAGGACTCAGAGCAGAGTGTGAGCCTTTATTCTCAAAATAGTGGGGTCCACAGGCTACTGCAGGCTGGTATGAAGTTTGAGGTCTGCACAAGGGGGTGGAGGGCCCTAGGGGCAGAAATTCTGCAAGCTCCACGTACCAGGCTGGAGATTCTGGCTTGGGCTGTGCTGGTTCTGGGGAAAGGGTATCTTTTCCAAATCTGCACAAAGGCACAATATAGACTGGCAGTGGCCTTGGGTGTCTGAGCCTTAAAACTTCAATTTCGCAGGTCTTGGAGGAAATGATAAACCACATCAATCAGTGCAAATGGAGTTTAGAAATTCACTTTCCTCTTTTTGGTGTAAGGAGAACAATCCTCTTTATTTCAGACCATTTTCCCCTTTCTTTTCCATTTTGAGCCGTTTGGTCCAAATGCAGCTTTCCTTCGATTACTTTGGAGTAAGCCCTTCAATCTTGGCACTGACTTCCCATCAGCTATAATATTATTATATATAATATAATATAATATAATATAATAATTATTTCTACCTTGAAGTTGTGCTGTTGGGGAAAGAGGATTCAAGTGGTATCAAAAGGACTGAGTCTGGGTAACTCCTCTGAGAATCAGTGCCTTCATGTGTCCAAACAGATGAGTCTGGTTAAGAACAATTCCTAAACTGGGAATAGAGTACTTACTTAGATTCCATCCAGACCATCCAGGTTTACAATTTTGTGATTTTTGTTTTGTTTTACACTTTGCACATTTGGGCAATTGCTGTGGATATCATTTGCACCTCCGAAAAGCAGAGTAATGAGCACTTTCTATGTTAGGTACTGTTCTAACTGCTCTGCATATAACAACTCACTGAATTCCCTCAACAACCCATGAGGTGGGTGTAATAATTATCCTCAATTCCAGATGAGGTAACTGAAAAATAAAGAGGTTAAATAACTTACCCAAGGTCACATAGCTAGTAAGTGTCAGAGCTGGGATTTGAATCCAAGCATTCTGGTGTCAAAGTTTCTGCTCTTAAACCATTATGCTAAACTGACTAACAAAGTAAAAAAGTATGCTGGTATTAATTCTATTATCCTTTCAGCAAATCATTATTGTTTTAAAAAATATCCATTGGTTGTGATTGAAGCCCATGATTTGCGGGCCTCTCGCTGTTGTGGCCTCTCCTGTTGCGGAGCACAGGCTCCGGACGCGCAGGCTCAGTGGCCATGGCTCACAGGCCCAGCCACTCTGCGGCACGTGGGATCTTCCCAGACCAGGACACGAACCTGTGTCCCCTGCATCGGCAGGCGGACTCTCAACCACTGCGCCACCAAGGAAGCCCTGAAGCCCATGATTTAAAGGGGGAAAAAACACCTCTTAAAGCTTAGATATACAAGCACTGTTATGGTTTTTGACTATTGCCTGCCTTTCACTTGCTTATTAGATGTTAACCACTAGATCTAGGCAGAGAAACAGAGCATGTGAGTGTGCCTGTGTATTTGAGTGTGTGTGTGAGATGAGAAAGAATGTGTGTCAGTGAGAAGGAAAGGTAAGGGCAGGAGAGAGAGGGAGGGAAGAAGGAGGAAAGAGAGAATGAGAGTGTGTGTGTTAGTTTTTAGAGAAACTCCTGAAAACACAGCAAACTGAAGCTAAGGTAATGGTATGTCTGCAGTGTTGACTTGAATAACCAATGTACAGCTCCACTGAAATAAGAGTGTTTCTCCTCCATCAATAGCTTTGTACACAGATACTAGTTTTTTAGTCATTTCATTTTCCCTATTAACCTTTTTAATAGACGACAGCTCTTGGTTTAGGCTGGAGTTCATGACTGTAGTCAACTTTTCATAATTTCCTAGGTCTAACAATCTGTAATATAACCACTGGACTCATACCAAAATGGACAGGAATTAGCAGGAGTGACCCTATGAAACCAGAATGAAAATACACAGAAGGTATACCATTCCTGCATACTTTGAGGAGGTAGATGGTGGAGTTGATTTCATTCACATGCCTATGAGCAGCGGCACCAGATGACACACTCAACAGACCAGATTTACTTTCTTCAATGGAGAGCGCTGTTAACCGAAGGTCATCAGTCAGATCCCAGATGCACTTATCACAGCCTGGGGGTAAAGTGGGTATGTCATTTCTTCAAAATCAAAGGTCAGCTGGGAAGCGTACTGCTTTAAGTCGATTATTATATGCACTTTCTTGGTTAATACTACTTGTAATTTTGTTTCCTGAGGAGTTGTTCCGGGCCAGGAAATAGTCCTTACACTCAAAACAGAGTAGGGCCTAAGATGAGCTAAAGTGTTAATCGGGCACTTAAAACGTAACAAAAAAACAAACACATGCAACTGAAAATTAGGTTAACATGAACACTAAAGGCTGAACTGAGAAAGAAAGGAAGCACAAAGGGCAAGGCATCTGAGAGATGGGTGGCAAAGGAGAACCCTCTCTCCACTTTACTTTGGTGGTAGGAAAGCTATCTGGGATGACTCTCTCCATGTCAGGCTTTGGGCTTCTTCTTGGTGCCGGCTAGTGAAGATGGAACGTGCCAGGTATTCCCCCTCTCCTGGCAGCTTTTCTTACTGCCTATTCAGGCTCTAATGCCTTCACCTCACCCCAGGGATGTCTCAGCGCCTCCCCATGGCCCGACCTCCTGTCGGGATGAATGGTTCAGCAGAAGCAGGTCTGCAGGGCATCACTGTTTGTGAATATCACTCCCTGATAGCTGACGAACCTGCACACATGGTTAGGTAGGTGGCAGTTCTCGCTGCTTCCTGCATTTCACGTTTGAGTTCCTCTGACCACTGTCATCACCCCCAGGACCCAGCGCCCTCCTGTGACACACACACAAAGGACACCCTTTGAAACTTTTCTGTTCCCAATCTCTTTCCCCCAGACTGCACTCTCTCCTAGAGAACTGATAAATGGAGACTAAAGTGTTAATGGTTGTTAATATGTTAATTTGTTATTTGAAGTTCAATGCAGACTTCCTCATATGCTCTCTCAAAGGAATGGTTCCCCAGCCAGTACATCAGGCTGGTGGAAAAGATGCGTAGGGCCAAGCAGGCACCTTGATGTCTTTAAAGTGACCTTGCTTAGGGGGTCACCTATGCTGTCAGTGTATAAACTCTGTCCTGCTTGTGCCTCCCATCCTATGTCACCTTCAGTAATATTAATCTCTTGTGCCTAGAGGGCCTGAGCGGCCAAGATACTTTTGTTTGGGGGAAGGGATATCTAATATTAAAGCAGTCTTTAAACCACTCTACCTAAAGCCAAATATTACTTTCTTGATAGAAGGTTTTCTAAGGCAAAGCTTTCCTTAAATCCTTCTAAAAACTCAATCATGGACTTCTCTAGGCTAAGGGCTTGAAGGATGCTTGAGAAGTCATTGAGACCGGGTCTGGGCATTTGTTTTGAAATGTTTCAGCAGGTTCTTGCACCATTAGGAATACTCATGATTTGAATAACCAGAGGGGCAGGAAAGAAAAGGCAGCTCCATTTCATAAGGCCTGAATATTATATTTCTGGTGCCACTTCAGATTTAGAGTGATTTGAGAAAAGCCACTTAAATCTCTTGGCATCTCAGTTTCCCCAATGTTGTAAAACATAGTCTGTGGATTACTTTATCTGAGGACCTGAAGAGATAATATAGAAAAAGGAGCTAAAATGAACTCAGTCACTGGGAACTGTATTTCCAACTTAGCCTTTACCTACTAAGTAAGATGCCGAACTTAAAGACTTGATAAAATAAATTTTCTAAAATAGAGCTGTTTAAATGTAAATCACCTATCTGCCCATTGGAATCAAGTGGACTGAATGTCTTTTGTTTAGGGTCCATTTGGTTGAGGCACAGACAGGGTTAAAGCCAAGGGTTGGACTCAGGCAGTTTCTAGAGAGTATTGCATAGCTTTTCTTAATCCTACACCTGCAGCACATTAGAGAAAGTGGGGTTAGTCAATCATGTACTGTTATTTTTACTTATGGTTGGGCAGTCCATGCCTGTAGGGGGTTCAGAACCTTCTTCCAAGCATTCTCCGGTTACGCTGTCACATGGGCCTCCCCCACAACTGCACACTGTGGGAAACAAAAACAAGAGATTAGGGATTCATTTCTTAATGCCTAAAATATGGCAATGTTTTTGTGGTTTGTAGAAATACTGGCTATCGGTATATAATTCTTCAATGGGGATTAATTATATTCTTTCTTAAGATCGTGTGGAATACATGATTTAGTGATTATTCCTCTCACCCAGTTAAGCCCCAGCTCAGGGAGATTTTCAAAGGTGACCCTGGGGCAAAAGTAAATCTAAATGTTCTAGGATTCCTTTCCCAACTATTTGAGATTCTGACATGACTCTGCAAATGCTTCAGTCCAAAGAGCTCCTGGTCAGTTTCATAAGGTATAAAATGATCACAGAGTCCATCACTCAGCTGGAATCTGAAAGCCATCCTTTCATCACAGTCAAATTCTCCAGTTAATCTAGCTCCAGGTTTGATTACTGCCAGGTGTGAGTGAGGAGACCCAAGAGCGATTCTTGGGTCCCACAGTGCTTGGCTTTTGGCAAGACTGACTCCAAACCTCCAAATGACAGCTATCAGTGGGATAGCTAGCAACAATGTCGTGAAAAGAATTAGGACCATATTTACATGAATTTAGAAGATCTGGGTGCCCATTATTAATCTACTGATAATTTTCAAGAATGCCTTTTGGAAAAAACCAAAAACAAAACCCCAATCTCACTAGACTGTTCATTTTCCACTGAGTTTTGGAGTGGAGATTAATTTTTTTTAACATCTTTATCGAAGTATAATTGCTTTACAATGGTGTGTTAGTTTCTGCTGTATAACAAAGTGAATCAGCTATACATATACATATACATATATCCCCATATCTTCTCCCTCTTGCGTCTCCCTCCCACCCTCCCTATCCCACCCCTCTAGGTGGTCACAAAGCACTGAGCTGATCTCCCTGTGCTATGTGGCTGCTTCTGGAGTGGAGATTAATTTTTAATATTTACAAAGGATTTCTTAAGCTATCTAGGCTAGCAATAAGCTGGAATTGTGAATTTCCTCCCACCTCTTAACTGTCTTAACAGAATAATCATAAAAAATTAGCTTCAAGGGTAACATAGATTTATTACATTTTGGCTGTTGAATGTTCCACAAAATGTAGATTTATTAAACAATTCAGCAAGATCATGCTTTACTGCTTCTAGCATCAGCTTCTTTTCTAAGACTGATCTGCATCTCTGTAACTTAAACATGAGTTGACATATTGATATGAGTCAATATTTTGAGAATCAGGATGTCAATGTTTAAGTCTTTGATTTTGCCAACACTCTTTCTGATGCCCACTTTCTCTCTCTTTAGTCTGACTGGGCACAGAGCTCCTCTCTCCACTCTGTTATTCTCGGGGTTACGCTTCTATGCACATAGCTTTCCTGGAAACATGTTTACTTGTATTGCTTCTGCAGATCATATTTGTTTTCTTCTCAATTTCAAACTCTTCACTTCTTAAAAATCTCTTCAAGTGGAAATCTGTTTCAGTGAGAGAATCTCCAATTGAAGCATGCCACAAGAGCACAATAACTCTCCCTCACTCTTCTTCCCCTCAAAGTCACGTAAGAGAAGGAATATTCAGTCTCAGACTCCCTTTAGTCCTAGAGGAAGGCAATTTAACTTTTCTTCTGAAGACCTTCACTCTCTGAGGCAAATGGATTGGAGAAATCCTGAATAAAATTTGTACCTTTCAGTCTAACTGAAGTCTGACCAGGAAGATTTCTTATATTCTCCCTGAAATATTTACTCTGATAATTTGAGGAAATAGGGGGATGATTAAACTACCTATGGCTTGCTAATCTATTTCACTGAAATGTTGATTTTACCAAACGTAACTAAAAAGAGACACATAGCTTGCAGAGTAAGAAAATTGATGTCAAACATGCAAACTTTCATTCAGTCCTCTGGTCAATGACCGGTAATCTATGGAAGTCTGATTTACTTATTTGATCAAAATTGAAAGGACATGAAGATGATAAGACAAAAGTTCACTAGTGTTAGTGTCTCATGGTTCATTCTACCCATGAGCTAAGCTACATTAGTCTTGATAAAAATACCTACCCCTAGAAGTATGGGAAGCACATTCCTATATTGCCCTGGAAAAGTGTCAAGGGGGTAACTGCAATATTTCCCCAAGATAAATTCATCTAAATCCAGCACTGACAGAGACCCTGCTCCTATCACACATGTGCTGCCTGGGTAGCTGCTGCAGCATGCACAGAACCATACCTGCACAGTTCTTGGCTCTCCTGGCATCCCCATAGTAGCCAGGTGCGCAGTGTTCACACTTGAATCCGGTGGTGTTGCCTAAGCAATTCCTACACTGGCCAGTGACCTCATCACAGTCTTCAAAGATCAGGTTAGGATCTGAATTTCCACTGCAGTCACATTTCTTACAGGTGCTTCCAATCAGCAAGGGGTTTCCATAGTAACCAGGAGCACATCTGAAGGGGAATCACATGTTAAAAATTTAGCATCCACAGTTTTCTTCCTTTTTAGCTTCTTTCCTACCTAGAAGAAAGTGTAATGAATATTTGTGTATTGCTCTCCCAGAATTAATTCCCACTCTCCCATCTTCCTAATAGGACCAGACTTTGTTTTTAAGGAACTACCCCTCCCCATTGTGTTGTAGCCCATTCAGTTCGGCGAGACCTTCAGGTGCAGGAGTGTCTGGATATGACCAGGGTGGGGGCATTTCTGGTCACTCCAATGACTGGGGTGCACAGCTGGCATACGATGGTGGTACTAGATATGCTACATTTGGCCGTGAGATATGCCACTAGGGCATAGCTAAGAATTGCCCCAGACAAAATGTTAGTAATACCTTTACTGAGAAACACTGGTATGTATTCTACCTTGCCATAGTGAATTGTTCTGATAACCTAAACCTGAGCCAGCCAGTGCCTGGCATTGTCCTGGCCAAAATGGTTTGGCTCAGGAGTGATTCAGCTGGAGTGGAGCTCAGGGCTCTTGTTTGAGGGTTGTGTGAAGGTCTTCTCTCCCTCTGCAGGTGAATGAAGAGGCAGGCAGCACGCTTAGCTCTGGCAGCCATCTTGTGACTGAAGGAAGACAGTGCAGAGACAAAGCAGAGGGCAGAGCTGGGAGTACCACAGATAAACAGAGCTGGGGCCAGATGGCCATTATTCTGTATGTTTCAGATATATGAGCCTACAGAGGCCAGGTGCCTAACTGCATTTGCTGTGGAGGCAGAGCTGAGGCCTACGGTCATGCCAGCTGGCCTTAATGAGAGACTCCAGCCCAGGTGGAGAGCAGAGGGTGAACTACTTCCAGCCTTTGCTGGTCTTGCCAAGCTATGCACTCTGGGGGGCGGCTGCCTCTGACCAGAGGAAAAGACCCTTTCTCTACTTTTTCCAAAAGGTAACCTGTCGGCCAGCAGAGGCCCTGCTCTGAGTGATGGGCCCACAGGCCCCACCTAAGGGGGTAGCTGCTTCTCAGCTCCTATCAACTGTTTCTATACTGTAGCCTTGAGGGAATGAAGGATCTATGTTGTCAGATCTTATTTTTAAAGGAAAAAGTTGATATTCGGATTTTTATGTGAAATCTCAGTTTTTAAAGGTTGGCTCAAACTTTGTAAGAATACTTTTTGAGGCAAACTACACACTTTTTGGCTGGCTGTGGCCCCCTCTCTGCTATGGACCTAAATCAGTGTTGAAGACTGGCTAAGGTGGGCTGAAGATGCTTTGGGAGTGGCTGGAAGGAATGTGCAGTCACACCGTCATGGGGCTGAAGGTCAGGCACAGGAGTTAGTTTTGATGAGAAAGAAAAAGAAGAGAGCCAGTGAAGGTTTCTAAGTGATAAAAGTGATGGTGAATGAAGCTGGTGTTGGCATCAGAATTCAGGATGGACTCGGGGCTGGAATGGGAGACCAGGGCTGGGTGGGGAGGGCCTGGGGTGGGACCTATGCCTTGGGAGTGGAAAGGAAGAGAAGACTTTCCAAGGACACCAATAAGACCCAGCCAGCAATAATAGGACACCACCTTTTTAAATGCTTCCATTTAAAGTAAAAGAATCATGATTCAGAAGATTTGAAAAATAGAGAAATGAAAAAAAATCACATCTGTAATCCCAAGACCCTAACAATCACTGTTCAACATTTTGCATATGTTTTTCCAGGTTTTATTCCTATGTCCCAGTTTTTTGATGTAGTTGTAATAATGGTGTATGTTCAGTCACTTGCAACTTATCTCATGACTTCACCCAGGTAAATTCATTTAGTTACCACAGACACCTGGGAGGTAGGGCACACAGGCTTGGCATTCTGAGGCTGAGAGGCTACTTTGGTTTTCCAGGCTCACATGCTAGGAAGTGACAGCGTAAGACCCAGACCTTCTGACCCTGATGTTCTTTCCTTTGCTCTGCCCTGGACCACACTGCTGCTGCTATAAATCAATGAGTGAATTCATCCAACAGAAGGACAATTCATGTCTATTTTGTGTAAGGCACAAAGAGACAGGAAGAGGAAAAACACATAGCCTATGCACTGAAAGAACAGGAAAAGAATTAGGCATAATTACACAAACTCCAGAAGTCGAGGACTATGAAAAAGATAAGAATGAATGTAAGTGCCACACAACCCACAAAGAGACATCCCCCTGAGGAAATGTTTGATAAATTTTATTATTCATACTCATGTCTTTGTACCTTTGGTTCACAGGCCCTCTTGTCCCCAAGTCAGCATAAATCATTCCTCTATGGAACACATGGCTGGATTGAATTTCTATCCCGTGCCGCAGTTCACCAAACAGAATATTAGATACTTAGGCTCACTAAAATGGGACTCAGATCTGCCACTTCAGTGTGCAGCTGCGAAGCCTGAGGTCTGGGAGTGAACTCTGGGGGGCGACTTGTCCAAGCTCACAGAAGCCAGATGCCAGTTGCTTCCTTTTCTCCGTTTAATTCCACTGTATTTGATCTCCATAGGTGGTCCCCTGGTCTTCTACTAGTCAGAATCTCAACCACAGTGGAAACCTACTTTGAGTTACTTTGAATTTCAAGACTATCTTTTGGTGGTAGGCTCAGAGGCAATTCTGAAGTCACAGTCCCAACTTCAACCCTACAGATTTCATAGAATGAGCACACGAAGGTTTTGTACTCATGGCACCCTCTAACCCTGACTTTATAGATGAGGAAACTACAGCGTGGAGAAGCTGGACAATTGGTTCACTGCTTCAGGGCTCAAGCATCGTATGGGACTCCAAGCTTATGCTCTTTCCACTCCACAAATCTGGCGTTAATGAGTTAACTAATAAGTCCATTAATGATATAACAGTTGAGTAATTAAATGCTATCCATTAATACACCTAATTCCTGTCCTCGAAGAGCAAATTACAAAGGATACAAAAGGACAAGGAGTCGGATTTAGAGGCAGCATTGGAGCCCAGGTACCCAGTACTGGTGCACTCTTATTTTCTTCCATAATCTTGTTTCTAGCTTTATTAATGACTTGATTCACTTGGAGAAAATAGAGCTGATAAAATTACAGTGTAAATGAAAGAACTGTGACATACAAACTTTGTCATTTCAGTCAGTGATCATATCATTTGGGAAAAATGGAAAACAAAAAGATACGTTGTTTGGAAAAAAATGCTTTTGACCAACAACTATTATTTTGGGAATTTTTGTAGCGCTTTCCCTCTCCTCTGCTCCTTCTTCTTTTCTTCTCTTCCCAAGGCCATATACCTCTTACTAAATGCCTTTATCAAAGGTGCCAAAATTCCCAGCCCAGGTGGCATAGAAGCTTTTCTGGCGGGGGATGTCACTCTGTAGCTGTCATCTGGGTTAAATTAAATGAAGAAAAAAAAAAGCACCTGTTACATAGTAGATGCCATATAAATGCTCTCTACTTCTCTACGAATGACTGGGAGCTAAGGCTAGGAAAATATAAGTAACCCATTCCAGGTCACAGAGCCAGAATCCAGAAATGGGGCAGGGCAGAGAGTAGGGAGTAATAAGAATTCTATACAGATAACAGGGCTGATACCTTAAGTTTGAAAAACTTGACGCCTGCAGAAAGAATCAGACTAAAGCCCTGAATCATAACATAAGCCTCAATAAATGTTAGCTGCTTCTTCTTCTTCCTCCTCTTTATTATTGTTTTCTAACATCAAGGTCATCATCAAAATCATTATCACCGTCATCATCGTCCCTGATGATACTATGTTCGGCCTTTCCTGTTAGGATTTTCAGGTCTCCCTGAATTTGCTTTAATTTGCCCCATTCTTCTTTCCTGATCCTTAAGCAATAAGATCCACATGATAAAACCTCATACGGTTTTAGCATGTCTCTCAATCCCCTGCAGAATTGAATGGATAAAGGTACACTGTTAAAGCTGCCGCAAGAGACAATGTGGAATACTAAGGCACTGACATCATATATGTTTATTAACTGAAAACTTTGTGTTGAACATTGAGGGTCAATTGTGTGACCTTAGATTAAGTCTCTTCATGGCTCTGAGTCTCAGGTCCCTCATCTTTAAAATGTACTACTTAGGAGCAGAGGGAAGGTCATTCTGGAACGAGAATGAGAATTCAAAACGCCTGTCCATTCGGTTGTGCATTTTATAATTATTTGCATCGGAAGATGACTTCCATTTGCAACCTCTATTCAATTCTGGGTCTTTGATTTTCCAGGCATGGGGTGGGAAGTGGGGGATCAAATGGGGCAAGAAGTGACTGACTCTTGTCACTACACCGTGCCTTCTTAAAGGAACATTAAAAATTCTGGGTTTTTTTTAGTAAAAAAAGTTTTAAAAAAGTATTATTGAAGCAAATATAACTCAGTGCCTACAATGTTTTAGACACTGCAATGGAGGAAGAATGGATAGAGAAATAAATAAGATGCTACTTCTGCTGAGCTGCTCATATTTCAATGAGATTTTAAAAAATTGTTTGATTTTGAACAAGTGGCTTAACCTCTCTGTGTCTCACTTTCTTTCTCTGTAAATAAGGATGAAAATGGTATCTCATAGGATTTTACTTTGAAGTTTAAATGTATCATTGCAAGTGGACTGCTTCCAACAGTGCCTGGCATAGAGTAAGCACTCAATAAATGTCAGTTATTATTTTTGTCATCATCGTCATGATCATCATCTAAATGTAATAAAATGTGGTAAGCTCTACAGTTGACCTGGTGGATTTTAAGAGCAGCAAGTCCAGCATGGGGAGTTTAAATTGTGAGGTGAGACAGGACTTTGGGAAGAGACAGGCAGGACCCAGAGCAGGCTAAGTAACACGGACCTTACTGGGAAGACAAGCGTGCTTTGAGCTGTTCTGCACAGTACTAGAAGAGGCTCGTGTCTTATGTTTAGACCAGTGTTGCTCAAAATTGTATGTAGTATGGATCCTTGTGAAAAGAAAAACATTCATACAGAATATCTCTTCCAGTGTTCATTTAAATTACCTTTAAATATTTCAAACATAAAACTAAGTAGTAACTCCTTATGTCTATGACTTGTATACATCTTGAAAAACCAAGATAAATTTTCCAAATAAAACAAAACTATAAAATGGATCAAATTCAAATGAACACTATTAATTCAGGGCAACGGATGATGTCGTTGCAACTGAATGGTTACTTGCAATGTGATGTGGTAGAGGATTGTTTGAGTTCAGCATGCATGACCTGCCCTGTGCTATGTCACGACTCTGTGTGCCTCACTGTCATGTCATTCGGCCTCCAGTTGTCTGTAATGTCTCACTGACACACCATCAGCCATTATTTTCTCCTCAGCTCTGAGGCAGATAGATCCCCCTCTATTGTAAAATGGTACTTCAGAAAGTCCAGAACATGTTTCAATGAACTTTTTTCTCAAGATTATCACTGAAATGAAACACAAAATTAAGAAAACACTCACTGAGAACCCATGAACCTCCACGAATGTTTCCAAGGACACCAGTCAGTGGCTCTTGAGCCCCAGTTTGAGAATCACTGTTTTGTATTTTGCGGGTGTGGTATTAAAGGTTGAAATAGAGCAGTAGTTCACAAGTCAGTGAGAGGACTGGTGTGAGAACCAAATGGGGAATCAAAATATGGGTCCCCAGGCCTCACCTGAGAGGTCTCTTTTCAGTGGGGCACGGAGCGGATGAGGGAGGGCTAGGGAATCCAAAGGTTTCCAGGAGATACTTACACACAGTCAGACTTGAAAATCACCCAGATTAAATGATCTTTAGGTACAGAAACACCCAGAGTGTTCTTGTTTGAACTAATGAGACAGATATCTATGCAAATCAGCTGCATATTTTGGAAAGATCTTGTGGAGAGATCTGAGTTTACAAATTCATTGAAAACATATTAGATGAAGTTTAATTGGGACAATTTAACAACTTGATGAGTAAACTCAAAACAGAAACCCCCTCTCAGTCCCAGAGTCAAACAAATCAAAAGCAGTTAAGGCCACCTCCTGTGGGATGATCCAGCCCCCCTGTGGGAAGGAAACCACTCCTTTCACTATGCTTTTGAAGAGCCTCTCCTTGCCCTCTCTTTAGCTTTTCATTTTTTCTGTCTTGCAATGAATGGTTTTCAGGTTTGTCTCCTCCCCTAGCCTTGACTTCACTGAGGACATGAGAACATGTCTTAGATGTATTGCATCCCTACTCTTCCCACCCATCTGTTTGTGTGGTCATTTCTATTTTGAAAAAGAGTTACCTGGATTGTCAGGTCAATTTTTGATGTAAAAGACCTCAGTGGATTCTTTTTAAAAGAACAGGGTGAGAGGAAGGGTGGATGGGAAAGAGAAGGAGAAATGAAAGTTGCTCAAAGTGATCCTCCCCCAATGCAGATGAAAGGCCTTAGAAGGGATGCTTACTTCCAGCACCTTTGTAAATGCAGCCTCCTGTCAAAGGGAATCTACTTAACAGACTAACCATTTTTCTCCTCCATATCAGAAGTTCATCTAATTCATTAATTGTCAATGTTTAAAATAGGAGACTCTTAGAAGACATTCGGGAAAAGCAGAATGGGAGAAGAATCCAGATTTTTAAGCCAAACTTTCCAAGTCCTGGTTCCCCCACTTAGCAGTGATGTGACTTTAGATAAGTCACAGTTTCCTCATATGCAAAATACGACCTCCTCTCAGGGTAGTTATGAGGCTGAGAGAGGACATAGGAAACAATCAATAAAGGGCACTATTTCTAGCTAAGGAAACTGAGATTCAGGGAAATGAGCCAGCTTGTCCCAAGCACACATTATGCCAGCAGTGGCAACAGGACAATAGGCACAATGACTTGTACTGTTACAATGTTTTTTTTGTTGTTGTTTTTTGTTTTTTTTGCAGTACGCGGGCCTCTCACCGTTGCGGCCTCTCCCGCTGCGGAGCACAGGCTCCGGACGTGCAAGTTCAGCGGCCATGGCTCACGGGCCCAGCCGCTCTGCGGCATGTGGGGTCTTCCCGGACCGGGGCACGAACCCGCGTTCCCTGCATCGGCAGGCAGACTCTCAACCTCTGCACCACCAGGGAAGCCCACCAGTTAATTTTTATTGAGCATTTATTAAGTGCCAGGTGCCATACTAAAAACTTCACAGTATTACTCACAACAGTCCTATGAGGTGGGTATTTTCATTTTTTCCTTTCTGGAGATGTGGAAATAGCCACTTAGAGATCAAATAACTTGCCCAGGAGACCATACAGCTGAGAGACAGCCACCCAGGCTGATGCTACATCTCAACACGGTACTTCCACTTCCCAAACTAGTGCTCTCTCCTCCATCCTATCAATCCAGGTCCAGGCTAAGCAGCAGATCTGACTAAGCCTTGCTGATTAATGGCAGGTTCCAGGAACCTCTGATGTGGGCCAGGGGATTTGTCATCTACAATGCCACATGTGAGGTGGGCATGATGTCCTGTGCCAGGCCCCCCACTGTCACTGACAGAACCCTAATCCGCACCCCTGTGTGATTTTGTAGGACTGAGCCCTTAGGGCTGAGATTACTCACTTCTGGAGGAAATTGCATTTGGTCAGCAGGACTCTATTTAAGGCCATTAATTCCCCCTTCAAGAGCCATACAACACCCATTAGCTGGTAATATTGCTCAATCCTTATCTGACTAAACTGAGTTAAACCTCAGACACTGAGGAGAAAAATCTCCATCCTTGGCTGATGAACAATCCTCTCACCCCCACTGAGCCAGATAATGAGTAAATCAGGTGGCTCATGCTCCTGGGTCCCCAAATAAGGAAATACAGGAAAAGCGTGTCACCAACATTAATCAGCCGAGGGTCATCTGATCATCTCTAGAAGTCCCTCTTAAAGGATGACATTCATATGGTCCCTCACCTTTCACTTCCCTCTTCTCTTACAGTAAAAGGGGGAAAATCCCACAGCTCCTTAGTAAAAGAATTATCCACATTTTGCAAATTTAATAATCACAATAACAATGCCCTCAAAATACAGAGATTTTTCTATGTACCATAGACACTGTGGCTTTTTAAAAAGAGTTCCAGAGCTACACTTTTAGAGATGGAGGGTGTTTTCCTCGGAAATGAGATGGTATTTAAGGTTTACCTTTTGAGCCCCAGGCTGAATCTTTGAGCTCCACCCAGGGCAGTAAGCAGCATGCTGTGGTGAAGTGAGCACGCTGCAGACGTGGGGATGTGGGACTGTATGTCTGACCGGTCCCTTCTGCCCCTTCCCTCCCTGTCTTGAGGACACCACACATCATTTCACTGCCTAAACACAGTGGGGAGGATATTAATGGCATTTACGTTAAAAATAAGAAGGCCTCTCTGTGAGACTCTTTCAGTGAAAGCACTTTTATCTTAGAAAGCTGTGAGCAGCTGAGGGAGGATGGGAAACATCCTGCCAGGAATCATTCAGTGGGAGTCTTGCACCCTTGCTTGCCAAGGCCATTCTTGTTTGAGCAAAGCCCAAAGCAACTTAAAAAAGAGTGTTAGGTGTAAATACCAAAAAGGGATTCAGAAAATCCAAACTCATGGAATTAGTTTACTTTTCAGGAGAGGAGATGGTATAAAGAATAGGTTAAATAATAGGTTTGTGCTTTTTTTCAATGTATCATGCTAATAACTGACCAGTTGATAAAAAAGGAATCACTGAAGAAGACTTTCTCTCTCTCTTTTGGACATTAATTGTACTACTGGTTCTCAGTGAGAGAGAGAGAGAGAGAGAGAGAGGACTGTTACCAAAACCATCTAGAGAATCTCTTCAAAATACGCATACTCATTTTTCCTCTTTCCTTACCCATTTATCCTGAGATGTAGCCCTGGACACCTAGGGAGCATTCTCATAGCTGTATATGAGGCATGGGATTTGGGAACGCTCCCCAAAGGGGTTCTGAAATGCTATCTCCCACTCCCTCTTCTTAAGACCTACTGAACGAGAGCATGGAAGAGCTGATGACTGTAAGAAACAGGAAGTTTCCTTTGACCCCCATAGCACATGGTGACTTTCAGTAGCCTACCTTTCACAGTTAGGTCCAGCATAGTTTTCTTTACAAATACACCGAACAGCTCCATTTTTCCTATAGCAGGATTCTGCAAAACTGGAATTGAAAGAGAATATTAGAAGTCAATTCCATACATCACTGAAGAGACTGTCTTAATTTTTTTTTTTTTTTTTTGCGGTACGTGGGCCTCTCACTGTTGTGGCCTCTACCCTTGCGGAGCACAGGCTCCGGACGCGCAGGCTCAGCGGCCATGGCTCACGGGCCCAGCCGCTTTGCGGCATGTGGGATCCTCCTGGACCGGGGCACGAACCCATGTTCCCTGCATCGGCAGGCGGACTCTCAACCACTGCGCCACCAGGGAAGCCCTTAACTTTTGATTTTGATTAGATCGTCTCTACCTTGGTCCCCTCAAGTTCAAATGGGTGCAATTATTTGCTTCAGTTAAATTAAATCTTCCTCCTTTCAGGAGAGCTCAGACTATCAGGCTCAGACAGAAAGTGACACACCACTGGTGACACCATTTCCCATGTCTACCTCATTTATTTTTCCATAGAGGCACTTTATTATTTTTACTTGAAACAGTGGGAATTTCCAGAACATCAGGTATATGTGTATGTGTGTATGTATAAATATATATATATATTTTT
The DNA here is from genome assembly GCF_003031525.2 of Neophocaena asiaeorientalis asiaeorientalis. Lineage (NCBI taxonomy): Eukaryota > Metazoa > Chordata > Mammalia > Artiodactyla > Phocoenidae > Neophocaena > Neophocaena asiaeorientalis. The sequence continues at coordinate 437,985 of NW_020172776.1, read as the reverse complement.
TAATGCAAATGTAAAACACATATCCTAAAGCTAGAGTAAAATAAGTAAATTTTACCTGTGATTTTAGATTTCTATGAGAATTTTCTCTTATTCCTACCACTTTCTGTGTATTCACTTGAAAGTTTCCCCCTTTTTTTCTGCACTAGCTCTCTTTCACTCTTCAAGGTCATGAACCAATTCTAAACTATGCTTTATAATCTCCACAAAACCTTAATTTCTTTCATGTGTACCTTAAAGAGTAGGAATAAAGGGTGCAGGGACTGGCTCAGCTGATCAAAGTCATAAAGCAAGTACTCAAGCAAGAAATAGGACCCATAGTAAAAGGATTCTAGTTCATGAAACCCACTCTCTTGATTCTTCTTTTTTTTTGATATTAAAAATTAGGACACAGGACAGAAAACAAATAAATATATTGTTTCAGCAAAATAAATAACTATCTTAATTATGAAGGCAAGGGAAATGGAATATTGTTCTCCATATGTTTTGAAAATTCTACCTACACTGACACATGAATCCATCCCCATGAGGAGGGTGTACAAAATTTTTAAGACTTTTAAATTAGTTTTGGCTTAGGTACTGTACAATCTGTGGAGTGTGACCTGCTGTTCTCACATTCCTGCATGTATCAGCAAAGACCTAACCATCTTTGGAGGAAAGCAAATGGATATGCTTGCTTTGTGTGAAAATATTTATAAAATCAGTCAGAAAACAAATGTGCTTCTCAGTGAAAGGCAGTACATACAATTTATTTTCTCTAATAGTCTGGTTAAAAACATTCCAATGAATTACATTTCTTTGGCATTTACCCTTTATTTTGCTTGTTCTTATTCCTCAGCCTACTTAAAGAAACAGTATCAGTTAAGTGTCCAGAACATGAACAAACCCACATGCATGTTTCTTTGAAGATGTTCCGCCCAGCAGCCCACCCATGGCTTGAAGGAATGAAATATCTGCCTGGAGTTGTCTGCTTTGAGCTCATGTCCTACAGTTTCAAACAGACGATGTTTTCCTTGTTTGGAGCAATTATTAGTAGACATGGAGGATGTCTGGCCAACCCTAAAATAAATAAATGAGCTCTGTGCAAATGGTCCCTGGGAATAGCTGTGTGAATACTGGTCTTGGTGGAGGGAGACTCAGAGGTAGTAGAGCCACTGAGGGTTCCTTTTCCGTTTTCCATCAGCATTAATTGTTTATATTTTGCTTAGGCTAAAGTCTGTTTTGGGCTAGGGAAATGAAAACACTGCACCTTTCTCAGCCCACACTAATAACCATGGTGCCCTCTCCAAGTGGAAGGGAGTCTTTTGTTCTTGGAAAACCCTCAGGGAACTTAAAGGAAAATAGACTCAGCACTTCTTTGTTTGCAAAACTCCCTCAAGCATCACTTCCTTGCCTTCTGATGTGGCTATTGTAATATCTGGAGATCCAAATCCTGGGTCTGTAGGCTCAACCTGCATATCTTTCAAAGTGTAATTCAGATTCCACGCTTGGTGCCTTTCTGAAATCTCAAATAAAAGTCCTGGCACTTTGATTTTTTATAGAAAGTAGAAATACAAATTTTAAGAAAAGCTGAAAGAGGCAGTGGGGAGTTTGATTTTTTATGATATTTGATTAGTATTTGAGATTCATTAACTCAGTCAATAATAAGGCCAGATCAAAGACTAGCACTTTATAGGATCCAGGCAAGTCTGTCCTGTTCTATGATCACACATTATCCCCCCACCCCACCCCACCCCACCCCCGCTTTCTGTATCCAGTTCTCTCCCCCAAGGGATTTCAGGAAGTAGAACTATTGCCACTACAGAGAAAGCAGGTCTCTTCACCCTTCCCAATTCCTCCACACTCCCACTTAATGTTCTTTACTTATAGGTCATATATTTTTGCTTTTGTGTTAATCTTCAGCAGGTTTTTCCACCTCAAATCTGTCCTCTAGAGCAGGAGTCCCCAACCCCCAGGCTGAGGACTGGTACAGGCAAGGCCTGTCAGGAACTGTACCGCACAGCAGGAGGTGAGCAGGGGGCAAGCAAGCGGAGCTTTATCTGCCGCTCCCCCATCGCTGGCATTACCGCCTGAACCATCCCCCGCTGCCCCTTCCATGGAAGAATTGTCCTCCATGAAAGCAGTCCCTGGTGCCAAAAAGTTTGGGGACCACTGCTCTAGAGACTTCAGCTTTTACATCTGTGAATATGTACTTAACTGCACAGCCTGTTCCCTAAATCCCTCAATTGCTCTTTTGAACCTGGATCCACTCACACAGCAGAGAAAGAACATGGGTGGAAATGGTGATTCTTGTTGCCTATGGAAACTACCTGTGTTTCCTCTTTCCAGACAAGAAGCTCATTACCTGATTGGCAAGTTTCTGCTTCTTTTATCTGAAAGAATTAACAGTCTTCAGAAGAGCTTCTTGATGAACTAAGGTACTGGATAATCTGGCTCAAAGGTAAAAAGGTCATTTGCTTTAGAAGCTTCAAAATATTGCTGTAATTTCATCCATTTTAATGAAGGCAGGAGTTTTTAACTGTTTTATTCACAACTGTGACCAACAACCAGTACGTGATTGGCACATAATAAGTGCTTGATTAATATTTGTTGATTTTATGTAGACAAGACTTCTCAGCCCATAGGAATGAGGCTCCAGAAGACTTATATCTCAAGACATTAATGTCCTATAATTTAGATAAGGAAGTCTTGTCATATGAATGGTGCAAAAAGTACAAAAGTCGGACAATACAATGAAGAATTTGGGATTACCTTTCTAATTCATCTGGTAGTTTCTAAAGAAACTGCAGCTCTAAGCTTATAAAGCTGCTTTGAGCAGATGGTGCTATATAACATCTTTGTTTATATGGGAGAATGAGTGAAACCTGTTATTAGAAAGTTGGAGGTTAATATATTTAACAAAATAACTATACCACGGTAAGGGAGCAGCATGCTAAACACCTCATCACATATGGTTAAGACTCATGTTTTAGAGCAGAATATATATATATTTTAACATCTTTATTGGAGTATAATTGCTTTACAATGGTGTGTTAGTTTCTGCTTTATAACAAAGTGAATCAGCTATACATATACATATGTCCCCATATCTCTTCCCTCTTGCATCTCCTTCCCACCCTCCCTATCCCACCCCTCTAGATGGTCACAAAGCACCGAGCTGATCTCCCTGTGCTATGCGGCTGCTTCCCATTTTACGTTTGGTAGTGTATATATATAAAAGCTACTCTCTCACTTCATCCCAGCTTACCCTTCCCCCCTCCCCATGTCCTCAAGTCCATTCTCTATGTTAGAGCAGAATATTAATGAACAATTAAAGAATATACCTAGATGAGGCAAAGGGAGCTCGTAAATCAGGACACACTTGAATGAAAATAATAGAACACAATGTTTTTTTCCACTCTCACTCTCAGAACCATCCATTTTGCACACATTATTAATACCATTGGACATGAAAAATCACAAAGCAAAGGCTGAGACAGTTTAATGGTTTCTAAAGAAAGATGGGGCTGTAAAACATCTGACTTCTTCACTGACTGTCAGACTCATCAGAGGATTTGAACAAATCACAAGCTACTAGGTGAAATGTTAGGTGGTACTGGTGTTCAATAAAGGGAAAAAACATTAGGGGGAAATTTGGTTGTCATCTTTTTTCTCTTTATAAGAAAGTATGTGTGATGATATCACTTATATGTGGAATCTAAAATATGACACTTATCTATGAATGAACTTATCTATGAAACAGAAACAGACTCACAGACATAGAGAACAGACTTGTGGCTGCCAAAGGGGGAGGGAGGGATGGATTAGGAGTTTGGGATTAGCAGATACAAACTGTTATATATAGAATGGATAAACAGTTCCTATTGTACAGCACAAGGAACTATATTCAATATCCTGTATTAAACCATAATAGAAAAGAAAAAAAAAGAAGAGTGTGTGTGTGTGTGTGTGTGTGTGTGTGTGTGTGTGTGTGTGTGTGTGTGTTTGTGCGTCAGGCATTCAGGTCTTTTAAAAATTATTTTATATGCATTATTTAATTTTTACTACAACTATCAAGCAAATATTACATCCAAACACTTAGAAGAGTGCCTGACATAGAGTATGCAAAATGCGTTAGAAAAAATATAAAGTATGTGTTCAGTAAAGCCAACATCTACATACACCTTTCTATGTGTGAGGCACCAACCCAAGTGCTCAACACGTGCTATCCTAATCCAACTTTGTGAGGCAGATCCTTACACAAACTTTTATTTACTAAGGGAAAAACTGAGTCCAGAGCAGGTTAAACAAATCAACAAATGAAGCTAACATCTGAATCTAGTTTCCCTGACCTGAAATCTCATGGAAAGTGAGACATAGAGAGAAGGGACTTTGTCTAAAATAACACAGCTATAATGTGCCAATGCAGAGATATGAACCTAGATTTTTTACTTCTTCCACTTGTGGGATAATAAAAAATATATATTTGATTTTTGTCTTGGTTCCTGGTACAGGAATTTCTTAGTGACATGACTGTCTTTTGTTATTCATAATGAGTCCCTTTCAATTTTTCAATTGTATCTTTTTTTTTTTTAAGGCTTTTTTTTTCACCAGTGATCAAACCATGCCCCCTGGAGTGGAAGCGAGGATTCTTAACCACTGGACCACCAGGGAAGTCCCAACGGTCTTTGAGTTTATGTTAATGAGGTGACTCAGTAGCTTCAGGACGTGGGCTGGTCTGCGGGAGGAACCTACTACTGTAGTAGGGTTCCTGTAGTAGGGTTCCTGTAGTAGCGTTGGAATTTTCAACCCCATCCCTCCCTCCACCTCATGGAAGGGGAGAGGGGCTAAAGATTGAGTTCAATCACCAATAATTCAATCATGACTATAATGAAACTTTGGTAAAGCTCGGAACAAGGTTTGGGGAGCTTCTGGGCTGGTGAACACGCAGATTTGCTGAGAGGTGGTGCGCCTGGTGAGCAAGTGCACAGAGGCTCTGCTCCCTCCCATCTCCCAGTCCATACCATGTCCCTGCGTCTCTTACATTTGGCTGGTCCTGAGTTGTATCCTTTGTAATAAAACTGTATTTGTAAGTACAGTGCTTTCCTGAGTTCTGTGAGTCATTGTAGAGAATTATCAAATTTGGAGAGGCATTGAAGGGACCCCTGAATTTGTACTTAGCTGGGCAGAAAAGTGAGTAGCCTGGGACCCCAACTTGTGGCTGGCTTTCAAAGTGGGACTGAGCCCTTAACCAATGGGGTCTGCACTAACTCTAGTGGTTAGTGTCAGATTTGATTAGATTGTAGGACACCAGCTGGTGTCAGAGAATTGGAGAACTGGTTGAATACTTGTAAAACCAAACACCACTACATCATTTTAATTCTACATTCTACATTTTTCAGCCAATAAAATGGCTAGTCATGACCTAACTACTGGATTTATACATATATGTGCCTGAAAAGAATCCTATTATTTCCCTTAAGATGCACGTGTATTGTCTTTAACTTCTCACTCAGGAAACATAGCCAGAAGTGAAAATTCATTTTCTCAGATATCTTCTATGAGCTGACTGGTCTAAAGCACATCTGTTTATCTGTGTTCTATTTCTGATTGAAAGCCTACTTAGCCGCCACATGTAGAAAATGTCTGCTCTATGGGAGCAGGAGAAACACTACCACTGAAAATGACGAATTATAATGTCTGTTGGCATCACCAGTTGTGATTTTACTAGGTCAAGGGATGGCCAAGAAAAGATGAGACTAGCCTTGATTATAAAACTTGGGAAGCTTCATTGACTTTTGTGATGTGCCCCGTACCCCACCCCCAATATTTAGGGAACAGAGTCATCACCTATGCTGCAGTGCTTAAGCTTTCCTAAAAGTGGATTTAGGCTAGAAAACTTTCCTATACCTCTCCAGTCTCATTGCAACATGACATACTCAATTTTGACTGTGGAAAAACCTTAGGACTCTGTATAGGGAGAAAAAAAAGAAAGAAAAATGAAGCAGATAAGTGGTAAAGAGACCATCTTTCTTTAAGACTTACTTGGCAACATGAGGCAGGGGGCAGGCGCACGGCTGACAGACGCGGGGTGCTCCCCTGATGGCATCTCCGATATAACCATCCAGACATTTCTCACAGTGCTCGCCTGTTGTGTTCCGTTGGCAGTGCTGTAAGACAAAAGATAAGAAAACTGACAAGAACACAGTAAGAAACTTTATACACAGCAAATCTGGCAATCAAGCAGTAGTTCAAGCAAAGGGGATGTCAGGCCTGACAAAATAGATGGTGTGCGATGGTCCTGGTCAGCACAAAGGAGCCACGCTGGCCCCAGTCAGTCCTACAAAGTGCAGACAATGGGGATGACCTCTGCGTGTGCACTAGCAGCCTGGGGACTCTTCAGAGTTTGTGTGAAAAGGGCATTATTCATCAGTTACTCATTTCAATTCAGAATGATAATCAGAATGATCAAACTCTGGATATCCTAGAAGCATCAGTTTACTGACTTGGAATAAATATGAAATGAAAAAACAAATCCGCCTGGGTAAGCACCAGGGGGAACACTTTAAGAATTTATGGGCTTGGGACTTCCCTGGTGGCCCAGTGGTTAAGAATCCGTCTGCCAATGCAGGGGACACAGGTTCGTTCCCTGGTTGGGGAAGATCCCACGTGCCGCGGAGCAGCTAAGACCATGCGCCACAACTACTGAGCCCACACGCTGCAACTACTGAACCCATGTGCTTAGAACCCGTGCTCCACAACAAGAGAAGCCACTGCAATGAGAAGACCACGCACTGCAACGAAGAGTAGCCCCCGCTCGCCGCAACTAGAGAAAGCCCGCGCACAGCAACAAAGACCCAACACAGCCAAAAATAAATAAATAAATAAATATTTTTAAAAAATTTATGCGCTTGGAAGAACAAAATGTGTCCAAATAAAGCATAAATGGAGTAGAATATTCTGGAGTAAGGAATATTCTGCTAATGGGCTGATATCTTGGATAATGATATACAAAAAATAGTAAGCAGGTTTATTGTGTGATTTTTCCATTTGTGGTGGGGATAATTGGATAAAAAGCACAAAACAGTTGATTCTTCTGCCTAGAATGTCTGTTTATCATTCAAGATCTGCACCAGGCCTTGAGAGCTTCAGGATTCCTTCCTGATGCCCCCCTCCCCGATCCTTCTCTCCTTCCATCGCCCACATTGTACTGTTATCATCAGCTCCGAGCTTCAGCAGCGCTTCCCTCCACACTGCGTCGCTCAGCATTATACTACCATCAACTTGAATGGAGTCTGTACTCAGCAGCTGTTTGTTGAGCTGATGGATTAATTTCTCACTAGTCCTCTGGAAGAGTCAGTGATGCTAGTCTACTGATATTTTCTCCAACTGGACATGACTGGATTGCACAAGGCAATGCCAGTAGCACTACGATATTTTCAAAGATGAAAAGAAGACATCTACATTCACCAGAGTGTATAAAGTTTAAATAGGCTTTTCAGTGAAAAATTGTACTGTTAGAATTAGAATGCCATTGAAGGGGCACCCTCCTGTTTGAGCAATTCCCTTAGTAACATCTATGCATGAGAACTTCAACAGATAACTTTTTGATTCCATATATATGTGTTAGCATACGGTATTTGTTCTTCTCTTTCTGACTTTACTCTGAATGACAGTCGCTAGGACCATCCACCTCACCACAAATAACTCAGTTTCGTTCCTTTTCATGGCTGAGTAATATTCCCTTGCATATATATGCCACATCTTCTTTATCCATTCATCTGTTGATGGACACTTAGGTTGCTTCCATGTCCTAGCTATTGTAAATAGAGCTGCAATTAACTT
>NW_020172776.1:424610-429314 GCF_003031525.2 Neophocaena asiaeorientalis asiaeorientalis | reverse complement strand
ATTCCCACCAGCAGTGCAAGAGTGTTCCCTTTTCTCCACACCCTCTCCAGCATTTATTGTTTCTAGATTTTTTGATGACGGCCATTCTGACTGGTGTGAGATGATATCTCATTGTAGTTTTGATTTGCATTTCTCTAATGATTAATGATGTTGAGCATTCTTTCATGTGTTTGTTGGCAATCTGTATATCCTCTTTGGAGAAATGTCTATTTAGGTCTTCTGCCCATTTTTGGACTGGGTTGTTAGTTGTTTTGATATTGAACTGCATGAGCTGGTTGTAAATTTTGGAAATTAATCCTTTGTCAATTGCTTCATTTGCAAATATTTTCTCCCATTCTGAGGGTTGTCTTTTCGTCTTGTTTATGGTTTCATTTGCTGTGCAAAAGCTTTTAAGTTTCATTAGGTCCCATTTGTTTATTTTTGTTTTTATTTCCATTTCTCTAGGAGGTGGGTCAAAAAGGATCTTGCTGTGATTTATGTCAAAGATATAATTTAATTTTTAATAGTAGCTGGGCTTAATCACCAGCTTTCAAAATTCCTGAAATTCAACAATTGGCTATTGCAATTGTAATTTGGTATGAGTCAGCTCCAGCACACCATTGGTACTAGGAATATACCTTGCTGAGTGGTCCACACAGAAGGAGCCTGGCAGAACAAATACGCCAATTCAGCAGCAGGCCCTGGAGGTCGGAGGTCAGAGGTGGGTGGAGGAATAGGAAAAGTGTGGTAGCTTGAACTGGAACCCTTTCAATCCAGTTGGCAATGTACACTGTCATCCCTCCAAACTTGGTGGATGGTAAAGGCCGCGCCACTGGAGATTGCTGAGCGCCGCCAAAGGCTTTAGGGGGCCCCCGGCCGGGAGCGGGGGCGGAGCGTAGCAGCGCAGAGAGAAGCCTCCGGCCCTCCCCGAGCCGGGCCCGCGTCGCTCGCCGCCGGAATCCGGTACCGCAGCCGCAGCGGGCCGGCCCCTTCCGCTCGTTCCCGGCTCCCGGCATGGGCATGCAGCTTCTGCGGGGACTGCGGCTCTGGGGTCTCGGCGCCTCCGCAGGCCTGGTTGCCGCGGCCCGAGCCCCCACCGCCAACAGATAACTTTTTAAAAACTGGGCTCTGTGGAGGAATCTTGCGGAAGGCAAAACGGAGTGACTAGAAACTTAACTCTGAGTTTGTTATTTTGTCTCTATGTTCTATGTTGATGTTCAAAATAATAGTGAGGTCCTGCTCAAAACATTTTATCTGGATTAACTAATTTAATTCTCACAATAATTCTAAGTTACTATTTTTTCCCCATTTTACAAATGAATAGAGACACAGGGAGGTTAAGTTAATTGCCCAGTGTCACACAGAGGTAGGTGTGTCTCAAAAGTGAGATCTGAACTCAGGCAATCTGGCTCCAGAGGTTAGGCTGGAAACTCCCATATTATACTGCTTCTCCAGTGTGTTAGAGAAAAGGCTTCTTTCCCAAAAGAGTCATAAAATGACTGCATTAGAAAGTGTCAGACTGTTTTACTAACAGTTTGAGCTTCATATCAAGAACAACACACTAGACAAAAGAGAGGAATCCTGATATGGGCCACAGCTATCATGGTTGAATGCTCTTTGGGCATTTGATCTGCCATTAGATGTGGACAGTCTTTGGGTCCTGATTAGAATTACGTTAACAGAATGGTACGTGGGCCGCTCACTGTTGTGGTCTCTCCCATTGCGGAGCACAGGCTCTGGACGCGCAGGCTCAGTGGCCATGGTTCACGGGCCCAGCTGCTCCGCGGCATGTGGGATCCTCCTGGACCGGGGCACGAACCCATGTCTCCTGCATTGGCAGGTGGACTCTCAACCACTGCGCCACCAGGGAAGCCCTGCTATGAACATTTTGGTACATGACTCTTTTAGAATTATGGTTTTCTCAGGGTATATGCCCAGTAGTGGGATTGCTGGGTCATATGGTAGTTCTACTTTTAGTTTTTTAAGGAACCTCCATACTGTTCTCCATAGTGGCTGTATCAATTTACATTCCCACCAACAGTGCAAGAGGGTTCCCTTTTCTCCACACCCTCTCCAGCATATATTGTTTCTAGATTTTTTGATGACGGCCATTCTGACTGGTGTGAGATGATATCTCATTGTAGTTTTGATTTGCATTTCTCTAATGATTAATGATGTTGAGCATTCTTTCATGTGTTTGTTGGCAATCTGTATATCCTCTTTGGAGAAATGTCTATTTAGGTCTTCTGCCCATTTTTGGACTGGGTTGTTAGTTGTTTTGATATTGAACTGCATGAGCTGGTTGTAAATTTTGGAAATTAATCCTTTGTCAATTGCTTCATTTGCAAATATTTTCTCCCATTCTGAGGGTTGTCTTTTCGTCTTGTTTATGGTTTCATTTGCTGTGCAAAAGCTTTTAAGTTTCATTAGGTCCCATTTGTTTATTTTTGTTTTTATTTCCATTTCTCTAGGAGGTGGGTCAAAAAGGATCTTGCTGTGATTTATGTCAAAGATATAATTTAATTTTTAATAGTAGCTGGGCTTAATCACCAGCTTTCAAAATTCCTGAAATTCAACAATTGGCTATTGCAATTGTAATTTGGTATGAGTCAGCTCCAGCACACCATTGGTACTAGGAATATACCTTGCTGAGTGGTCCACACAGAAGGAGCCTGGCAGAACAAATACGCCAATTCAGCAGCAGGCCCTGGAGGTCGGAGGTCAGAGGTGGGTGGAGGAATAGGAAAAGTGTGGTAGCTTGAACTGGAACCCTTTCAATCCAGTTGGCAATGTACACTGTCATCCCTCCAAACTTGGTGGATGGTAAAGGCCGCGCCACTGGAGATTGCTGAGCGCCGCCAAAGGCTTTAGGGGGCCCCCGGCCGGGAGCGGGGGCGGAGCGTAGCAGCGCAGAGAGAAGCCTCCGGCCCTCCCCGAGCCGGGCCCGCGTCGCTCGCCGCCGGAATCCGGTACCGCAGCCGCAGCGGGCCGGCCCCTTCCGCTCGTTCCCGGCTCCCGGCATGGGCATGCAGCTTCTGCGGGGACTGCGGCTCTGGGGTCTCGGCGCCTCCGCAGGCCTGGTTGCCGCGGCCCGAGCCCCCACCGCCAACAGATAACTTTTTAAAAACTGGGCTCTGTGGAGGAATCTTGCGGAAGGCAAAACGGAGTGACTAGAAACTTAACTCTGAGTTTGTTATTTTGTCTCTATGTTCTATGTTGATGTTCAAAATAATAGTGAGGTCCTGCTCAAAACATTTTATCTGGATTAACTAATTTAATTCTCACAATAATTCTAAGTTACTATTTTTTCCCCATTTTACAAATGAATAGAGACACAGGGAGGTTAAGTTAATTGCCCAGTGTCACACAGAGGTAGGTGTGTCTCAAAAGTGAGATCTGAACTCAGGCAATCTGGCTCCAGAGGTTAGGCTGGAAACTCCCATATTATACTGCTTCTCCAGTGTGTTAGAGAAAAGGCTTCTTTCCCAAAAGAGTCATAAAATGACTGCATTAGAAAGTGTCAGACTGTTTTACTAACAGTTTGAGCTTCATATCAAGAACAACACACTAGACAAAAGAGAGGAATCCTGATATGGGCCACAGCTATCATGGTTGAATGCTCTTTGGGCATTTGATCTGCCATTAGATGTGGACAGTCTTTGGGTCCTGATTAGAATTACGTTAACAGAATAGAATTATTGATAAGAGGTTAGTTCAGACCACCTGACAGAAGAGAAACTGAAAATAAAGTATGTACAGACAACAGGATGTTAACATATTTCCCTCACTGTTCTTAATGCTGTATCAAGTGCTAAGTCAACCTTCAGTAAATGTTTGTTGGAAAGAAAAATGAAGGAAAAAGTGGGAAAGGGTGAATTAGCATCTGGAGCAAGTAAAGGAAATTAACATGCACCCAAAGCCAGCTCAAAATTGGTGGCAATCTCTCATCCCAGGGAAAACCAACGAGCCTTATCCAACTACCAGGAATCTAAGCCATAAGCAATCCGTCAGGGCAGCTCTAGACTGGGGTCAATCTTGTCTGAGTCCTTGTTGGACAGATGAAGCCTATCTGTGCAGAAGAAAACAAGCCTGTTGTAAGATGTTAGATCACTCTTCATGCCTGAAGCGCCTATTTAGCTGCAAAAATGAGCCAATTCTCAATTCTGTCACCTTATGACTCGATGGATGCTTTGGATTCCTTGTCAGGGCACTAATTCTTCCATGGCAGCCACAGGGAGCAATTACCCTCAAGGGCAAAAAGCCTCCAAATCACTAAGACCTCTAAACGCTCAGAGTGCAAACACTGACTCTTGTCATCTGCCTTCCTTTAAAGACTTAGTTATGAAATTCCCTAAAAGGCAACTGATGCACATTCTGGGAGATCAGCAGGGATAGTGCTGGCAGCAGGGACAGTTCCCTAGCTCCTCCTTTTTCTAGCTGGTTGACCTGGAGCAAGTCACTCGACTTTTCTGGGTCTCTCTGTCTGTAAAACGAGGATCTAGCTGAGACGGTCTATAAGGTTTCTTCTAGCTCTGAAAATCTTTTACTCTGAGATTGCAAACATCCTTTACCTTCATTGCTCTGCCATTTAAAAAACAAAACGGAAAAATGACAATAAATAGTACGCTGTTGTTGGAGTGAGGTACAAATTTATTTTTCAGTGAAACCGACCCCACTTAAAAATGAAAAAAAAAAAAAAAAAAAAATAAAAAAAGCATTTTGATT
>NW_020172776.1:332953-424480 GCF_003031525.2 Neophocaena asiaeorientalis asiaeorientalis | reverse complement strand
AATCCCCCCCCCCTTAAAAAAAAAAAAAAAAAAAAAAAAAAAAAAATGAAAAAAGCATTCTGAATTTTTGGCCAGTGGTTAAGAAAGCTACATCTAGATAATCAATTGCACGTTAAGTGTCAGGAATGACATTTGGGAACCAGCTGTGTCTCCTTCATGTGAAAAATGGAGTCTCTTGATGACTGGGCCACAGCACCAGCCTAACGTGGGAAGAAAGCCTAAAAGGATCAGGTTAGTGGCTAGTCACAGGTTTCATGCATGACTACAGTCTATCTAGACCTGTGGTTCTCAAAATATGTCCAGGGAAGTTAAAACTAGTCTCATAATAATACTAAGGTTTTATTTCTCTTTTGCACTCTCATTTCTCATGTGTGTAAGGGGGGTTTTCCTGAGGCTACGTGACAAGGAGACATCACCACAGATTGATGCAGAGGCAGATATGACATCCAGCTGCCTTCCATTAAGCCAGACATGAAACCTATTTTCAATATGTAAAATACGTTTATATTTTTCAAAAACATACTGTTTATGTTAACATGTAATGGGTTTATTATTGTTCTTTTCAAATAGATTAATAAGAAAATATTATAAAAATTTTCCCTTTTAAATTTCAAATGCAGTAAACATGAACAGGTATAATCCACATAAACAAAAGCTCTTTGGCACCTTGAGTGATTCTAATGAGTGTAAACGGCTCAAGAGACAAAAATGTTTGAGAACTGGTGCTCTGTCTAGATCAGAGCTTCTCAGACCTGTGTGCACAGAATGCACTGGGGACTTTGTGAAAATGCAGATTCTGTTCAGGGTGCCTGGGTTGGGCCTGGGTTTCTGCATTTCTAACAAGCTCCCAAGTATCACCAATGCTGTTGGTCTAGACTATACTTGAGAAGCAAGGGTCTAGATGGAAACACCTCATGTCGGTAGCACTGTTTGCTAGTTACTCAGCACTCGGCCCAAGCCTAAGGCTCTAGAATAACAAGACAGTGCATTTTACTGCAATAAAGGGGACCCCAGTCTCAAATTATAATATTAAAGATTTTTGCTTTTAAGTAAATTTGTTATTCATTCACTTAAACCTGGATTAAGCTGATATAATGACAGACAATGAGCTGTGATGGTTACTAAAATGAAGAAGACCCAGTTCCTGCCTTTGAATAACTCACTTTGAGTAAGTTGTGATAAAAACAGTGAGGTAAACTGAGAAGAATATAGTGTGCTAGGTGCTATGACTCTACTATGGGTCAGAAAGAAGGGAAAGGGTCTACTCTTCCTGAGAAAGCAAGACAAGACTTAATGGAGGTGGTGACATCTGAACTAGGCCTTGAAGGATAAGCAAGAAATCCCAGGCAGAGAACAGGGAAACACAAGTTCAGACGCAGAAAGTGAAAGTACAGAGTTAGTTTAGGTGGCAGAGAGAAGCTCAGTGGGTCTGGAATAGAAATCCTTGAAGGATTTTAGAAAGGGGGATGCCTTGATTAGGTTGTGTTTTTTAAAGATGTTTCCATTGCTTGTGAGGAAGACAGATGAGGGGGAGGAGAGTCTGGAGCAGGGCATAATGAGTAGTTGAGAAGCTGCACTAGTGGTCAGGGAGGGATACTGTGGGCATGAATTAAGACAGTGGGATGGCACAGAACAGAGGAGGCTCTCTCCTAGGTTGAACTGGCAGGATTTGGTGCTCAGCTGAATACTGGTGAAGAGGAAAAGGCAGTTGATGAAACATCTGGGACCAGCATGAGGGATTGGCAGAATGGTGCTGTCATTAATTGAGGTGGGGAATACAAGAGGAGGAACATGTTCAGGGTTGAGAAAAGAAGGAAAAAACAATGTATAGAGAACTTATTATCTGCATTTGGTTCCCATCATACTCTTACATTGGGGGCACAAAGCAACAAGAGACTCCACTGAGCTAGCCATCCTTAAAATCCTTTGCACACAAATTTTATGACTTTATGTCAAAACTTTAGCTAACATGGAACCAAATCAATCACTATTTGCAAAATTTGGTTTTTCCAAGCTTGCAACAGATTGGAAAATTGTCAAAATTTTAATGTAAGAATTATGCACTTGATTTAGATACCAACTTTATAGTTGCAAGTAAAACAGGAAAAAGAATTCCCTATTACTCAATTTCTTCTTTCTACTGGACATCTAATAAGGGTGTTGCTTTATCCATCACACATGTTTAGTCTTAAAGGGACTTACATTGGTTGATTTTGGCTTAATACACATAAAGGACAGTTTGAAAATCAGGAGAAAAATGCTAGTGTCTACAGAAATTAGAAATGTAATAACTTTGCTTTCCTGAATTAGGTTTTAATTAGGCTTTGAGAGTAATAAAAAATTCCTTAGCCTTCAATATGTTAAATGACTTCCTTTTCTCCATTGTGCTTAGGGTGGGGTAGAAGTCCATCTAAATATCAATATCTTTTTAATTATAAAATTACTGGCAGTTGTAGAACACTTGGGCAGGTATACTGTAAAGTGAAAAGAAGAAAATAAAAGCCCGTCCACATTTCTACCAGCCAGATGTGAATCCTTAACAGCTTGATGGTTTTCTTTTTAGATTTCAATTATGTTTCGCAGTTATTTAGTGGTTTCAAATCCAAATCTTTTCATTCAGATTTAGATTTTTTCCTGAAATGCTGGCACAGACCTCAAAATCTTTTAATTTTTTTTTTCTTTGATTGTCACTGAGCAGGTGGGGGTCTCTGCATGTGTTTCTAAAGCGCCCCTGGTCCTCGTACTTTGAACTTCATTATGTTGGTCACATCCACAAGCATTTTCAAGTAGGTGTTCTGTCCCTACAGCCCTTCAGTCCACACAGTGGAAAGCACTTAATCCAAATCCTAGAATAGTGCCAGGCACATAAGTGGTACTCAAAAAATGCTTATTTGTTAAGTGGATAAATGAAATCAACAGATACACCAATGCTTAATCAAAAGGAACCTGAGGGCTTCCCTGGTGGCGCAGTGGTTGAGAGTTCGCCTGCCGATACAGGGGACACGGGTTCGTGCCCCAGTCCGGGAAGATCCCACATGCCGTGGAGCGACTGGGTCCGTAAGCCATGGCCGCTGAGTCTGTGCGTCCGGAGCCTGTGCTCCGCAACGGGAGAGGCCACAGCAGTGAGAGGCCTGGTACCTCAAAAAAAAAAAAAAAGGGAACCTGAGGAGCCCGTGCCAGTGGTGAACTTCAAGTCAGATTTTCTCCACTCTAGTTCTGGTCATTGGGCTCCACGCTTTCTCCTAATGATGAAGCACCAGTTCTTTAGATGGTAACTGGACTTAGTCACGGTCTCTTCTTGGTTCTCTGTACCTAGCCTCTAGATCGGGGGATAAACTATAGGTTATCAGTGACCAGGCATTCCTATCACTAGCCATCTGTCTGCTTCTGTTTGTTTCTACACCTTAAATCCTTTCTCATGCCTCTTTTGGGAGCTTTCCTAGAGAGTCTGCCATGCCCACTGGAGTTGCCTGGCCTTTAAGTCTCTGCCTAGCTGACTCCACTGAGAACCCTGCCCAGTGCACCCCGGTTCTGATAAGATACAAAGTGGCCCTTTGGAAAGACAATCAATGCATACTGGATTTCATTAGTTAATCCACTTTTCACTTAACCACCTTTCTGCATTTGAAGAGTTGGCATTCCTCTTGTGAAGAAATCTCTTAAGATTTTTTGGTATTGTCTGAAATGGTAGCATAACTTTGTTTACTATATATATTTTATCAAATGGCTTAGTTCCTTAAAATCAGTCTGTAAAATATAAGGTCCAATTGAAATTGATCATGGGAATGGAGGAAGAATTAGAAACCAAGAGGCGAAGATAAGACAGAGGCATTACAAGCCTTCAAAATAAAACAAAATGAAATAAAAGAAGGCCATTTATTTTGTTGCTTATGGAATATGGGAGAAATGAGTTAGGCCAGGCAAACTGTAAGAACTGATTGAAACTCTGGTGCCCACAGTGAATTGCAAGGTGTTCAGGTGGAGCCGCTGTGTCTTCTCTGGCTCCCTGAACGATGACAAGGAGCTGGGGCTACAGGGCAGGAGCTGAGAAGTAAGATGGCTATTTTCTTTTTTTCTTTAATGTTCTATCTTGGAACAAAGTAATTACAGGAAGATAGGCAACTTCCCTGAGTGTGCATATAAATGTTTACACCCTAGCCCATCCCCAAACTTTTTTTTTTTTTTTTTGCGGTACGCGGGCCTCTCACTATTGTGGCCTCTCCCGTTGTGGAGCACAGCCTCCGGACGCGCAAGCTCAGCGGCCATGGGTCACGGACCCAGTCGCTTCACAGCATGCGGGATCTTCCCGGACCGGGGCACGAACCCGTGTCCCCTCCATCCGCAGGCGGACTCTCAACCACTGCGCCACCAGGGAAGCCCTCGCAAACTTTTATTAGAACTTCGTATGCCCCAGGAGCTATGAAGGAATCACGTGATGACTGCCCCCTTCAGAAGCTCAAGTCCAGGTCAAAGATAAAACCATGATAGCTCTTATTCTGACCAGGTCATTGTAACAAACAGTTGTTTTGTCATAGCCCTGTATAGGCACTAGCAGGAGGGACATTTTTCCCCTTTAATTCATTTCAGTCTTCCATCTTACTGACTGTCTAACAGCAGCTGATGGGCTGGCTAATCCCTGTTGTCTTATATTTAAATAAACTAGATGACAAAGAGCCCAAATTTAATTGGTCAAATTATCAGAGGTGTACATTATTAGTTCAAGTGCATTCATGGGATTTTCTTTTCAAATGTCACTGGGATTAAAATAACAGGAAACCGGAGATGAAAGCATTAGAAAGGGGTAGACTTTGGCAGCTGCGGGTGCCTACACTGCTACAGAGGACATCCTGGATGTAATGGTTATTTAAGAAGATGGGGGAAGGGGAAAACAGAAACGCCAGGACTAAACAAACCCTACAAAGAGTTAGCAATGTTTAGTGTTTGCAACTTAATTCTGTCCCTAGAAAAATGTGAATTGTTATGGAAACGTTCTAATTTGCATCTTAACGTAATACATGAGTAAAATAACACCTTCAAGTACGCACCTTGAAGACCACTTACAATCAAAATTATCTGCTTAATACAGACAATTATGCTAATTTTGAGGTAGGTAGGTATATTTAAGTATTCTTGCAGTTTATGCAAAAATATTCTTGCAGTTTTGGAACGCCTCTTCGCCTCATGGGAACTTCTACTGTTATACTGCTGTGTAATAGTATCACTCATGAAGGAAAACATGATCTTAAGGCATAAGTCTTTAAAAACGCCTCCTACGACTTCTACTGAAGTCACTTCTGGTAAATATTTCAATCCCCATCTTCACTAGGTTGTCAGTCCTTTTAGTGAAAATGGGTAATATGTAGCACGTACTTTTGCTAAAAGGTTTCTCATTCTCCTTCATAAATCTCTATCATGTTTCACTGTCTATTGGAAAATTCATTTCAGTTAAGGAAAAAAAAAATTCTTTGGGGGCTTGATTACAGTTACAAAGGCCATAACGCCAAAGCTTTCATTTTTATTAGCTATTTGGTTTAAACCTTTTTTTTTTAAATTTTGATCTATAGACCTGACTATCTTAAGTTGTAAAATAGGCTATGAAACAACTGTTTTATTCTCCTGGTCTATGTGGAGTGAAGCCAAACATATGGCAAACTGTGCTATTACATAGGAATTTGGATGGATGATTTCCTCCTCTGTGTATTATTTTCAAGCCCATCACCAACGGCCGTTAGCAGGAAACCAGCTGCCGAGGGTGGCGGGGCAGTTACTGCTAGGGGCACACGCACATTCAGACATACACCTTGGTGACCACTTACAGTCATACGCGGTTTATATGAGGTGTTTTACAGGAAAAGTGAAGGATATTAAGAAAGCTTGATTAGCAGTTTGCTCCTAGGTAGCTCAAACATCCAGGAAGAATATTTTTATCCCCACCCAAGATGCAAAGGCTCGATGCAATATTTGAGAAGCGATAGATGACCCCTACTTACCACACAGAGTCCAGAGCCATCCAAGCACTCGTTGGAATTACCATTACAGTCACAGGGCAAACATTCTCCCGACTGGGCAAAAAAGAATCCTGCGTCGCATTTCTGAAACAGACACAACAAAAGCATCTTCATGACTGAAAAGATCAATTTTGGCCATCATTTTCTGAGAGGAGTACGAGGAGGTGATTGGTAAATGATCTAAATATTTCTTTACAGAACATACTAACATGAACTATTTATACTACCATTCAATAATGTATATCCAATTTTCTTTATGTATCTTTTCTGCCTCTTTTTTCACTCCTTTTTTGGGGGGGCGGGGAGGGCCTGGGGTCGGGGGCTCCTGCAGAGGTTGGCGGACCAGCCACGGCCCGGACACCACGAGAACAAATGGCGTCCAATTCTCGCGATGCATAGCCGTTCGCGCAGCAAGATCTCGTCTCTTTCTCTCCTTCGCCGCGTGAACGCTTGTCACTTCTTAGCAGAACAGGAGCACCTTTGACACAGCCCATCACTGTGAGGAAGTAAGATTTTAGGTAACAGTGAAGGAGAAATTTTCTAATGTTTTCTTCCAATCCGAAACAAGACAAATCCACACTATTTGGGTGAGGCGCTACTGCATCATGCTCCCTATGAATAAAGACCTGTGGGTTCAGAAATTATTGGCTGTGGCAGAACAACTTAGAGATGTGTCTGTCATAAACTTGAGCTCTTAAAAAAATATGCTTTTCAGATCCTAAAATGTTAAAGGGAGGGGTAAGGAAGTTAATGAGTCCTTACACTTAGCAGGTCCTTCGTGGGCGCTCTTCCTATATTTCATTTGTCCTCGTAACTGCGAGAAACACATTGTTTTCCTTCGTTCCGGTGGTGAGATAATTAAACTCAGAGGTGTGGGTTGTGGTGATGTTAACCGATCTTGCATTTGCTGAACTGCCCTGCCCAAATGTCGCTTGTGCTCAGGTTGAGAAACTTTGTGAGATTGTTCTTGGTTTATGCCATTGGGTTTATGGATATGTATTTTATGTTTCTTTGGAATGTTTCAGTGCTGCAAGG
This sequence comes from Neophocaena asiaeorientalis asiaeorientalis, assembly GCF_003031525.2. Taxonomy (NCBI): domain Eukaryota; kingdom Metazoa; phylum Chordata; class Mammalia; order Artiodactyla; family Phocoenidae; genus Neophocaena; species Neophocaena asiaeorientalis. The sequence continues at coordinate 417,437 of NW_020172776.1, read as the reverse complement.
CAGAAATGACATCATAGGCCTGGAAGTCCACTCCTTGTCTGTCAGACAGATTTACATCTAAAGAATTCCAGACAGATAAGAATCTGGGTGGTTTCCACAAACTTACAGAGGAGGAGGGTTCCTATCACACCCGCCATTGACTCGTAGTTTGTACTGTCTTGGCTACCAGGAAACTTTTCATTGTATCTGGCTGAGGTCCCTCTGACTGTTATGCAAACCCATTTCCTCTTGCTTTTTTCTCTGTAGAGAAAGAATTACTAGACACCATGCACAGTATAAAAACCCTATAGTCCTAAAGCTAAAATGTAACATATTCCATTTGGAGGAAGTTTAATAGAGCATAATGTCGTTTGCCTATGAAGAAAAGGCAAAGAAATTCTGTCTAAGTGAAGACAAAATAAGGCTGAGAAGGGACCAATTTATAATTTATAATGGAAACTTTGTAGTTGATGGTAAGCCTTTTTCTCAGTTTCCACTAGGGAACAAAAGAGAGGGAAAGGTGCTAAAATTGCAGTAGGATGCATTTAATTCACACCACCTAATTTCACATATTTCTAACTTGTTTCAAAATACAAGAAATACATGTTTTCACTGTGATGCAGTACACAGAAAAAGGAATTCCCAGAAACAAGAGTAAGAAAAAAGACTCACAAAACAGTAATTAATCTTACTATGTGTCATATACTTTAAACTTCTCTATTTCATTTTATTTTATTTTATTTAAAAATATATCCTGGTCCTAAGACATAACATTGATTTGATGACCCATGAATGTCTTGCATCCTGCATTTTGACATTAGGAGGCTTTTAATTATAAAAGGAATGGATAACAGTAGTGAGGGCCTTAGTATTAGTTATCTCAGGACCCTCCATACCAGTGGTTTCTGAGTTCTCTAACTGACCAAGTTACAGACATCTGATTGGGGGAGTTTCTGATTCAATAGTTCTGATGGTGAAGCCAAAGAATCTACATTTTTTTTTATAAAATAAATTGTGTATTTAAAAAATTATTTATTTTAATTAATTCTTCCCCCCAGCCTTATTGAGATATAACTGACGTATAACGTTGTATAAGTTTAAGGTGTACAGCATGCTGATTTGATATACATATGTATCGCAAAATGATTACCACCATAGCATTAACTAACAACTCCATCATGTCACATAACTACCATTTCTTTTTTGTGGTGAGAACATGTAAGATTTACTGTCTTAGCAACTCTCAAGTGTATAATACAGTATTATTAACTATAATCAAGGCGCTGTATATTAGATAACCAGAATTTGTTAATCTTTTAACTGGAAGTTTGTACCCTTTGACCAGCCTCTCCCTGTTTCCCTGTCTCCCCTCCCAGCCCCTGTAACCACCCTTCTGGTCTCTGTTTCTATGAGTTCCAAGGAGTGGGGCAGAGACTGGAGGTGTATTTGGAAGAGAAAAGCACACTGGTGGTAGCAGGGAGTCTGATAGAGATGCCTGGAAACGGTACATGAAAAGACCCACTTGTACCATCAACTACAGTAAGGACCTTCCTCTGGCCCAATGAATCAAATTTCTGAAAGGGTGTTTTTAAATTGATAGTAGTGCAAGTCTTTTAGGCATTCTCGCAGCTCATTCTTCTGACGAAGACAAAGAAAATTAAGATTTGCCCTGAATAAGTGTATCATTGTGAATATGACAGTGGCTAATCTCTTATTAGCCTGAGGCCCTGACTAAATTAAGAGACTCATTTTTAAAAAACAAAAATAAAATTATCACAACATAGGAAAAAAAACCACACAAAAAAAGGAAGATTTTGTATTTTAGAAGAGTTTTAGGTTTACTGAAATATTTTGAGGGATCTGAATTTTTAAAAAGCCCCATGAAGATTTCAGTGTGAGACTAAGTTTGGAAGGATTGCTTCAAAGCATCTGTCACAGTACCTTGTACATGTTCATTGCTCAATGAACTTGTGATTGTGATTTGAATGGTTTGGACCAGGACAGGGCATCGGAGGTATATGTGCTGTTGGAAACCAGTGGTTTACCCTGCTGATCTACTCACCGCTCTCTGCTGGGGCTGGACTGGGTCTCCAATGTTTCTCAGCACAGTCCAGGCAGCCACTGCCTTGACTAGACTGTGTACAAGATGAAATCTTTGTTATGCCAAGTTTAGGAGGAGACTTCACTCTGAGAATCTGTCATTATCCACTATCCACCCACCAGACGAAGGTTCTGACCTTGTGTGAAGGATGATTTGGCTCAGGTCTCATACTGTGGGAGATGGGAAGAGAAGGGAGGCAAGGACAGGGTTGTGTGGAATAGTCACTTGGCCCCCTGCCAAGAGGGCAGTGAGGGTTGGAAGCCTGGCCAACTCCTTTCTTGCTGAGTTTTGTACACTTGAAAGGATTGTATTTTCTAACTCATCTATCCAGAGAGGAGGCACCATTTTAAAATTCGCATAAAGGCACCATATGGAATAATGGAAGCCCTGGGTATGGGGAGCTTCTGATGTCATTACTAGAGCCCATGCACTGGATACCTTGAACCTTGTGTTGTAGAACTTTAGAGGATTCCTTGAAACAGTAGATTGTTAAGTGGTTCAAAAGAAGCTTGAGTATCCTCAGGAAGAGCTGTTTAAGGTTGTTTCTTTTATGTAAAAACATTTCATCATTTTTTCCCCAGAAAGTTCTATTAAGTTTTACTGGATCTCTTCTTGAAATTCTATAGGAACTGGCAAAATTGACCTTTGTCATAATATTAAAAGGTAGATATTTTCAAGAATGAAAGTGTGGCTACTTTTTTAGTTTTGCTCTTGGTTAATCTTTTCTCTAAGTAATTCTAAGACCTGTGCTATTTAGAGGCCTGTGAAAGCTGAATAGTCTTCTCACAAGGAGAATAATATCTGTGTGCTTTCTTTGGAAATATTCTCCAGAATTTACTAAACAAAGATGTGTTTATGTATTATATATGTGTGTGAGTAAGCAAGAGAAGTCTTACAATCAATTTTTAGATGCCACCCTGAACCGTCTTGCCCACATAAGATTGACCTACAGCAGACAACTGTATAAACACGTGGGTGGGTGATTTAGAGAGCACTCAGGGAGATGTGTATCTTCTGGGATGGTGCCACAACCTTTAAAAAATTGATAATAATGACAAGGATAATAATGACAATAATGATGATGATGATAACTATAATATGGTTACCATTTACTGAGAGCCTGTGGACCAAGTATGGTGATAAGTACTTTATCCATGTTATGGTATTTGCTCTTAGGTATAAGTACCTGCATTTTAGAAATGAACAAACCGAGAGTCAGAGAAGGTTAGAAATGTATCCAATGTCACATAGGTTTATAAGAGGTTCAGACTGCTCCAAATCTTCTTGTTTCTCTACTATACCATGCTGCCCCTCGTAAGTAAATAAATAAATAAAATTCAAAATTTTATTTAATTTACATTTTAATTAATTGAACATAAATATTTATCATGCTAAGTCACTGCGTTGGTCATGTTGTATAGGTCTTGCATTTTTACCCCACCATAGCTCTATGAGGTAAGTTCTGTTACCTTCGTTTTGCAGATGTGGTCTGTGTGGCTTACAGGAATTGTTATTCAGGCCAAGTAACACAGATAAGAAATGGTGGACTCAGAAATTAGATTCTTTGTTTGACTCCCACATTTGAGCTCTTAACCTGCTGGTGTACCATTAATATATGTTAACCAAACCCTTCTTGTTGGGCATTTAGGTTATTTCCAATTTTTTGCTGTTATGAACAATCCACAGCAGGCTGAAATGAATAAAAAATGTAAAACCTCTCCTTTAAGCCCCAGAAAAAATTCTTTAAAAATATATACAATCATTAATATATAAAAACCATTGAATGGGAATATTTACTTTTTAAACAATTTATTTCAGCCACATTGTCATTTTGCTTTCCACTAAATCACTTGTAGACTTTTTACAGCTCTCCATTCTTTTTTTTTTTTTTTCTTTGGGGTACGCGGGCCTCTCACTGTTGTGGCCTCTCCCGTCGCGGAGTACAGGCTCCGGACGCGCAGGCTCAGCAGCCATGGCTCACGGGCCCAGCCGCTCCGCGGCATGTGGGATCCTCCCGGACCGGGTCACGAACCCGTGTCCCCTGCATCGGCAGGCGGACTCTCAACCACTGCACCTCCAGGGAAGCTCGCAGCTCTCCATTCTTAAGCCACTCTGTTACTACAGTTTGCCTCCTGCTCTGACACTGAGATTGGATTAATAAATAATATTTACTTCTGCCTTTGAAGAATAAGAGTTAAAATTGCCATTTGCTTACTTTGTTATGATTAGTGTGATGTCTGGCTTGGAGTAAAAATCAGTATATGTTTACTTGACTAATTTTATATTTATAGAAATCAGAACTAGATAGAACTTAGGAGGAAATTAGTGTGGTGTATCCATGTGCCACTTATATTTAGAGGAACTGGAAATGACAGTGTATATATATGCTGATATCCTTGAAGAAGGCATTATTTCCAGAGGTTCATCGTATAATCACAATGTTAATTATTTCACTAGATGTAATTAAGATTGTTTCTTAACAAAAAGGATAGCATTTATACAGCTGATTGATCATTTTTGTCCTCATTCAAAGAAGTCTCCTTGAAAACACTAGACTTAAACCAACAATACTGTCATCATACAGAACATGTTTTGAATTTTCTTAAAAATTCTTAAATTGTGTTCTTTTGAAGTATAGTCCAGTCTGCATCCTTTGGGTGTGGCAAACTTCTAAAAATCTCTTGGAGTTATCAAATAAAGTGAATACCAAGCAAAGTAATATTAAGTTAAAAACTCATAAAAATCTCACTGTGTTTTCCAAATATTGTCACAGAGGAGCCAGTTTAATTGACCACAAGCCACTACTTTCGCATAGATAGTGAATGTCTAAGACCTTCAGAATTTCTGTTGAAAAGCCCAATTGACTAAACAATTTAAATGCTCTAATAGCATTCTTTAGGAATTTGAGGTCTCCAATCACCCATTAAAATAAACTAACAATAGCAAAAATTGACCAGATTTAGGAGGGGCCTGAAGTTGTCATCTGAGGGTGTGAGACACATCTTGAGATCTCTGAGTAGGTGCTTGATGTCCCAGAGAGAAACAGACTCTAATCTCCAGTTCCAACAAAAATAATGAATTAATTATAATAAAATTCATTATAGAGAGCACACGCCACAGCCCTGTGCCTATTCTAATAGGATTTGACCTAAAATTGGAATAGATATTTGCATTGTGTCTTCAACCAAGGATCTACAAACATTTTACAAATATTGACTCATCTTGCTTTCTGAATTAGACTTGTAAAATTTTGATTCATCAACTTTTGCTTTAATTTACTAAGGCTTAATGTGGAAAGCTTTAAAAAAAAATCTCTCTGAATTCATTCATTTGTATCCAGAGTCATTGCTACCTTCCAAATTAGTATTCTTCAAACTTAACAGCCCACATTCAATTATCTTTCTGCTTAGGTTTTTGTATGGGTATAATCAATCCACTTTTTTCTTGTTTCCAGGCAACAATGATTTCAGCTCTAGTTTTAGTTTTAGTGAATTCCATTTTTTGTTTTAGTGTATTAGTCACCTTAAAATTTAGTCACCTTAAGATTGAATGTTATGCTCACTTAGGAGCTAAAGCTTTGTGCCTTTACTCAGAGTCTCTGGATCTTACACAATGCTGACTTCCATCTGCTTAAAACTTGGGCAGAATTAAGAATCCGATAGTATTCAGGGACCTTCTAATAGGAACCAATTGTTCAATTGAATCTATTTAAAAATATCAATTTGGCCTTTGCTGAGGAGGAGTGACTTCTAAGAACATATGAATTTATTACACGGGTAGGTATTTCAAAGGCTATTTTTTTCTGTGTCTATAAAAATAAAAGATAAAGTATCTGACATGGAAAGCAGTCCTGAATTAAGCTATTGATAACTTTGCCTCTGTATTTTTTCTGGTAGGACTTAACATGTTTTGATTGTTCATATACACAACTATAATGGAAGTGCCAAAATAAGTTAAAACGCATTATGCAGTGGGTTACAGTTAGCAAGTTGCCTTCTTGATTGACTTTACTTGAATATAGAGAGAATTACCCATGTACCCTCCCTTGTGTCTCTTTAAGCTGTTGTTTGCGTAATTGAAATTCCCCACATTTCAATAGGCGAAGTTAATTTTTAGATTTTGACAGTGATTTCACCATAGCTTGATTAGGAAAGTGGTTCCAACATTCCTCAGGGGTTTATCCAGTTCAGAGATATTTTTTCTTAGGATTGGCATAAATAAAGCTGGGGTATCAGCTGAACACAAACTATGGTACTGGTTTCTCCTAGTTGGCTCTTAGAGCTACCTTTGTGCTTATTGCTTGGGAACTTTATCTGCCATTCCGTGGCAAACTTGCAAAACACTCCAGCCCTCAATTTAATCACCAAATGAATTAGAGACAATGATTTAGGTTCCGAGGAATTCTGAGGAGCACAGCACTGCTATCTTGTCCATAGTTAAGCCAGGTCCTTTAATTTTGTAGAGTGGAGAGATAGTTATCATGGCCTTTACTTTACATTTATGTGGCTATTCCTCAGCACTCTTTATGGGTCTTTTGGGTATTCTCTTGGGCGTGGAAACCAGCGCTTCACTCAAAGGTCTCAGATAACTGTTCTCAAGCCCTGCACTTGATCAAATGCTTATTTGGACTTTTACATACCAACAGACTCAGGCTGTGATGAAGTACTTACCACACTTGCCAATAAATAGCTCTCTTTAGTTGTAAAACTAAAAGGATCAAACAAGAAAAGTTTAGAGCCCTAAAGCCATAAAGATTTTCCTCTTGAAGTGTTGGATTGGAGGATGATTATGTTCATTAATACTGATGAAAATTTCTTTAATTTTCTCCTTGAAAAGTTATTTAAAATACTTTATAAGTTGCTCATTTATAGTGGTGATTGCCATTTATAAAACATAATCGGGCTTTAGCAGTGCCTTTTTTCCTTTGATTTTTCTTAAAAAAAGAAATCTGCTAACATCTAGCTTTCTGCTCCGGGTCCTCCTCACATTGCCTCATGTAACTGGCTTGTGCTTTTCACTCCTCGCCTTCCAGGCTATGGTTACACAACATAGCCTCTGCAAGATTTTTTTTTTATATCTGAAAACTGACTCAGTTTTATTTAATTTACTGGGGCAAATGCCATGGACACATTTCCAAGAAAGGAAGAGATGCGGACCACAAGGGCTAGCCTTAAGAGCAAGGAGAGAAGAATGACTTCAGAGTTACAAGGTTTAGGGGATTTTGATATGACTCCTTAACCGCTTAGTAGGAATCAGTGTTGTGAGATGACAGGCATCTCTGCCCTCTTCAACTGGTTTTTGTGAATAATAACAGCGAATATTTATTGACAGACACCAGGCACTGAGCTAAGTGCTCCTTATAGATATTCTGATTTGATCATTACCATTTAATAGCCCACAGGATTGCAAATGTCTGCCTAAATTACCATTACTTTTTACAAGAAATTGGGAAGTTTAATTGTCTATAAACTGACTATGGCTTCTGTTCAGTATGCCCAGGGAAGGCAGCAGTGCTTCCTGAGGCGAGTTCTCTGTTTGGGGTATTCTGTCAGTTTCCATTGCTAGTAGATGTACCTGTTTCTGTCTTGAGGTGCCCTGTGTACTTCATTGCTACCTTCACACTGGACCATTCAGGATGCAAAGCAAAATGTGACTGGCAGTACCTGTCATTCTTTATGCTCTTCCTTGTGGGTCTGGGCATCACTGAAGAAATGCTATGGTGAATTAGTAGGAAAGGAGAAATGCATCCCAAATCTCTACTCATGGAGGTCATTGGGTAGAAAATCTCATACTATCTATCTCTCTTCTCTTTCTCAAAATTTGTCTTTATCTTGACTCATCCTGATGTCCTCTGCCCACCTCAGAGGAGGTAGTGCTTCTCTTGTTGTTAGGAAAGACTAGCCCTCTATCCGTGCTCTGGGGCTTACACACCTGTGGCCAGCAGGCTCTGACCCGTCACCTAGCCTCCCTCCCTCACATGCCACCCACCTCTTTGCACCCACAGGGATGAGGAGAAGCAGAGTACAGTTAAGTGCTGGGTCTTGTGTTGGATAAGCCCTGACTTCTTACTCCAGGTTCAGATTCTAAGAACACCTTCCTTCAGCTCTGCCTCTTTTTCATTTTCCTCCGTTCTTGCCCAGCCAGGCTTGGTGAGTGAGAACTCAATCACACTGGCTCCGCTTCCTTCATGCCAACCTATGCCTGTATCCATCATCCAGTTTCTGTCTCCATGGTGCCACTGAAACTGCCCTGACAAAGCTGTCGGGTGATGTCTTTGCTTTTCCAGTGTTACTTGTTCTTATTCCAGTACTTAATATTTTTGAAATTCCCTCCTTGAAATTCTCTCTTCTCTCTGCAGGACAACTCCTACTTTAGGTTTTTCTCCTGCCTCTCTTTCTCAGTATCTGTGGGGGGAGCATTTGGGGGGAAGGAAGGTAGGTTGTTCCTCTTCCTCTGCTGCCCCTGCGTTGTAGGTGTTCCCCAAGATAACCTCTGTATCCCTCTTTTTTAACAACACACTCTTGCTGGGTGAGGTCAACCTCTGCCACAGTTTCAGCCTCTGTTTATATTCTGGTAACTCCCCAAACTCTCTACATAACCCGGATCTCACTCTTTTAGTCCACACTCTTGTTTCCAAGTACTTGTTAGACAAGTCCTTCTCCAGCTCTATAGGCACATGGAGTTAAATGTATCCCACACTGACCTTATAATATTCTCTCCCCAATCTGTTTTTTTCTTTATATCTCAGTTAATTATAAAGATTATGGAACATAAAGGGAAATAGTAATGGATTAATGCTTTTAAATCACATGAATGTATTTTGCATTAATGTAGTTTTTGGAAATGCTTCCAAAAGAGTGAACTCTGCAAGGGTCAGAGAATGGTTTGCATATAGAATGACAAAGTTTAAGAACTCACGTTTTATCTCTTCCTTTTTACAAGCACTTTGCTATCATTGTTTATTTCAAATCTATGGTTTAAATGGAGGTAAATGAAGTATCACAGAGGTTAGAGTCTCAAGTTAGAAACGACCTTACACAATTCTGATCTGTTATAAATTTACTCTCTAAATGAATATCTCTATCTACGTGGACAGTAGGACTGGATGTTCTCCAAATTAATTTCTGTGTAGAATACCATGTTTATCAAGGTTAAGTAACTGGAATGTGCTAAGTTGAAGCTTACGTATTTGTTATATTATTAAGACTCAACAGTTACCACAGCGACTGCTTAGAACTTAGACAACAAAAAATTTCTCAGGGAGGAGAATTTTGTCATGGACATTATTTAGAATTGCTGGCACACGGTGCTAATAAAAAGCAGACTGTGGTTTAGTAAGTTTTATTATTGTTTTAAAATTCTCTGTACACAATGCACTCCTTATTGCCTCCACCTGAGTAAGACTGATCCCACCTCCTATCACCCTTGTATACTGTTGCCTCATAGAGTTTGCACTCTTCCTCTGAGATTTACCAAGATGACTCTTCCTCCTTGTTCCTAATACCACTGTTTAGGTCAGAATCTTGGCGTTTCTCTCCTGGATTATCATAATTACGTTTACTCTACTCTCTTGGTCACCAGGCTTTCTCCCTTCCAGTCCATTCTTTATTACCAGAATTAATTTTTAAAGACCTTATCATACTGCTTTTCTGCTTCAAACCTCCCAGTGGCTCTTCATTCATTGCATACATGAGTAAGTAAAATTCCTTAGCATGACATACAAGCCTCCTATTTCATAGTAAAATCCTAACTATCTCTTCAGGTTCAACCTCAGCTCCCTCTGCTCTAATTAAACTACATGTTTCCCTCCTCCCCCAACATACCATTCTCTTGACCAACTTGACTTTGCATGTACTGCACAAAGGGTCTTGGGGTGCCTTTCTCCTCACCATCACCTATGAATCCTTTCCTCGGTCTCAGACTCAGTTGCTCTTCCTCTGCGTTCACGTGGCACTCTGCACACACCTCTTTAGAGCACATGGAACATGCTATTGCAAGTTTTAATCTATACTCTAGCCTCCCTGAAATCACCGTGAGCTCCTTGAGAACAGGGAGTGTCTTATTCATCTTTGTATCCTTATCACCTATCAGAGTGATTAACAAATAGCAAGTAGATGCTGAAAATATGTTAGTTGAAAAAATGGATTGAACCTGGAAAGAACAAACCAAGAGGGGGAAAATCATGTAAAAACTTTGGAGAGAAATTTGGCAAATCTCACAAGTGAAGATTTCCAATCATGAATGATCTTTAAAAAATAATATTAAGGAAAAAAGCAAGCTGCAGTATAGAAACAGTATGATATTTATATTGTATTTTAAAACATGCAAAATAATTTTGTGTAATACACTGTGTAAGGCTGCATGCATATAAAGAAAAATAAAAGAAATAAATGGGAACCTAAGAAATCAGGCAATTTAAGGGTAAAGCAGAGGAATGAGATTGAGGATATATGGGCTTAACTATATTGGCAATATTTTATTTCTTAAGATACATGGAGGGGATACAAATGCTCATGAGAAAGAAAAAGAAAGAAAGAGAGAAAGAAAAAGAAAGAAAGAGAAAAAAAAGAAAGGAAGAGAAAGAAAGAAAGGAAAGGGAGAAAGAGAGAGAGAAAGAGAAAGAAAGAAAGAAAAAGAAAGAAAGAAAAAGAGAAAGATAGAAAAAATGAAAGAAAGGGAGGAAGGAAGGAGGGGAGAGAAGGGAGGAAGGAAGGAAAGAAAGAAAGACAAAAGATCCCACGTAGGTTGGCTGGCTATTGGATTTCCATGTCTAGACCTGGTAAGGTCTCCAAAACATCATCTCTAGGAAGTGACTAATGTGGTCATAATAATAGATTCAGCTGCTTGTGCATAATTTCCCTAACTTCCTTGTTATTCATTTTATGTACCAGTATCATTTCACACAGTTACAAAAAATAAGCAGAGGAACATTCCTTACTTAATTTGTTCTTCCTTTGTTTTTCATCGTACAGCTAGTAGCTACCTCATCCCATGTGGAAGCCTTTCACGTGTCTGTATACGTGTCTCAGTTAAAATGTACACCAGCTTTTAGGTTCTTCTAAAATGTTCAAATGACTGCTTAATTTGATTTCCACCACTTAATTTATTCTATCAGTAAAGCTACGTGTCCTAGGCTACCTGTGCAATCTGAAGGACTTTTAGGGTGCTTATTTATTCTAGTTGGGGCTTACTAACTTAAGGCAGAGGTAAAATAGTCTCAAAATAGTGCACAATACTTCCATTTTCCAATGACTGAGAAACTAAAATGTGAAAATCTATGTGAGATGGTTTACAGGCTAGTTTTCTGTTCTAAGAGGGGAGTTGGAGTCCAGACTCAGACTCCTGCCTCCTCAGGGACCAAAACAGCCAATAGTGGGAACCCCAAGCATCTCTGGCTTTAAACTGGCAGAACATGGCAGAGTGACCCACAAACTCGGCTAAAGGTTGCCCTCTCCAGCTGGCCTGGAGCTGAAAAAGGGGAATGGGAAAAGAGTGTGCAGTGATTCAGACTAAATGAAGCTGCCTTACGGAATTTAAGATTATGTTCTTATACTTGGTTAGTTTTTTGGGGGTATATTCTCTTCTCCATTATTCCTTTACACGAAACTAAAATAATTTGTAAATTACAATAGCTAATTGCAGGAGGTACTTTTGGAAAGGGTTCCCCCACTAGAAAGGAAATGGAAAAAGCCATGAATTTTGAAAGAGGGCTTGTCATTGATTTAGTCAATCAGTCAGTCAGGAGCCCAGTAGGAAACAGAAGTCACTTTAGAGGATTCAAGTGAAGAGAAGGAAGACATGAGAATGGATGGATGGTTTACAGACACGTGGGGAGGTTAATGCAGCAAGGAATGGAGAGGCCATGGGAACAGAGGCCTAGCACCCTAGGGCCCAAGGAACAGAGAAAGCTCTTACTCTGGCCTCTTACAGAGCGGCCAGAGCTGTGAAGGAGAGGCTGCTATTGGACCTGCAGGCATGGGGAGTCACAGCTTCTGCCCAAGAGGCAATGGTGAGGCAGAGAGGGAGCAGGGCAGAACTGCCCCACCTCTCTACTCTCCTTTCTGACTCAGCAGGGGAGCCTGAGTGAGGAGTCTTCAGGGGTCTGCCTCTGGAGGCAGAGCAAGGTGGGCAGGCAGGCACAGCTAGGGTCTGGGGGGAATATAAGTGGGCAGGTGGAGAGTAAGCAACACACCCTCATTCCCAGGGGTGTGGCAGGAGAAGGTACTCAAGCAGCAGTATGAAATAATTGACCTGCTAGCTCTTTATCTGGGGATGATTCAAATGGTCCCCATTTGAAGTAGATGTAGAAAATGACATCTGATTGACTTTCTCAGACAGTCCAGGCCAAGGCCACTTTCAAAGAATCAAATAACCTTTACCAAATCTTTGAAGGCGCATTAAAAAATGTTAATTTACTAATTAGGATGGTTTCGAACACTAAAACAGAAGCAAAGTCAGATTTTGTTAGAAAATTATTAAATGTGATACCAGAAATTATGGTGACTATGTGTATTGAGCTAGAACTAGGCTAAAAGTTAAGGATTATTTATATCCAGTTATTTTGTTTTGGAAGTAGAGTTGATTTACAATGTTGTGTTTCTGATATACAGCAAAGCGATTCAGTTATACCTACATACACACACACATATATGTATGCTTTTTCATATTCTTTTCCATTATGGTTTACAGGGTATTAAATATAATTCCCTGTGCTATGTAGTAGGACCTTGTTTATCTATATCCAGCTGTTTTTTAATCACATCTTCCTTGTGGCCCCACTCCTTGCTTTGTTGGTGGAGAGCAGTGCATCTCCTTTGCGTTTTTTGCCTTAGAGAGCCCTATTCTTCAGCCTTCCTCAGGCATAAGCCTCTGAAAACAGGCAAAACCATAACCACACCCATGATCTCCTCCAACATCCTGAACTCAGCTTAACGTTTCATATACATTTAATCAACTCTTGGGAGATAACAATTCTCTGTTGAAGTGGAAAGGTCTTTTTTAGCTGTAATCATCCTAAATATTAATTTGGGGGTTATAACAGATTTTTAAGTGGGTCCATTAGGGGCCACAGTCAGGAAAGAACATGGATATAAGTGCTTCTTACAAGAAATATGTTTGGAATAGCCAGTAATGGACTGAAAAGAGCTAGCAACTTGACTTCTATTCATCTGGAGGCTGAAGCTGCACCATCTAAAGATGGATTGCACTTCACATGTTTGGACTCTTCTTTCATAATTTATAACAATCTGGGAAAAGTGACATATTTCCCCTGTTCAGTTGATGGAGCATATTTTTAGGGAATCTAAATAGATAACGAGTTTGTATTCAAGGGTGGGATCCCTTTCAAGTATCAGTTTTGATAGGTTTCTTAGTATAAATGCAGTCAGTTAATTGTTAAATCAAGAAGATTAAGAGCATTTCATAGGTAGGGGGAAATTTTCTTTTCGAATGTATTCTCTCTGTCCCTCTTTTTATCCCTTATTCTTCCAACAGCTTACAAATCCTCCCCCTGCACCTCTGCCCCGCACTCTATAGCACATCTCTTTAGGTAGTTTTTCTTTAGAATTTGCACCCTAAATTGTCAGAATATGTTGAAAATCTATTCTTTGCCATTTTAAGAAGTGCACACATGTATATCCATGTTCAAGTCCCCATTTGTCAGCCATATACCTGGCAGCCATTCAGTTTTGTACATATTTGTTGAGTGAATGGATCAATTTCTTCTCCATATATGCTTCCATTGAGGATACCCCCAACTTCTAGACATCACTGTTTTATCTCCTATGTACATTGATGTGGTGCACTACAGTCTGTTTCTTACAGGAGCCATAATTCCTTATAGTGGCATCCTCTGGCGACAACTGGGAGCAGTGGAAAACATGAGGTCTTGATTCCAGTTCCAGTTCTACTACTGGGTAACCTGGCCTGGCTTATTTAACGCTAGGTGTCAGTTTCTCTTTCTGAAAAAAATGGGAGTGATCACCATATTATCTCTTAGAGTGGTTGTGAGTATCAACTAATATTGTGCAGTTAAAGTCCAATGGAAGGGTAAAGAAGGGGTTCAATAGCTGTTAGTTTCCTCCCTTCCTTTTGGATGTGTCTGTGCCAGGTTATCTGTTTTAACTGGTAGCTTTTCAGTAAGCTATAAGTCTTCCTTTATGGAACACAGCTCAGCAATGACCCCTGAAGTTACTGGTTCATTGTCTTTCTTCCTCAGAAGACTTAGCTTCCAGAGAACAGAATCTGGATTTGTCTGTTTTGTCACTGTATCCTCAGTGCCTTGCACAGCAGGTGGTTAATGAATATGTAGTGAATGTATGGCACTATACATACATTGGTATTATAGGATCACAGGATTCCAGAGCTGCCAAGGATCTTAGTTGTTCCTTCATCTAACCTCTTATTTAAAGTTTGGAAAACTGCAACCAAGAAAAGTAAGGGACTCATCTAAAGTCACGTACATACAGCAAGTTAATGCCACCCTTAGTGCACCTTCCACTAAACCACACTTCTTGATGATGATGAAAAAAGTGATGTTAAGAATGGTGGGGGCTGTTCTGGGGCTGCAAACAGGCCCACACTGTCCACTTCTGCCTTTCCCAGGCTTATCTGGGATAAAGGTCAACTCTGCTCATGGTTATCAGATTTATCAAGAATCTCATTAAAGTTATTCCAGTAGTACCATCGCCCTCATTTCACAGGTGAGTGCCATCATCATCCAGAGTTCTGACTACCACTCCCCAGGCACGAGGGTGAGGGAGTGGGGTGAGATGGGATGGAGAAGTGGGGGCAGGTGAGGGGGGAGAACACTTTTTAAATCTTGCTCAGGTTTGCTCTGTGTGGCTCAGCTGAGATGGGAAACCTTGTCCATTGGCCCTCTGTAATTACTAGATTTGGCATATGGCAATTGTTTGTAATGTAAATATAATAATTTATAGCTGGTGTTTCAATTTTTAGCAGTTTCTGTTTAGTGCAGATAGAAATAGACTGTGAAGCAAATAATGTAATTACTCATTAGAGAAGTCAACTCTTGTTAGAAGCTGGTTGTATGACACCCAGCTGTATCCCTGACACCTCTCTTGTTTCATTTGAGGGATCTGACAATGGGCCTTGGGAAAGGATGCCCCTTTGTGTAACATACAGCAGCGGTTATGCAGGTGTTTCCCTTATGAATCAGAAGCAGATGTCTGGTTGGGCAGAATGTATGACAGCTTGACCCACCTAACAGGAAAACTATGACCTATAAATTGTACTAATAAAATACCATCACTACAATTTTGACTGGGCCATGAAACTAACACCATTGCCCTTCAACACTGAGAGAGGCTAGATCCCACAGAGGGTTTGTGACTGGTTCAAAACTTAGGATTGTAAGTTTTGATAAATTTTATATATTGATATATTTTGATATATTTTATAAGACAAATTTTATGAGGCAAATGACAGTGAGCTCTTACCCCAAGTGTTCTTATTTGTAAAATGGGAGCAGTAGAATTCATTAAACAAACATTTTACGTCTCTACAATGTGTCAAGCACCTAAAAGGCTCAGGAGAATGAATCTTCTGGCCACGACTGAAGTATTTCAGAGTGGTGGTCTGTTCAGGGTCTCTGATGACAGGGCCATTTTCAAACAGTTCATAAATAAACAAATATATCAAACACCAACTGCTTATAGAAAGCAACGCAAATGAGTTATCATCCTGAACATTTAGCTCCTCAATTTGGGGAGCTAATTAAAACAACAATAACAGAAAAACTTTTCCAACAAGTGGTAAATCTATATGAACAAAATTTTAACTACAATATTATGAACTGTTCCTAAGTTCTATTATTTTTAGAACATGAATGAGATTCAAAGTTGGTACAGAATTTCCATTCTTTTCATGTTATTTGGGATTGTTTCCTATAATTTTCCTCCCTAACTTCCTTCCCCTAAAATTTTATTTTGTGATTTTGGTAAAATACTATTTAAATCTTTATTTCATTCAATTTTACGTTGATAAATGGCATAAATAACCTGCACATTTTCCTTTTAGTAAAAATTTTGAAGGGTAGTTTCAGAATCACTTTACAACCTGACATTATCTGTTTATAGCTTTTAAATTTTGCGCCCAAATTACTGTTTTGATCCAGATACTTACTGTGTTAAAGCATGTTTATAAAAGTGAAGGTAAAGTACACAAAGTGAAAAGAAAATGACTGCAAAGGAGATGGCAATGCCTTAAGTGCTATAGATCTATTCTCTGCACTGCTGTTTTTAATGACAGCAAAATAATACACATTTATGAAAGGAAATGGATGAGGAAGGCTGAGAATGTTTGATTTAAAGTAATTTTGTTATCTGTAATTTGAGGGGGAAAAATTGTGCTGCTTTTAAAACAATACTTTAGTTACAGATGTTTCCAGACCCCTTCCCTGATCCAAGGAAACAAAATACCATTCAGCAACAAGCCCAGATTTAGAGATGGGGCTTGGTCCAATATAAACATTTCTTAGCTAGACCTTCTCCATGAAAGTGCGTAGTCAATTTTTCCATATACAGTGGGAAAGACAAAGCTTTTAGCTTAAAAGGCATTCTCGCCCGTAGCACAGAGCTCCTGGAATGAACAGCCTAGGGATGTCATGGTTCATTATTGATGTCAAGCTGAATGCTGACTTGTTCATCAGAGGTATATGACAGGATTATGTCAGAATGGACACATGCCACAAACAGAAAACTCAGCACCGTTCTGGCTTTCAGTATTTGGTATGGTCACTTATTCATTCTGTCTCTCTGTTTCATGTAGCACTGTTTACCCAGGGCCCAGTTTAGGGTGTGGCACAAAGCAGGCATTCAACAAATAAGGAATGCATGAACTATTTCCTTGAGCAAGTATTATACTGAAGGCACTTGGCCAGTCAATTTGGGGAATCAGAAGATGAATCATGGACACTGCTGGCCTCCAGGAGTTTAGTGGGGGCATTTAAAGTGCATATGTAAATTACTATAATATATGGTAGAAAGTGCTAAGAATCATAGTATAGGAGAGGTACAGAGAAATGCTGAGAGAGTAAAGAGGAAGGGGAAATTACTTTTAACATGGGGGTGGGGGATGGATCAAGAATGGTTCTTCAGAGGAGGTGGCATTTTTGCACGGTTTTCTTCAAGGAGAAGGCTGAAGCCTAAAGGCTGGAAAACAGGGCATTTTTTAGTCACTTCCCATAAGGCAGAGAGGCTCAAACTTATATTCCTTTTGTTTTATTGCTCAAACTAGGCATCCTCCCCCCGGCTACATAATCTACTTCAATAAAAGGCACCAGATGGACTGACTTTTTTCCTACTTTCTGTGATCTTTTTTGGAAGGATTAGTTTAATATCAGCGATTAAACTCATGTGACATCTTCAGCAACATTCTGGCTTACAGTATACTAACACAGAGATACCACTCTCTGTCCCCATATTGTAGATAATACTGGAGGCATGCCCTAATCCCTGAACTAAGTGTTAGGTATGCCTAGAAGCCTCATTAGTTCTTTGTGGTCACCAGGATCCCATAAGGGACTATCATGTGGCTTAAAAGATAGTAGTTTGGAATTGACAATAATTTCCAAGTTATAATTTATGCATAGGGATAATGCCATTCAACTGTAAGAAGAGAATATTTTTTTATCCTCTTTCATTCTGCTAATGCATTTTACCCAAAGTGAGATGAGCAAAAGAATGGTAATAGGAATACTTGGTTGTGTGGCTCTCTTGGTAGCTACAAGATTGATTGAATTGACTGAGAATCTATCAATAATTAAAGCAAGAACCTGGTGCACTTGGTTTTTAATACTCTACTGTCAATAGCCCAGTCACTGAACAGCTGAAATAGAGCAAAAATCTATCCTCATTTAAAGCTTCAACTGCTTTTTCAGTTTTTTCTCCTTTTTAAAAAAGGACTTAATTGATATTTATAGGACATTCCATCCAGAAACAACAGAATACACTTTCTTCTCAAGTGCTCATGAAACATTCTCCAGGATAGATCATATCTTGGGTCACAAATCAAGCCTTGGTAAATTTAAGAAAATTGAAATCGTGTCAAGTATCTTTTCTGACCACAATGCTATGAGACAAGATATCAATTACAGGAAAAAATCTGTAAAAAATACAAACACATGAAGACTAAACAGTACACTACTAAATAACCAAGAGATCACTAAAGAAATCAAAAAGGAAATTAAAAAATGCCTAGAAACAAATGACAATGAAAATATCATGACCCAAAACCTATGGGATGCAGCAAAAGCAGTTCTAAGAGGGAAGCTTATAGCAATACAATCCTACCTTAAGAAACAAGAAACATCTCAGATAAATAACCTAACCTTACACCTAAAGCAATTAGAGAAAGAAGAACAAAGAAAACCCCAGAGTTAGCAGAAGGAAAGAAATCATAAGAATCAAATCAGAAATAAATGAAAAAGAAATGAATGAAGGAAACAATAGCAAAGATCAATAAAACTAAAAGCTGGTTCTTTGAGAAGATAAACAAAATTGATAAACCATTAGCCAGACTCATCAAGAAAAAAAGGGAGAAGACTCAAATCAATAGAATTAGAAATGAAAAAGGAGAAGTAACAACTGACACTGCAGAAATACAAAGGATCCTGAGAGATTACTACAAGCAACTCTATGCCAATAAAATGGACAACCTGGAAGAAATGCAAAAATTCTTAGAAAAGCACAACCTTCCGAAACTGAACCAGGAAGAAATAGAAAATATAAACAGACCAATCACAAGCACTGAAATTGAAACTGTGATTAAAAATCTTCTAACAAACAAAAGACCAGGACCAGATGGATTCACAGGCAAATTCTATCAAACATTTAGAGAAGAGCTAACACCTATCCTTCTCAAACTCTTCCAAAATATAGCAGAGGGAGGAACACTCCCCAACTCATTCTACGAGGCCACCATCACCCTGATACCAAAACCAGACAAAGATGTCCCAAAGAAAACTGCAGGCCAATATCACTGATGAATATACATACAAAAATCCTCAACAAAATACTAGCAAACAGAATCCAACAGCACATTAAAAGGATCATACGCCATGATCAAGTGGGGTTTATCCCAGGAATGCAAGGATTCTTCAGTGCTGGAGGAATCAGGCTCCCGGACTTCAGACTATACTACAAAGCTACAGTAATCAAGATAGTATGGTACTGGCACAAAAACAGAAATATAGATCAATGGAACAGGATAGAAGGCTCAGAGATAAACCCACGCACATGTGGTCACCTTAGCTTTGATAAAGGAGTCAAGATATACAATGGAGAAAAGACAGCCTCTTCAACAAGTGGTGCTGGGAAAACTGGACAGCTACATGTAAAAGAATGAAATTAGAATACTCCCTAACACCATACACAAAAATAAACTCAAAATGGATTAAAGACCTAAATGTAAGGCCAGACACTGTCAAACTCTTAGAGGAAAACATAGGCAGAACATTCTATGACATCAATCACAGCAAGATACTTTTTGATCCAACTCCTCCAGTAATGGAAATAAAAGCAAAAATAAACAAATGGGACCTAATGAAACTTCAAAGCTTTTGCACAGCAAAGGAAACCATAAACAAGATGAAAAGACAACCCTCAGAATTGGAGAAACTGTTTGCAAATGGAGTGACAGACAAAGGGTTAATCTCCAAAATATGCAAGCAGCTCATGCAGCTCATATCAAAAAAACAAACAACCCAATCCTAAAATGGGCAGAAGACCTAAATAGACATTTCTCCAAAGAAGATATACATATTACCAACCAACACATGAAAGGATGCTCAATATCACTAATCATTAGAGAAATGCAAATCAAAATTATGAAGAGGTATCACCTCACACCAGTCAGGATGGCTATCCTCAAAAAATACAAACAATAAACGCTGGAGAGGGTGTGGAGAAAAGGGAACCCTCTTTCACCGTTGGTGGGAATGTAAATTGATACAGTCACTGTGGAGAACAGTATGGAGGTTCCTTAAAAAACCAAAAATAGAACTACTATATGACCCAGCAATCTCACTACTGGGCATATACCCTGAGAAAACCATAATTCAAAAAGTCATGTACCACAATGTTCACTCCAGCTCTATTTACAATAGCCAGGACATGGAAGCAACCTAAGTGTCCATTGACAGATGCATGGATAAAGAAGATGTGGCACATATATACAATGGAATATTACTCAGCCATAAAAAGGAATGAAATCGAGTTATTTGTAGCGAGGTGGATAGACCTAGAGTCTGTCATACAGAGTGAAGTAAGTCAGAAGGAGAAAAACAAATACCGTATGTTAACCATATATATGGAATGTAAAAAAAAAGAAAAATGGTTCTGAAGAACCTACTGGCAGGACAGGAATAAAGATGCAGACGTAGAGAATGGACTTGAGGACACGGGCAGGGGGAAGGGTAAGCTGGGACAAAGTGAGAGAGTGTCATTGACATATACACACTACCAAATATAAAATAGATAGCTAGTGGGAAGCAGCCACATTGCACAGGGAGATCAGCTCGGTGCTTTGTGACCACCTAGAGGGGTGAAATAGGGAGGTTGGGAGGGAGATGCAAGAGGGAGGAGATATGGGGATATATGTATATCTGATTCACTTTGTTATACAGCAGAAACTGACACCCCATTGTAAAGCAATTATACTTCAATAAATATGTTAAAAAAAGTGAATAGCATATAAAGAAAAAAAGTTTGTAAATTTCTTAGACGATATGAACTATGTTCCAAGGAAATCCATGGTGACTTATGACATTGAGGAGAAAGCACATTTTCTAGATGAACTTATGTTAGCAGATTACAAAAAGAGAGATTGTAATCAAAGGAAAATCAAAACAGTTTAGATAATCTGAGATGATGATATAATGTCTTAAAATTAAAACAAGCATCCAACACTTGTTAGCTTTCAAAACAACTGAATGGAAGAGCAGATAAAAAGATATTCTGCAGAAAAGAAAACAACAAAATGCTTATTTCCACTGAACATTTTGATATATTGCAGGTCCCAAAACACAGGTCACAAGGAAAATGTGCTTCACCTGCCAAAATAATCACCAATACTGTTTGAGAGTAGGAAGAGCCCAGCCCTTTAAAAAAACACAGAGATTTTAAGCCCGGTACAAAGAGTATTTTCCTTTCCCCAAAAGATTATTACTCTGATCTGACAAAGATATTTATATTTCCTTAAATATGGTATTACTTTCACCATACTGAGCAGCCTCCTCACATCAAGACCACGGGAGAGATCAAGGGATGATGGTGCCTGCCATTCTGAAAGTGAACCACTGAGTGCGCAGCAGATTAGAACTGTTCTGCCTCCCAAAGACCTTCTTATTTTGCTGACCACAGCAGGCTGCCCCAACCCCTGAAATCTTCCTTATTTCTTATCCTCTATTAGACTCAGGGCACATCTAAGCAGATGCTACTCCTGGTGCGGTCCCTGGATTTTACTAACTACAGTTCTGCTGGGAATTGGTAGATTGCCTTTGAGAAACTTGCTGTTACAAGAGTGGGGTGACTTGACTTTGAAATCAGCAGTGAAAAAGCTCCACAAACAAAAAATGGAGATGCTGAAACTCAGAACTGTTTTAAAGCAGGTTGGGGCAGTCACAACGGGGTACAACTGCCAGAGTAGACCACTTTGGTGCCAGCACACATTTAATTTTCCTCATTAATTTCTCATGTTATAATTGTTTTGCTACATGATAGGGAAGTTTCTTACAGTCATGTGGAAACCTGAATGATGACTGTGCAGGGGGAAAAGCAGACATAATGTGGTCTGGGAATTTTTAAACTTAGTTCTTCAATTGTTTTAAAACAAAAGTGTCATTGTTCATTTTTGAAATTGATCTTATTTTCTTTCTTCCTTTTAAGATCCAGGATGTGTTGTTTATTTTTATATGACCATCAGGAAACTCTAACCGGAAATTCTGAAATCTTAGTGCACTTGAAAGCTTTCTTTTTAAGTATGGGTGCTGAAAGCATAATTTAAGGGGTCAACAGCCATATGGGGACAAAGCAAAAATCCTTGAAATGAAAGAAGAGGTATGAATAGTGTGGTTATAAATTAAATTCAAAATTGGGATAAATATACTGACCAAAAGGCCAAGAGAATTAATATTTTAGTAGTTAAATTATTTAGGACTAAGGCACAGATGGTGACATAAGTCATAACGGGAAGGTACACATGGATATGCTCTTGTCTGATCCAACTTGTTTAATATCCCAACATACAGATCACCAGGTGTTCCTTACCCCTATTATTTATTCTGGTGATGGCATCCATGCTGTCATTCAGTAGGACAAGAGGACTGCTCTAAGCGTCAGGAAACTTGGCTGGTTCCAGTTGTAGAAACTTGCTGTGGGACCTCGAGGAAGTGACTTAACTTCTGGCTCCAGTTTCCTCCTCTTTCAATGATATTAGTGGCATGATGCTTTCTAGGCTCTTCCCATCCTAACAGTCTAGAATTTTATAAAGCTGCCTGCTGTTTCATACTGGTTCCATGCTATGAAACTTTGGGCAAAGTATTTAACATCTCCACATTTATATAAATTAGATTAATAACCAGTGGCCTGCCTGGTTTGTAATATAGTTGAAAGGAATAAAGGTGGAAATATGTATAAATATACCTTGTAAATCATGGAAGCTTTTTTTTAATTTATTTAACTTTTTAAAAATTTACTTTTTTTTAACATCTTTATTGCTTTCCATTGTGTGTTAGTTGCTACTGTATAACAAAGTGAATCAGCTACATGTATACATATATCCCCATATCCCCTCATGGAAGCTTTAAAGTATTAACATTGTTTTTCAACTGAGTTAGTAGTCATTGGATATTCCAATATTTTTCAGTTGTAAGTAACATTTGTCCAATGTCAAGAGCTTTTTGAAAGCTGTGCTCTTTAAACTTGGGTTGAGATATATAGGAAGCTTTCCTAATTTATCAGATCAGTTCTCAGTGTTCTGAATATATGTCATAAAGCAAAATAAAATAAGTGGCAACTTGTCTTAATGACACTGTGAAATGCTTAAGGTGTCACTTTTCTCATTCAAATAAAAAAAATCAAATGTGGTTTTAGATGTTTATTTTCTCCCTTTTAATAGACATAGTGGAAGCATTTTGGCCCTTGGAGATGAAGGACCAAAGGTGGGTGTAATCCAGTGTTGAGGGAGGGGAAAGTAAGACTAAGAGCTGTCTTTTTAGGTCAGAGTGCAGGTGAGTAACTAGGTTTAGGATAAGATGATGTTAATAATGATGAAACCATTTGTTTAGAAAAATAAGAACCATGCAAACATCTGACTGTTCCTATGAGGACTGAAAGATACCGGTTATTGGTTCAACCCACTACCACCCTCCAAAACTTTCCAAAACTCCTTTGCCTTTTCCTCAGCACTCCCAGTTAATAACTGAGACAAAAGTGGAATTTCCTAGGAAAGGGCCAAAAATATCCTCAGACAGGGAACAGGAAGCATATAAATATCTCTTAGGAGAGCACCAGTTGTTCAGTGATTTCTAACTTGTGTTTGGAGCCGCAGCAGAGATGCTCAGAACACCAGCAGCTCTGTGCAATCAGCAATATGCACTGGCCCAGAGGCAGGTATATGTAACACTGAGAAACTGCCTAGGAAGCACTGATTTGAATGAGATTTTGGGCAATATTTTGGAGACCTGTCATGATTTAGAATATCAACTTGGAAGCCCCCAGCACCATGGTTCTCAAACATTGTAGGGCAGAGAATTCCTTTTTTCCCAGGGAAATCTCATGTAGAATTCATCTATAAGACAGATTAAAAAGATGCACTGGTTGAAGGAAGAAGAGCCCCCACTTCTTGCTGCTCAGCCTCCCTTACCCCAAGTTATACCCAAGGCAATGCATTTCCATGAAGCCTCAGCTTGAAAGCCACTGATTTAGTAGGTCTTGTGTTAAAAGGTCTTTGAACTCAAGATTTTTTCCCATGATGTAATACATTTCTCCAAACAGCAGCAGCACCTCTGACTTCTCTGTCATCCTTGCTCTCCAAAACAGGGCAAGTCATCTGATAGAATCTCTGTAATGACCCCAGCGTCTGTTTTCTCCCTTCCAGACCATGGCCACTATCTAAATCCAGACCCTTCTTACTCGTTCCTGGACAATTACCAATACATGATATAAGTTACCCCGATTCCAGGCTCTCTGCTGCCTACTGCGTCCTCCATCCAATAGCCCATGTCCAGATTAATGTTGATGAAGAATTCTCATTGAGCATCTTTTCTGCTCTGAAATCTTCAGTGGCTCCCTGTTATCCAGTACCACCAACTAGGACTATATCCCTTTCCAGAAGAACCCTGTGTCTTTTGACTTTACTTATCCTATCGCCTCAGCTTGAATTTTCTTCAATCTTAAGGATTCAACTCAAATGTCACCTCTTCCATGAATTCACTTGTGAACTTCCCACCAGGAGTGAACATTCCTTCTAAACCCTCTAAGAGTTTTGATAACATTTAGTTGTATTACACTACTGTTTACTTGTTTTATCTCTTTGACTGGATTCTATTCCTGTTTATATCATACAAAGCAACTTGGCTGAGGTAGTAGGTACCTTTTTAAAATAAGAGAATAAAAACATTAATGGTAATCAATCAAGTGTCCCTGAACACCTAAGGAATACAAGATGGCAATATAGGGCTGAATGTACTATTCTCCATATTTCAAAATATCTAATAAAAATTACTTGTGACACATTCATAAAAATGTACAATCAAAATGAAATGCTAATGAAATTTTTGTGTTTGTTTTTGCTTTTGGCTGAGGTTAATACAGAGTGATAACACTACTAATTTTACCAGAAGCTCTCTTTTGCTATTATACATTAATTTGCCTAATTAAAAAAAGAGTTACTGCTTACCACGCTTCCCTTGGTAGGTGTTACCAACTCAGTTAACACCCCTCCTCCATCCCAATTCATATGTTGAAGTTCTGTGCCTAATATGAGTGTATTTGGAGGTAGGGCATACAAGAGGCTAGTAAAGGTTAAGTGAGATCGTAAGGGTAAGGCCTTAATCTGATAGAACTGGTGTTTTTATAAAAGAGGATGAGATCTCTCTCTCTCTCTCTCTCTCTGCATGTGCACAGGAAAAAGGCCATGTGAGAACTCAGAGAGAAGGTGGCCATCTACAATCCAGGAAGTGAGCTCTCACCAGAAACCAAGCCTGATGGCACCTTGATTCCAGACTTCTAGCCTCCAGAAAGGTAAGAAAATAAATTTCTATTGTTTAAATCTCCCAGTTTGTGGTATAACGTTATGGCAGACTTAGCAAACTAAGACAGTAAGCAAAACATTTCAAAACCTGAGGCTAGAGGGATAGGAGAAGCAGTGGAGATTCTTGGGCGTGATTATCTGGGGGACCGTCCTTTCTTCCAGGCTAACAGCAGACTCCACAAGTGACTGCTGCTAGCAGAGCTATCCTCCTGGTCCAGCAGGGTGGAGGCTACCTGGGTTTGTTCCAGACAGAATCACTGATGCCTTGCCTGGTTCCTCTCAGCTCTTAATCACTTGAGCTGAATGAATAACTCACTTATTTCAGACATGTTGTTTTATATAGTGCTTGAAAATTTCTAGGAAAGTCCGTTCTGTAGTAGGTCTGTGTCTTTATTCCTGTCTTACCCCTAGGTTCTTCATGACATTTTTTCCCCTTAAATTCCATATATATGTGTTAGCATACGGTATTTGTCTTTCTCTTTCTGACTTACTTCACTCTGTATGACAGACTCTAGGTCTATCCACCTCATTACAAATAGCTCAATTTCGTTTCTTTTTATGGCTGAGTAATATTCCATTGTATATATGTGCCACATCTTCTTTATCCATTCATCCAATGATGGGCACTTAGGTTGTTTCCATCTCCGGGCTATTGTAAATAGAGCTGCAATGAACAGTTTGGTACATGACTCTTTTTGAATTATGGTTTTCTCAGGGGAAGGGTGAGCTGTGACAAAGTGAGAGAGAGGCATGGACATATGTACACTACCAAACGTAAGGTAGATAGCTAGTGGGAAGCAGCCGCATAGCCCAGGGAGATCAGCTCAGTGCTTTGCGACCACCTGGAGAGGTGGGATAGGGAGTGTGGGAGGGAGGGAGACGCAAGAGGGAAGAGATATGGGAACATATGTATATGTATAACTGATTCACTTTGTTATAAAGCAGAAACTAACACACCATTGTAAAGCAATTATACCCCAATAAAGATGTTAAAAAAAAATTAAAGTTAAAAAAAATAACAAAAGCAATGAAAAGCAAAGGTTAAAAAAAAATTTCTAGGAAAGAAGTTAACAGCTTATGTGTCTTTTAGGTCTGACTTGAATCCTTTCAGTTGCCAAACTCCATTTCTTTCCATATTTTCCTTTATAAAGAAAAATTTTTAAAGATAAATAGTTTCTAAGACTTCATTCAGTTTTCCTATGATTGACATACTTTGTCTAATCATTTCTCCCGAGATCCTGCTTTTACTACAGTTCAAGTTCTTTCTTTAACCTTCTATCAAGTTCTTTTAAGTTGTAGGTCCCTAATGTAAACTCAGGATTCCACTGAAATGACTAATGCTTAGCATATTTGGAGACACATAAATACGTATACATTCAGATATTATGTCAATCTTTATTCCTATTATGCCTAAAGAAGAACCTCGTATTGTTATTGAGATGATAGAGTGAGTTTACTCTATAACTTGAAAAACAAGTCAAAGTATAAACATACCACTAAGTTAAATGTTCTTTAAATAGACTCATCAGCTTCTAAGACCACTCTGGCATTCCTGGATGATACTGGGGACCCTTGTTAGCTGAGCTATTGTAAGACACTCTGAGATTTAGAAACAGACATTAGAGGGTCATTTATAGGACAGAGATTAAGAGCTTGGAGCCAGAGTCCCTAAACTGTGATCTTGGGTAAATTATTCAACTTCTAGATGACTCAGTTTCCTCAAGTGTAAAATAGTGCTAATAGCAGTGCCTTCCTCATTAGCTTATGAGCAAAATTAATAATACACATAGAGCACCTCAAACAATGCCTAGGACACAGCTAGTGCTAAGCAGGTGGTTAGGCATTAAAATCAAAAGGGTGACAGCTGTCCTGTAAGGCTGTTACAGAATAACAAGGGGCCCTCTCAGGGCTGTGGCTGCATCAAGGAGACCTGGAATGGGCCAGGAGAATGGAGATGACTGCTGATGCAGGAGGAGACCGAGACCCTGTCTCAAGAGCACTTTCCTGCAAATCTCAATCCCTCTAGAGAGGTTCCATTTTGAGGGCTAGCCTTGGCAATTCTCATTCAGGGGAGCTAGCTCTTCCATATCTCTTATCAAGTTTCTTTCTAGTTTAGGCCAGAGACCACACTCCTCACTCCCCGAAGACACACTATCCTGAATTAGAAAGCTTCCCTTGTTAGCAAGAGAGAACTTTATAATCCCACTATTTCCTAAGAGTCTGGCAATGCCCTGTTTCCAAGAAGGTTCCACAAGTAAATTCTTCCCGTCTCTGCTCCCTTCCCCTCAAGGACACAGATCTCCAGTGGTCCTGTTTCTAGGCTGTGTGTGCTGGGAGTAGGAAACCTTCCTTATCATTTCATGTCTGGCTTTTTTGTCTGTTTGTTTGATATCCTCTAAGCATTTTAATAAACATTAAAAATATTATTATTATTCATGTCTTTCTTTAAATTCCCTTCCTGAACACCTGCTGCGTGCGGGCCAGGGTTTCAGGAAGTGATATTACCTTCTCAGCTCCTCCAGATGCCTTGAAGCAGCAATTTTCTTTGAAGCTTGATTTTTATTCTAAGGTGCACCTTTCCAGGCTGGGGGCTAGTACCCCGGTGGGCCTATGAGTTCTCTCACTAGCCTCATGCAGCCATGATTTGGTTTTATTTTATAGGCCCCTCTATAATTATGTCAGAAACGCTTCCCTTTTCTGGATTCTCAATTTCCTGAAGTCCAGTAAAATCTAAGGCCAGCTGCATTTTAGAGACGAGTGCTTCTTATACTTTAATGTGCATGTGAACAACCTGGGCATCTGGTGAAAATGCAGATTCTCATTCCGGAGTGGGACCTGGGAGTCTGCATTCCCAGTACGGGTCCTCGTGCCGCTGGTGCCGCTGTCCTTGGGCCACATTTGGGGCCTCCATGATTTCGACCCCTCCTCCCCACAGTCATTCACACCCCCAGGGCAGGCTCCCTCACACACTGGCGATTCTGACTTCCAGAAAGGCCCTTTAAAATATTTGCTTCCAAATGTTGCATTCTGCTCAATCTAGAGCAGGCTATCAAATTAAGCTTCCTCTTTACGTTGTCATGAAGGCTTAGTTGGTGGCATTAGTGTGTCTACTATAATGCAGTGATTTCAGTTGATGTTTACAGTGAATTAATAATCCCTCACTGGCTCTTCCTTCCTTTTGTGCAGAGTGAAAAGACATTCTCCTCTCTGGACCCTCTGTCACATGTCACTTAAGTTTTAGAAGACTCAGGGACACAAGTCCCCATGTCCCTTATCTCATCCATTGTCATCCTTCTTGTTTTTCCATGTGGAGCTTCATGCTTAGGGTCACCCTGAAGGGTCTGGAGAGGGCAGATGGCAGCAGGAACCCTGGCATGGGAGACCATTAATATTCATTGGGCACACTTAGGTGTCTGCACCGGATGCTGGCTGGGAAACCTCCTGGGCGTGTCATCTTGGAAAGGCTCCTGTCAGTGGCTGGGCCAGTGCTCTGTCCTGCAAACCATTCTCAGCTCTGACCCTGAAGGAAGCAGGAAAAAGGACTCTTAAACCATCCCCACCCAACCCTCTTAACCAGATCAGGACCCTGTGTTTCCCTCAGGTTCTGGATACTAAATCTTGGGGTTCTAACTAGGACAGCAGCTGTGACTCTGAGTGATTCTGTTCCTTAGGTCAGCTCCCCTTTAAGTAGTTTACAATTTGATCTATTTATTAGCCAGTTATAGAACTTGGTTGCTTGAAGTAACCTTGATTTTGTTTTGTTCTTTTCAAGCTGTCCCAGGAGGTGAAGGGATTTACCCAGGTTCCTTTAACTAGTAAGGGTAATCTGGCTGTTAGTGGCACGGCCATGGACAAGAATAGTTAGTTCCAGACTCACGGTTCAGTGCTTTCCCCACTCCACTCAATTCTGGGAGACTCTCCTACTGATGATTCAACTTAAGGTTAACTAGAAACAATGAAGAGTAAAGTGATAGTATATTAGAAGTAAATAATTCTTCTCTTAAAGATATATCTGTGTGTGTGTGTATATATATATATATGTGTGTATACATATATATATTTTATTAAAAAATATATATTTTACTTAATGATCCCCAGTTCTAAAGCTAAGGATGATTCAGTTGATTGAAATAATTTGAAAGAAAATAAGGCTGGAAGTCAGAAGACATAGTTCCTGGCACTGCTGCTAATGAACTTTGTGTCCTTGAGTGAAGCACCCCAACCCCTCTGAAACCCAGCTTCCTTACCTACAAAATGAGAGGGTTTGAATCTCTCAACTCTCTTTCTAGATCTAACATCCTATGATCCCTTTGATTTTATGGTTCCCAGTGCAAGGTCCAATAGAGTTATGCATCCAATAATAACCACCCACTGGCTCCACATTCAAACCCGTCTCCTCTATGCTGAATTCTGTGCTGCAATAGAGGCTTCAGGGCTTGTCCCTGATGAGAGGAATTTCAGGGTGTCCGCTGGCATTGATCACGACAGCCAGCAATTCCAAGGGAACAATATAGAATGAGGCAGTTATTCATTCACCACAAAGAAACACTGGCCCATCTCCAGGCATTCAAACTCAGTTCAGTCTCCAACTAACAGGCATTTAGCACCTCACCTGTGACCTGGGGATTAACAGAATCACAGATGACAGAACTGCTCTGCTGCTCCTAGGACTCATGGCATATCGGCAGGAAGAGAGGTTACACTTAGGGCACACTTAGCTTGTCAAATTATATCACTGATCATCAAAGGGAAACATACACACTGTGGCTGTGAACCTTGAAAGGCACTGTGGAATAATTCTGTGTGGAAGAAGCAGCCAGCCATGATTTTAAACCCTGAATTTGTGCTCTGGCTCTTGCAGTGATTCTAGATGGTTCTACAGCCCTGGCATCCCACGGTACAAGGCTTTTTAGACATTTATCTTGCCTTCTGCTTGTGTCTATATTATGCATTCCTTTGGGTCGACGTTTGGCTTTACAGAGCTGCTCAGTGCAGTGTGCCATGTTGCAGTTCACTTTGTAAACAGACAACAGTGTTGCATGTAACAGTCACGTCCAAGGTGAGTTTTAGTGAAGACATCTTTGATCTCTAGACATCTTGATTTCCTTTAAAGTAATCATGCCACTCCATGGAATGGAAGGCATAATTTCAAAATAAATACTAATATACAGAATCTGCACTGTGCTCAAGCATCCTTTTAGCTGTAGTATGCAGCATGGGTCACTGCTCTAGTCTCCAGGGGGCTTGGGTTAATGCAGCTGTTAATGTTATGGGATTTCTCCAACTCATTGGTTCTCATGGAGTCATAAACATTGATACTTTACTCCATTTAGGTAAACACTAGATCTCTAGCCTCCAGCAAAACACAACACACAAACTAAGAAATTCCTGGAAGTGAAAAGAGGGCCGTATTACATGTTACTTAAAGTACATTTGACCACCCCCCAAGCCTTTTTTGTTTTTTTTAAGAGAATTTGTTTCTTCGTGCATTTTTTTTTTCCTTCATGTAGAGGATTTGGGCTTGAATATGAACAGTTTCCCACTACCAGTCAGCCTCAGAATGCTGTTTTCCCCAAGTTTCTCATGATAAAAAGACTCAGATTCAGAGCTGACTGCTTGGCAGCTGAATTTCATTAAGACTTTGATGGGAAACTTAAGTTGGAATTACAAACATCTGTGGTTAAACTTCCCTTTAGTAAACCATTTCCCAGAATTTAACTTTACCACACTAGGAGCAAAAAGAAAAGCAATTGAAAAAAGAATGCTGCTTTTTGGCAAATGCTGGAGTAGATATTTAAATATTCTTCTATGTGGTTACTATATCTCAGTCAAGTAGCAGATTATTTGCTTTAGAAAACACGAAAGTAATTGTTTGGAAATGCTAAGTTTTGTAACTCAAAGCATGTACTGGCAATCTGATTTTAATGGTTTCTAACCAATCAAATGTCTCATAACTATGTCTGGCCATCATTATATTTATGTGGTTACTTTCAGCACATAAAAACCCTAAAGGAGAGGAGTGTTTTTAGCATTATATGCTTCAAGAATCTATGACAAGTCAGATTTTAGAATTTAATTGTGAAAGGGAAAAAAAAAGGTTATAGTCCTTGTCATAGCAAATATGCTGGGTTTTTTGTTTAGTTTTTTGGGTATTTGGGAAAACTCATTCATTTCTCTTAACTGCTCAGATTATCCTATTTCTGGGGAAAGGTTATGTTTAAAGAACCATTAGGGATACAATTATTTTAATAGTTAAACTAATCTCCTTCTTGTCCAATGTTGGATAATCAGCAAATTTGTAAGCAAAAGTTGAAAGTAATCACATTTACAGAATAAGTAAAAATTTAGATGAAAATAGACTGATACTACAAATCTGAACTCGCAGGTAGATAAAAACAGATAATGGAAGAAAAAGGGTGAGGAGGGAGGGAGAGAAGAGAGGATGAGGGCAGACTGAGTTAGGCAGCTTATACACACGATTTCACTTAAATTTCACAAATATCTTGCAAAGAAAATACATTTGTATTCATTTTAAAATCAAACAGACGGAGCCTCTGAAAAATGCACTAATTTGCCTAAAGTCAAACAGCTAGAAAGTAGGGGAGCTGGATTCATAGCACATCTGTCTGGCTAGATGCCCACATTGTGCCTTTGATGAAAGGTGAATTTCAAATGTCGTAAAGCAGAGACTGCAAATAAACAGTCCTCAGATGTGCTTCCCACAGGGCATTAAAAAAACTGAGTCAGCAATTTCACTTAAGAATCCAGATTCTGTCTTCTTGTAAAAAAACAGAAGGCCTGGCAACACAGAGAGGTGGGTGCCCTCTGGAAGAGGCATCCCGTCTTCTGCTGTTGCTTGGGCCCCACCACTCACAGGATGTGTTCCTTTCCCTACCCAGTTATTTTTTGCTCGGCCTCCGTAAAAATCTGAGTTTTAAAACTGTCTCTGTTGCATAGGATCAGCAATTCCACTTCTAGGTATATACTCAAAAGGACTAAAAGCAGGGACTCTGATGGATAATTGTAGACCAATGTTCATAGCAGCACTATTCACGGTAGCCAAAAGGTAGAAATAACTCAATGTCCATCAACAGACAAATGGATAAGTAAAATGTGATATTACATACAGTAGAATATTATTCAGCCTTAAAAGGGAATGAAATTTGGGCAAATGCTACAACATAGATGAACCTTGACCACGTTATGTTAAGTGCAATAAGCCAGGCACAAAATGACAAATACTGTAGATTCCGCTTATATGAGATACCTAGAGTAGTCAGATTCATAGAAACGGAGAGTAGAATGGTGGTTGCCAGGGCCTGGGGAAAAGGCTAACAGGAATTATTGTTTAATGTGTATTGAATTTGAGTTTAGGAAGGTGAAAGTTTTGGAGATGGATGGTAGTGATGGTGATGGGTGGTGATGGATGATGATGACCTAATGCCACTTAAAAATGGTTAAAATAATAAATTTTGTGTATATTTTACCACAATTAAAAAAAAAACATTTCTTCTGGTTAAATCTGAGAACTCTGGAATTATAGCAAATGGAATTCTCTGTTTTCCAGCAGTTTTATAATAAATTCTGTAAGATAGGCCATGTAATTTATGCTACTCATCTAGGAAGCACTGCATAAATGGTCTTTGAATGGTATTTTATATATCTTCACTTTAAGAAATTATCAAACTTTGACTAAAATTGTTCCTACAGATAGTTACATTTACCTCACCACATTTTTCTAGATATTCTTGCACAGTTGAATTACTTTCATAAACTCCTTCCTAGCTGGGCCACTTACCAGGCAGGTTGCCTGGGCAAATGCTTTGTGCCTCAGTTTCCACGTTTGCAAAATGAGATAATAAGTACGCCAATCCCACTGAACTGTTATGAGGGTTAAAGGAAATAACTCATGGAAAGCGCTTAGACCAGTGTCTGGCACGTGGTAAATACTCAATGAGTGTCATCGATAAGCCACGCTATTATTATTATTACCATTACTGTATTCCAGTCCTTCTAAAATAATGTTTCCCAGGAACTTTCTTTGGTGTTTGGTGAGTAAGTGGCTGTGCCCTACTGGCCTAGCCCAGGAGTAATACTTTTTCCACGTTAGCCCCATGGCATTTAGCTGATAGCCGCTCTTACAGAACATAAATTCATTCTGCTTTATATAGTGGCTACGTGTATATTTTTCTGTCTTAGATTGCTTACTCCTTGAGGGTAGGGATGTGACTCTGCCTTCTTTCTGTCCCGCCTGGTGCCTGCTTTATTACTGTGTACATGGTAGGTCTCCAAACCTGCTCTTTGGATGGTATTAAGTGAGTGAAATAATGACTGCATGCCAGGCTGGGGGTGGGGTGTGGGTGTTAAATTACCAACTGCTCTGTTGAACAGTGGTATAGAATGATGGCCTAGGCCAGTGACTGGAAGTCTTGATGTTGTTCTACAAAGCCTTTCTCAAAGTAAGGGAGCAAGATAAGGCAACGGAAAGCAGATAGTGAAAGGGATCTGAGCTGTCTTTTAATAAACATACTACAATCCTTTAGTGGCAGGGCACCTAACTACGTGTTGGAGCATGGGATCACAGATCAACCGTGAAGGGTGTCTAGAAGAAAAGCCCCGCAAAATTAGTCTAGTTCATATTGCTTTTTTTTTCTTAGCAAGCAAGTTTGTCTAGCGCGAGGTACATTTGTGGTTCATGGGGCACGAATCTTCTTAGAGGGAAGCTAAGAACAGCAACTGCAAAATCCAATCAGGTTATCAGGAGATAAACTCCTGGTTTCCCCTCTCAGGGAAGTTTGCTCAGTATTGTCAATTATTTTCCTTATTTTCTCAATAATCTACCAAAGGCAGTAACAGCACTGTCGCCTTCCACCACCTCCCGCTTTGCCCTTCCAGCAAAGTCCCCACTCCTCTCTGAGTCTCTGGGTGGCTTCTTTCCAGCCACGAAGGATATAGACAACAGGGATATGGCAATATTAAGTAAAATAGCACCATAAAATAAAGTTCTGAGAAATAGTCCCAACTAAGCGTTTCTTTTAATCAACCTCTAACCTGTGTTCTTGACCTTGTTTAACTCCTGCTTCTTTTTGATAAACCAGAATGTCACTCTTCCTAAGGACACTCTGATACCCTCTTCTGGGGGACTGTTCCCATCTCCATCCTTGTGTCCCCTCCCATTCTTCTGCATCTCCGTATTGGCCAAGAAGACTTTTGCCTAGTTTCACTTGCTATAATGTGTATAATAAAATTAAGTCTTTCTTTTCTTAAAAGTGGAATATTAGAATACTAAATACACTTTTTGACACTACCTAGTTTCCCCTTTGCCCAACCCCACCTGCTGAGAATCATTGTTCTCACCATATACTCAGAAATAATGGACTCGGTAAATTATCTGCTTGTAAAAAAGCAGATAGTAGGAAAATCCTACCAACTAGCACCCGTGGTGCTCCTGTTTTCAAATTCTCTGCATCCTGGAGGAGCTTGTGCTCATTTTAGAAGGAAAGGAGGGGCGTTCCTTCTTGGTCAGCCCATGCTTCCCATCCTTTTATTCAGTGCATGTTGAATGTATTTGTTCTCCTAACCCACACTGTGCACCAGTATGCCCTAGTTTGTGCTGAGGGTGGAGAGGATGCCAGTCCTGCTATGGAGGGGTGTGGGAGAGCCTTAGGAAGGCCGTCAGCCTAGCACCTCCCACTGCTCCATGCTTGCTTTACTAGTTTTCTTTCTTCCCTTTGAAGGAGAATTGAGGAATGACCATTTATATATATATCCGATTCAAATAAAATGAATGTATTTTTAGAATATCCTTCCATCCACCTCTCCAAACGCCCACGAATAATGTCTTGTATGAGTCCATGTTCTCTTTTTCTCTACAGATGAAATATAACCTCCTGAACCAATTCAGTGGAGTGGTTGTACCATGTTATTAAATCTCCAGAATGTATTTGCTTTCAGGTCTCCTTACTGGCTATAAAAAGCATGGGAAACCCGAATGGTGGGGCGTTGGAATCGCTGTGGGACTGCAGGCTGACTGGAGGGCATTATGTGAAACTATGCAGTGGGAACATAATTACCCCAATCCCACCCTTTCTACATCATATGACCCTTCGGAATGACTAATAGATTCTGTTTCCCTAAACCAGAAGCCTCAACGGGCATTCTGGACCTATTAGTCTCCGACAGTATTACAAATTTAACACACTACATGACATTCTTTTTGATTGGAAGGATACAGACAAGCAATATTAAGTAAAATAGCACCATAAAAATAAAGTTCTGAGGAATATTCCCAAATAAGGGTTTCTTTTAATCCAACTAGCCATGTATTTTTTATAATAATAATAAAGACAACACGTAGGATGTATTAAGCATTTATACATGTTAGTCACTGTGTTAAGTCCTCTATGTATTTTATCTAATTTCATCACAGTAACTGTATGAAATATGAAGTAGACATCAATAACTTATCTAAGTCTCAGTTTCTTTATCTGCAAGTTGGGCATCTGTAGTTTGCCCAAGGTAAGGAGCAGGCAAGCTGAAATTTGAACTTGGGACCATCAGACTGCAAAGCCTGCAATCTAAAACCCTCTGCTGTGCTGCCTTCATATTATTTCACTGAACATACGAGTATATAAGCAGTTGCTCAGGGTTTCAGCAATAAATTTAAGGTTCCCTAAAAAAATCAATTATTTTCTTACGTTTTGTGAGATGAGAGTTACAAAAAGTTATGTGTGCCTGTCTTTTTAGAATTAGCAGGTAAAAAGATAGGATGCCCAGATAAACTGAATTTCAGATAAACAGTGAAAAAATTTTTAGTATAAATACATCCCATGAAATATTTGAGACATAACCAAAATCTATTTGCTGTTTATCTGAAATTCAAATTTAATTGGGTGTCCTGTATTCTATCTGGCAATCCTACTCTTAAGCGTTTCATTCTGGAACTTTCCACTCAAAGCAACAGGTGGAGATAATGCTTCCTGGGGGGTTGATTCCAAGCCTGTAGAGAAGTGAAGCCTTCTCATTGTGTGGAGTGTCTCCTGGTCTGGCTTCTCCCCATGTCTGAGTACAAAGTTGACCAGGAGGCGTGCCCCTCTTTCTCATGGGGATTACATTTCACACCACAATGGGAGTTGGTATGCTTTGGCCCTACCCATCCTCCCCTCATTTTGGGGTGTGGGTAGGGCTCACTCCTGGAGAAGGACCATCTTCATGCATATTATCTTATCAGTAGTTTAATAACTATGGTTATACTAACAATTAGTAGGACTAATAGCAATAATCCAGACTTCAGTGCTGTTAGAAATGGCACTAGAAGTGCATCAATGGCATTAGAAATGTATCAATCCACATAACTGCTTTGGTTCTATAGTTGCTGTAATCATAGCTATGGGTGTGTGTGTGTGTGTGTGTGCGTGTGTGTGTTGTTAGGTCAACTGCTCTTTCCTTTCCCATGAACTTAGGTGACTTCATTTTCCTCCTATTTCGTGTCTCCCACGCCCTGGACATGCTGTTGTCCGTCTCGGCTCAGGGGGTTCTTAAATCACTTACTCTGGATTCATCCACCTTTACCCAGTTTCTACACTTTGGTTTTGCTTTTAACATAAATGCTTTTGCAAGGGATTCAAACAGCAGCTCTTTGAATAAGCATATCATCAGTAGCATATCTCTGTCATTTTTACATTTGGGATGGGGCTTGACTTTCATCATGACTTCTTGTTTCTGGAATACAATGGCTTGTGTCTATTTAAGGTAACTGCTCTGCAGTTTCCTAACAGCTTTAGTGCCCTCACCCACTCTTCACCCTCCCCTCTTGCAGAGGACCTTGTGTTTAATTTGTGACAAAAAGATTAGTCCTGCAGTATTGTTCCCACTGTCCTAACATCACAGAGGAGCAGGAAGCCAGTGACAGGGCACACACATTAAGTGGTGTGGCTTGACAAAAATGACTCTATTGGGACATAACAAGCGGCGGAAAGTCACAGACGTGCTACTGCAGCCCCAGCTGAGAGTCTAGCCTACTAACTCAGAGTATGCAAGACACATGCCCTTTTACCAGCTTGAACAGGGATGTGTTCCAAAGCCTCAGCTCTCAAATCACAAAGTCCAAATCTAACGTACAAAGTAAAACTCTTTATTTCAAGTTTCTGAACTGACCCGTCCAGGTGAAACTCATAAGGTGGGTGGGGAAGGGAAAGGGAAAGGGGGTGGGGAGAGAGGGGGACACAAGTGTGACACACACAACACGGGGCACAGGTGCCCCAGCAGGGTGACAATGGCAGGGGCACTGTACCTTGGCAGCAGGCGGCAGACTTCCGAGAGCCACGCGGGCCTCGATGGTCTCAGGCAGGTCTAGTTGGCCGACCGCTGAGCTCCCTTCAATGTCAAAAGGAGAAGCGCTGTCGTCCCCAGACGCGGCGCGGGAGCAGGCGGCGCCCCAGAGGAGCCACAGGGGCAGGACTGCGTACCAGGCTGAGCTCAAAGCCATCTCTCCGCTGACATCCGACAGGGCTCTTCCAGGGGCTCGGCCACTGTTGGTCCTCGCCGGTCCCCCCTGTGGTGCAGCGGTGCCTCACTTATTTTACCTTCTGTGCGTCTGCAGTATCCAGATGTGGGAACTCAAGGCAGCCCAGGGAGCAACTTAGTAGAAAAAGGAAGAGTGAGAGAGTAAGCCAGAGCCTGCTCCACACCCCCCTTCTCTCTCTCTCCTCTTTCTGTCTCCCCCCTCCGTTTCTCTCTCTCACTTTCTCTCTCTCTCCCCAGAGGCTCTCGCTGCAGAATGTACAGATGGATGGAGCTTAAAGCTCAGCATCAAGAGGCGGATGCGTTTGGGGCGAGCCCCGCGAGCGCCGGCCACCTCCTGTCCCTGGCGGTCGGGATTGAGGGCTGCGCTGTCCTGGCTTCCTTCCCACACCCATTTTCACCACTCCCTTTTTACCTTCACTTCCAGGCCCTCCCCCTCCAAGTTGGTCTTTCAGACACCGTGGCCGGGCCTTTCCTGGCGGCCTCCCCTCCCCTCTCAGTTTGGAGCCCCTCCAAGGGCCCCAGATGAATATTCAGCTTTTGTGATTGCTTCCTCACATCTCTTATTTATTTAGCCAAGGTGCCGGATGTCTTATCTATATTTATGTACATCTTTTATGTGGCCCTGATAGTTTGCAGTAAAGTGGGTGGAAAAGGGATTCCTGGGCTGGAGCCGGAGGTGGATGCTCTCAGATGGCAGAGGGGGAGGGCACCCCCTTTCTTGGGCAGTGTTTCTCATTTTCTAGAGACAGGCTACTGCACTGTTTGTGCTCATACCTTCCCTGGAGACTGGCTGGCCACCCTCTTCCCCCTGACAGTCCTCACCCAGAGGGCTTGGGAGAAGAATATATTTCACTGCAGCACTGGAAAATGACTTCATTACTCAAATGCATGAACTTTTATTTACAAAGAACATCTTGTTTCCGTCCTAAAGAGGTGCTTTGTAAGGGGCCCGGAACAAGGCTTGCAGTGTATGAGCCTGTCAAATATACTGCCCACAGCTCCGACCTCTTCCTTTTGCCCTGTAATCTCATGCCTACTACATCTGTCTGTCATGTAACCTTTCCAAGGCTTCGGGGTGAAGTTGAGCTACAATTATGTGGGGTACCAATGTGGATGGGTCAATGGCCACTAGATACTGATAGCTGATAGATATGTTTGCATTCATTGGCTTCATAAGGAGCTTTAAACATTCCCACAAGACCCAAACATGTTTTAAAAAGGATTAAGTGAGACAACCATAGAATAACACTTAAGTTTCTAGGTGTTTGAAATCACTCACAATCATGCAACTAAGCATTTCAATGAAGTCTAATCATTAGCTCTATTTATAGGACAAAAATCATTTTATCTAAGGATAAACAAAGCAGCCATTTATTTTGCACCTACAATATGCCAGATACTTTGCATGTGTTATTTGCAAGCCTCATAGCATTTTTGCAAAATAGGACTATTATTTCCTTTTTATAGGATTAAAAAGGGAGGTTCTGAGAGACTAAGACATTTGCCCAAGTCACACAGCTGCTAGAAAGCTGGCCCCACTCCTCACTGATTCCAAAACTATCTTGCACATTTACACCACACTGAAATTCATGAAATAAAGTCCACAAATTCAGAGATAGAAGAGTTGCACTAAAATATTCACAAAAATCCCAAGTTTTTGAGTACTTTCTAGGTGCCAAAAAGTTTGCATAAATTATCTCATTTATTTCCCTCTTCACTATAATGAGATAGGCGTTGTCATACACATTTGGTAATGGGTACGTGGTAAAAGTACTACTAAAACAGGTAAATCTGATGCTAAGGTCATTGGTGTTTTCAACAACAAATTGGTATAATACAAAAGTGCCAAAGCTGGAAGAAGCAAAAAGTTTTCATATTTCCCAAAGTGTCTGTAATGTTTTCAATTCAAGATATAAAAATAGTATTGCAATGAACCATTAAGCTAAATTATGATCATCTTCTTCCACATAAACTGGTTAACCCACTAAATTAAGTAAAAGAACTTAAAAATATATGTTTGGTTTGGTTGGTTCTTCAAGAGACTTACATTGGGAGACAAGATGGCCAGACTCTGAAGAGGAAAAAATGATGCTCAAATATCCTGTCCTACTCTCGCTTTGAAAAAACTTTAAATAATAATTAATAACAATAATGATTTAGGAACATATTATATTCTGACTTCAGATATAGACCTCGTCAGTACACAAAAGCTGTTCACATTTGCTTCCTGCTGGATTATGTCCTGTTCTTCATTAAATGTCAATCAATCTCACACTTTTTATTTGACCCAGTGCCTCTTTTCCCTGCTTGCCAGGCAGTGTCAGGTTCTATGAGAGGCCTGAGCAGTGGGGGTAGGAGTGCATTTATTCAAGACCTGTGAACTTTTTGATTAAATATATGTTTCTAACTCTTCCTCCTCATCTTTCTGCAGATAGTATTATTTGTTTTGAGGCAAAACAGCAAAATACACAAGAAGCATGGGTTTTGTATGAAATAAATTAGGCTGCAAATCCTAAGTCTGTTTACAGTGGTTCTGGGAGCTTGACAGAACTTAGTCTCTCTGGGTGTCAGTTTCCTCATCTGTAAAATGGGATAATGATGCCTCTTTCATGAGTAGTAAATGAAATAATGTGAATAAAGCATTAACACAGCCTGGCATATAGTCAACTGCTCAATATTTACTATTTAACTAACTATTTTAAAGTCTTAAAAAAGCACAGAATCATTATTTTTAAAGAGAAAAAATAAGCATGTTTATTTATCCTGTGACTTGGGTAACCTCCTATTTGCTGAGAATAGCCGTTCACATTTCTGGCTGCTACTTGGGACTTCCTTGTATTAACCATGAATGAGGCATCTTAGAGTGATAGAGCAGTCAGGCGAGGAGGGAGACTGGCTGACTATTTTATAGCAAGCTGGAAGGCACTAGAACAAAGGTAATCATCACCAAAGGGCCACCCCAAGACCATCAAAGGCCTGAATGTGGGAGGATCTTATTCCTGCTAACACTACAACTGTGGAGTGTCTCCAGTATGGCTGCTTTCTTATCATGACCCTCCTTCTCTCCCTTTTCAGGCATTCAGCAAGTACTTTCATGTCCACTCTCTCCTTTGGGACCCCCACCTACCCCATGATGGAAGGGGTACTGCTCCATCATTCCCAACGCACAGAAGAGAGCATGGCATTATGACAGGCTAAGAGGTTAAATGGCAAGGACACTAGGCCGGTTACTGCAGGCTGAGGGCCCCATGCCTTCTGACTCCCAGACCAATGCTTTCCTAACCAGACCAAGCTATTTTTAGTTCTGGCAGCAGCAGATCTGGTGGTTTGGAGGCTTTATCAACAGAGGGTTCTGGAATTCTCTTCTGAGTCCCCTGCTGCAGTTAGCAACAGATCAAGGCTGCCCACTCCCTTCAGCACTTGGCTGTTGGGCCTGTCCATAGTGTCCAAGGATCTGGCAAGGGTGTTGTTAATGTATCCCATGTGCCCTTCTGCAAATAGAAAGTCGTGTCACATGCTATTTAGGATTTTTAAGTGCTAATCTTGGACATAATTAGACAGGGGATTGTTGTGGGGACTGTGTACTAGTGACAATTTTATGATGAGATTGGTCAGAGATGCAAGATGCATTATCCCTGCCATGAGTTGTCTAACTGATAGTCAAGTGGCAGGAAAGTAAGGAGGGAGATGGGGGTCTCTTTTTCTGTTCACACTCCTCTCCTCTCTGGCCAGGAGTCTCCTCTGTGAATGACTCTGGTGGGAGTTCAGGCCACCGGAGCAACAGCGAGAATGCTGGGAGAGGATAAGTCTTCTAAAAGTGGTTCTTTTCCCATCAGTTTGTTCAGACTTTTGTTCGGGGTGTGGGTAGTATGTGCTCCCTATGCTTTGTCTCCTGACTATGACACTTGTCACAGCCTCACCTGGCTTTTAGCATGTGCCACCTGCATCCTTTCCATCCATCCATCCAGTATTTATTTAATTAATTTATTCATTAATTCACTTATTCATTTATTTAATCAGCATTTATTGAACACTTCAGTATGGCATGTGAGATGCTGAAGGTAAAATAATAAAAACATGATCCTGACTCTCAAGGAGTTCAGAGTCTGGTGGGACAGACCATGAGTAGACCCTGTAAGCAATGCAAAGTGATTAACATGGATTGAAAGCAGAAGAACAAGCCCTTTACTGGAGCTCGGCAAGGGAGTGTGGGAGAAGGCTCCAGAAGGGGGAAACTGTGTTGTCTTAACTGAGGGGAGGAAGGGAAGAATGGTGGTCCAGGGGGAAGAACTGTATGTGCAGAGGGACAAATGTGCCACAGCCCCGATGCCACAGGAGGGTGAGAAGGCCGTGGGATTTCCAAAGGCTCTTTGAGCCTCCCTCTTCACAGCTCATAGTCATGGCCTTCAGGGCTGTGAGACGGAGCCCGGTGAGAAGACACAGCTTCCCCGCCTCCTACTGGTCTCTCACCGCCACAGAGGGATCCTCCCAAAATGTATATCTGAAGACTGGGGAGCTGTTCACAGTCCTACTCACGTCCTGATCGAAAGCCTGAGAAAACTGTTGGGAGGAAGAACAACTTTTTTAAAAATAAAAAAATTTTTTAAATTTCATTGTGGTGAGAACACAACAGGAGACCTACCCTCTTAACCAGTTTTGAAGGGTACAATGTGGTATTTTATCTATAGTGAAGAACCACTTTTAAAAGCTCTGTCCTCTCCCAGCACTCTCGCTGTTGCTCCTCCTCAGGTGGCCTGAACTGCCACCAGAATCGTTCGGAGACGTGTGGCTGGAGAGGAGTGCGAGCAGAAGACCCCATCTCCCACCTTAACTTCCTGCCACTGGACGGTCAGCTGGAGACCTCATGGTAGGGGAGAGCTCATGCTTGCTTCTCTGACCAATCCCATCATAAAACTGTAATCGTTTTGTTTGTTTGTTTGTTTTGTTTTGTTTTTTGTGGTATGCGGGCCTCTCACTGTCGTGGCCTCTCCCGTTGCAGAGCACAGGCTCTGGACACACAGGCCCAGCGGCCATGGCTCACAGACCCAGCCGCTCTGCGGCATGTGGGATCTTCCCAGACCGGGGCACGAACCCGTGTCCCCTGCATCGGCAGGCGGACTCTCAACCACTGCGCCACCAGGGAAGCCCGTGATCGTTTTTTTTTAAGTGAAAAAAA
Source organism: Neophocaena asiaeorientalis asiaeorientalis (assembly GCF_003031525.2). Classification (NCBI taxonomy): domain Eukaryota; kingdom Metazoa; phylum Chordata; class Mammalia; order Artiodactyla; family Phocoenidae; genus Neophocaena; species Neophocaena asiaeorientalis. Next base: position 374,385 of record NW_020172776.1, on the reverse strand, counting down.
TTAAGCCCAAGAATGACATGCTCATATTTTCATTTAAAGAGTTTAAAAAGTACCAAATATAATAATTACAGTAAAATAGGAAATTACAGCTATCACACAAGAAGGAAGTGAGGGGCACCAGGAATCATACCACTCTGGGGCAATGACTGACAACACTGAAAATGTTTGGGTGTAAATGTAACCTTCAGGCTTTTGTTACATCTATGTTGACGGATTCCATCTGTTTTTATATTTTATGTATTCCGTTATATATACATAGATTTTTGTGCATGTAAAATATATTTTAATATATATCCATTTTACAGATTCCATCTCCTTTTTTCTTGCAGAAATGAATCAAACTGTATATAATATTTAAAACTTTTTCTCCATGTCACTGTAACTCCAGTGTTACTGTGAGTAGCTCACAGTGTTCGGATTGGCATTTTGGGAGGATTGGCTAGTGTGGATAAGGGCAGTGCTGAGGGACCAGTAGGAGGTTGGGAAGCCCTTTCTCTTCACACTGGCTCTGTCAGCTCCAAGGGCAGGGACTGTACCAGTGAAGAGGGGGCTCAGAGAGCATTTAGGAATGATAACAGAAATGAGGATGTTCTTATGCAAGTCGTTCATCCTGATGGAGAAAGGGTGAAACCAACAGGTAAGAGAGAATGGTCCTAATAAGGATTATCAACTGCCTCAGCTGTGACCTTCCTTTAGGTCTGCTGGAATAATTACTTCATCAGGCTAAAGGGAAGTGATGGATGCTCTGTGGTAATGTAATCAACTGAGTACAGAGGCATCAGCACCCCTTAACTCAGTGATGAGATCAGTAGAAAATAGGAGCACCTGAGACTTGATAATGAAATTAAGGAGAATTGGGCAACATTCAAAAGAGGAGACCTGAAAGATGGGCTTTTTGTGTCCTTGCACACACCCCACCCCCAGCACCACAAAAGGAGGAGAAGATTCTTTAAGAGAAGTCTTGCTGTCACCATGGTGGGCGTATAAGCAGGGAGGAGGGCTAGAATATGTTCTAACTTGCTTTGTGTGAGCAGCTGCAGACCAGGCTGTAAGATGCTAACTCAAAAGTTCCACAGTCTAGCTCTGCATCCCGTGCATTATCCTCTAGAAAACGCATACTGGACATGCTCACCTTGGGAAATCAACTGACTTTGGAAAAAATATTTCAGAATAGGGAGCACATAACCATAGCAATGCCTTATATTTGCACGGTGCCTTATAGTTTGGAGTTGAAGTACAGTTACTGTTCCTCTAACAAGTGAGAAACTGATCCGACTCTAAAAGTTCAGTTGTACAGATTCTGACCTTTAGAAGAAAGATTCTCAAGTCACTGTCCACCACATCCCTTAAGTGGTCTACAGCCCCTGAATATTTAACACTCTAAATAAGATTTATTCATCACCCATTCATTCAACAAATATTTTCTGAGTGTCTACTTTGCCATTGGCACTTTCATAGGCTCTGGGAAAGAGCAAAGGAGAAATCAGATAAAAATTTCTGCCTTCATGAAGTTTACATTCTAACTGAGGCACAGGTAGGAGAAAGAATAAACAAGCAAGAGAAATATGTATGCATGGAATACATTCTGTCAAATGGTAAGTGCTATGGAGAAACATGAAGTTGCTGTGGGATAGAGAGAGAAGGCTGCAGAGGGGGAAGGTGCTGGCCTTGTTGAGGAAGAGGCTAGAATGAAGTGATGGAGGTAAAGAGTAGTTGGAGACAGTGTCAGAAAGGCAGGGGGCCACTGAGGTGGGTTATGTAGGACCTTTGAGATCATTGTGACAACTCTGGCTTCTGTCCTGAGTGAGATGGGAAGTATTTGGATGTTCTTTGCACACAAGTGATATGATTTGACTTATTTTGTCTGCCATGTGGGAAATAGACTTTAGGGAAAGAGATGAGGGAGGAAGTAGGGGGACTATGCAGAGGCTCTTGCAATAGTACAGGTGAGAGATGATGGTGGCTTGGTCCACAATGTTAGCAATAGATGTGAGAAGCCTTCAAATTCTGGATTTATTTTGAATGTAGAACCAATGACATTTGCTGGATATGAAGAATGAGAGTGAGAAAGGACTCAAGGCTGAAGTCCATGTTGTTTGGCCTGAACAGACTTAAATGATTGATTTGCCATTACTAACATGAGAAGGAAAATCGGAGGTGCAAGTTGGCAATGGAGATGATGAAGAGTTTAGTTTTGGACAAGTTTTTTTTGAGATGCTTCTTAGATTGGATTCTTACACTGTATTCCTTCCTTTTTAAAAATACTTGTTTTTAAAACATTATAAATTCATAATACATAATGCATCAGGCACAAGCTGTCTTTTTACTTGGGATCTACAAGGCACTGTGGGTAATACTGTAGATAATACTATGGGATGACCTTACAGTCTAGTAAGGGAGGTTTGTAGCACGTGGGTAACATCAGGTGGTCAAGATGGGCGTAAATCCATTGCTTTAAGCAGAAAGGGACCCCTTTGAGCTCAATAAGAAGAGAAGGTATTATAGATTTGAGCTGGATCTCCACACAGGTATAGGAATTAGATATGGAAAGACTGGTGGGGGAAGGGCATGGAGAAGGGAATGTTACGCAAATGGAACAGCATAGACACAGGAATAGGAGAGTGAAAATACATGCACATTCAGGCAAGGGCTGACTGGGTGAGTCATTGGGTGAAGTTTTTTTGGGTGAATAATTGGAGATAATATGGTATGGATAGGTATGGAGCTGATTACTAGTTTACTACTAGAAGAGAGTGAGAGGCTCACAGAAGGGTTAGTCAAATCACCATGTGGAGAGAGCACTGAAGTGGAGAGACTGGAGCCTGGGGGACCAGTTGGGAGACTGTTGCAATAACAGTCTAGGCCTCAGCTGACAAATAGAATAATGTTTATGAACTGTCACTGTGTCCCCCAAACACAACTCCCCATCCTTGGACCAATCCAGTTGCATCACAGACATCTCAATTTGTAAAACCAATATTTCCTTGAAACTGAGGTGAGTTTTATCTTGAATAGAGTCAGCCCCCTGCCCCTGCCCCCCCACCGCCTAGCCTTGGAAGGAACGGATAGGCCGGAAAGAAAGCAATGTTTGAAACTTGTGTTTCCCAGCCAGCACACACCATCATGAGTTTGCCAAGCCAGTGGAAGGTGTTGCTTGACAGTAATTCCTTGAGGTAGCTTCTATCCATCATATGCATCATCCTTAAGTAAAGTTGATTAATTACTGGCCCTGGGTTTACTTTGACTATTTTGACTACTTCCAAATGGCCACTAATGGTTTTCTCCCTTCCTCTCTCTTTTGTTCTTGCTTTCTTTTCTTCTTCTTCTTTTTTAGTCCCCATTTGCTTTCTCAAAAGTCCCACACTGTCTTAAATTATATTTATCTCAAGCTAAGTACATATTTCCTTTATTTAATAAAAAGATAATCTTTCCTATTAAATCAGCTCCCAAAACCTCTTTTCTTTTTAATAATTAAAGAAGAGTATGTAAAAACAAACAATTATGATATTTGGGATTGTAGTTCATGTAGTTTCTTACTAATAAAGTGACCCATCAACTTAGGTTCTCACCTTTAAGTACAGCCACATTTCTCTATTGGGATTTCATTTTATTTATTTATTTATTTATTTATGGCTACATTTGGTCTTAGTTGCAGCATGCGGGATCTTCAATGAGGCATGTGGGATCTTTCATTGCAGCACGAGGGCTTCTCTCTAGTTGTGGCATGCAGGTTTTCTCTTCTCTGGTTGTGGCACGCAGGCTCCAGGGCACCTGGGCTCTGGAGTTGTGACGCATGGGTTCCAGAGCCCGTGTGCTCTGTAGTTTGTGGCATGCAGGCTCTCTAGTTGAGGCACATGAGCTCATTAGTTGTGGCACGCAGGCTTAGTTGCCTGGTGGCATGTGGGATCTTAGTTCCCTGGCCAGGGATCAAACTGGCGTCCCCTGCATTGGAAGGCAGATTCTTTACCACTGGACCACCAAGGAAGTACCTCTATTGGGATTTCTAAACTAGTTTTCACCCTAATATTGCTGGGACCCTAGAGATACTGATGAGAACTCTAGGAGAAATTAAGAGAGCTCTTGGTAACTACTCTTATTTTACTCCCCAGCCCAGTACCTATGCTAGTGTCTCATTGCTCTAGAGGAGGGGTACTTGGTTCAGATCTAAATGATTCAGTGGAATCCCATTCCATCCTGGAGCATAATTATAGGGTCAGAGATAGTTATGTGACTGACACAGGCTAATCGTGTGGAAGGAGAGGTGTGCTAGGGTCTTCTGGAAAGAGGCTTTCTCTTTTGTTTGGAGAGAGCCTCTAGAGGTGGGCAGCTCTTATATCTTGCATATGGAAGAGGGACGTTTTTGCCTTTGCAGTCATTAGCAGTCCCAAGGGAAGCCACCTTTAGGAGAAACTGACCCCATGGAAGATAGTGTGAGGAGAGGAAGAAAATGGGTCTTGGAAGAAGTTGTTCAGCTGTGAAATCAAACTGAACTCTAAACTTTCCAGTTTCATGGGCCAGGGAATACCTTTTATTGTCAATTTGAGTTAGATTTTCTGTTACTGAAAACCAAAAGGATTCTGATACAAGAACAGTAGGAATTTAAGAAATGTGATTTTGAAAAGGACTGTGATGAGTGTATCAGTGAGAAATAGGAGGTGGCTGGCAGAGCCACTAACAGGGATGTTAGTCTTCTGGAAGGAGTCAACAGAAAAGCAAAACCTGTATATGCAATATATTGATTTTCTATAAGTTTGTCAGTTTGGAGACATTTATTAAAAGATAATTTAGATGTAGTTGTTAAAAACCCAGTCTACAGATTCAGATTGTCTGTTTTCCTCAATTTTCCTACTTGCCAGCTGTGTGACCTCGGGATGTTATTTCATTCTCAAAGCCTCAGCTGCCACGTCTGTAAAATGGGGAGTGTACCGACCTCATAGAGTTTTTGTGAGGGTAAAATAAGATAATGCATATAAATTGCCCAGAACGATGCCTGGCACATAGTGAGCACTCAATAAACTTCAGCCACTATTATCATTACTACCAATATTAGTATTATTCCAGTTGTTATATGAATAATGTGTTCTGGAGTAAACTAGAAGATAGAGAGAGAGATTGATGGTAAAGTTAATAAAATTCTCTGTTGCCTATAGCAATTCAGTAAGTGCTCACTTTTCTTTTAGTCATTTTAATATTCAGAAGCTATAGCTTAATTATAGATGCTTTATTATCAACATGGTATCTAATATTTGTTAACATTTTTCATGGAGGCTGCTACTCAGTCTATCACATGGCTGTGGTCTCATTATCAACCTAAGATAACATCGAGCCCTTCATTATAGGTCCCATGTTACTCCTTAGCACCATCCAGATAATTCATGGCTCCAACCACTCCGTCCTTAATTACTTGGCTCTTTCAGTCCAAAGTGAAAGAATTTAAAAGGAAAAGAATTTAAAAATGTCTCCTGTCCTTAATTCACCCCTCTATTATACAGCCAGATACAGCTGCCGGGACGTTTAGCCTTAATCAGCCACTGCCTTCATGAAGGGCTGAACTGCCCTAAACCTGTTCAAAGTGGTAGGTCAGGATCCACCTTGAGGATTCTGGGAACCAGCAGACATTTTGATTCACTGGCGTGCTTTTATGTTTTATTAAGCAAGCGGGTATTGCCTTTACAATTGAAGCAACAGCTCTGTCCACTTATCTACTCACATGACACTAGCATAGATATGATTCTTTGGATGAAAGTGGAACAATCCAGTGGCCTATCGCTCATTTGAGTCAGTCAATCTAAACTCCAATCTGTCAGTCATCAATGCTGCTGTCTCCCATTTTGACACCGTTTTCCTAAGCTCAGAAAGAATTTTTCTCATTAGCTTACAAGTTCCAGCTCCTCATTCTGCTTCTTTATGTGTTTATTGTTTGAAACATTTTTTATCTGCCAGGACTCATCACCATCTTGCCCATTCTCTACTCACTGCCTCCCTCTGCTCCAGCTTACAGACTGCCTGGCCTTGATGCAGAATGCCATAGTATAGCATAGACTCTACACATTTCCTCCCTCTTAACTTTGTCAGACCCCTCACAAATGCCTGGCAATCCATTTATTCATCTGTTTCGAGTTATTTTTGCATATTTTTAGAGGCTGTTGTACTGGACTGGCATCGTCGCTCACAAAAATGTGTGTTTTTTGGCAAATCCTTGTGTAAAATGGGTGGTTAGATTGAATCGTCTCCAAGGCCTCCACAGCTCTAGAACCAAGTCCATGTTCTGAACCTTCTCAACCTTTCGCAGATACCAGTCACCACTGCCCTCACTCTTAGGGATGACACTGGCTCCTACTTTATTGAGCAACATGATTGGGTTCTCTATTTTTTCCTCCTTTCTGTAATGTTGCCATGGTTCACTCCCTTCTTTCAGGAAGAGGGGGTTTTGACCCTGTTCAAGGCTAACCCATTCTATTGCACTTGTCTTCCCTTTTCTCCAGTGATTTTATATCTTTTATTGACATATTGAAATTATGAAAGAAATCTATGTTTGAACTTAAGAATTTAAGAATACAGAAGTAATTAAAAGTATATGTACTTACTTCTCTTGCTCCACTTCTCATCCAATCCTACTCTCCAAAGGTAACTAATTTCCTGAGTAGTCTTCCAGAATTTCTTTCTATGCACATGCAAACCTATACATACATATTTTAAGCATATGTATGTATATATAAAACAAATGTGAATCTTTTCACATTTTACTTGTTATTCTGCAACATGTTTTTAAAACTCAACATTCCATTTATCAAGTATTTATTGAGCACCTACTTTGGGTCAAGCTCTATGCTAGGGCATGGATATACAAGCTGAGAAAACAGACATAGTTCTTGCTCCAGTAGAGCTTACAGTGCTGTGGAAAGATACTGAGCTTCTTTCCATTTCAGTATATATATATTTTGTTCATTTTTTCTAATGGCTGTGTGGTATCCTATACAAGAGGTCTACCATGATTTATTTAAATGTTTCTTTGTTGAAGGGCATTCAGGTTCTCCATTTCTTGCTATTACAATTAGTATTATAATGAATATCCTTGCATACCTGCTTTAGTTTTTCTGTGGGTCAGAATCATATTAGTGAAATTGCTGGGTTGAAGCGTACGCACACATATAATTTTGACAGATATTGTCACATTGCTCTCTAAAAAGACTTTATCAATTTATCTTCTATCAACAGCAATCAGACTTCTGACCTCAGTCCTCCAGCTTCTTTGAAATGTTACTTTATCAACTATCTCCCTTTTAACTTACATCTGGAGTCACTTCCTTTGCCTACAAAAAAGCTTAGGCCATCCTACATCTTAAAAATGTGAATATTCCCTGTATTCTCTTTCTTAAGTTACCAACCTATCTTTCTCATTCCTTTCATCACTGACATACTAAGTCAGTGCTCCTTGGCCATATGTTCCTCGGTACCCCTTCAATTCTTAGTCTTTTTTATAAGGCTTAGGTTCTCACCATAACACCATCCCTGTTCTCTAGAAGGTCCTCAGTCACCTCAGATCACATCATTCAACGACCTTATTATCTCTGGTCTTCATCTTTTCAATCTCTGGGTGGCATTTCTTCCTTGTTAAGAGTGTCTCCTCTTCTTGCTTCTAAAGGAACATACATCTCTTGTTCTCTTCTAAACTCTCTGATTAGACTCCCTAAATACAGTGAGACGTTCTGCCATTGGCACTCTTTCCTCTCTTTTATCAGTTCCTTCCCAATTTAATCTATTGCCCTGGCTTTAATTGTTGCTTCTGTATATGACTATGAAATCTTCATCTCTGGTCAGGACCATTCTAGTAAGCTGTAGTCCTGAATTTCCAACTGGTGGACAGTTATACCCCAAAAAGGATCTTCACATCAAACTTAGTATGCTCAGAATGGGACTCCTCATTCTGCCACACCTGAAAACTTCTACATGCTTCCATTCTTATTAAAAGAACCACCGTTTTTCCAATCAGCCAGCCTCAACATGTAAACACAATTTTTACTACTTTCTCCTTTTGAACCTCATTTCCTATCTATTGCCAAGTCAATAGATTATACTAAAGCAGCATTTCACAAAGCAGCATCTTACAGATAATGGGATAAACAAGAGCTTAAAAAAAAAAACAAAAACAGCAATACTTCTCAGAGCCTTGCATTGTGAGTCACTGGTCCTATGCATTTCTCCACTTATTAGACCAAGGAACACTTCTTTTTTGTGTGTGTGTTATAAGTACATTTCTTTTCTTTCTTTTAAATTTATTTATTTTTGGCTGTGTTGGGTCTTCATTGCTGCGTGCGGGCTTTCTCTAGTTGCGGTGAGTGGGGGCTACTCTTCATTGCGGTGTGCAGGCTTCTCATTGCGGTGGCTTCTCTTGTTGCAGAGCATGGGCTCTAGGCACGTGGGCTTCAGTAGCTGTGGCATGCGGGCTCAGTAGTTGTGTCTCACGGCGTCTAGAATGCAGGCTCAGTAGTTGTGGCTCACAGGCTTAGTTGCTCCACAGCATGTGGGATCTTCCCAGACCAGGGCTTGAACCTGCGTCCCCTGCATTGGCAGATGGATTCTTAACTACTGCGCCACCAGGGAAGCCCCAAGGAACACTTTTCAAAAGAAACCTATTGAGGAATCTTTGGAAATAAAGGAATGCATTTTGGCAAATTTACACGTAGAAAAAAGAAATCATTCTCTAAAAGAAGCATTTTGATGTGTCATTTCACTGAATTCATTCAGGAGTAAGCTATATGTAAGGGCCAAGTTTGGTGAGAGCCATGCAGAACGGATGGTGAGCTTTTTGCCTGACATTGTTTCTGATTCCAGAAAGTAAACATTTGGCAGTTCATTGCAGGCAAGTTCCATATCAGTGTGAAAGTAATCAGAGATGCACACGTTTTTTAAAATGGATAAAACAATTTCATACTTACTCAATATTACTCCGGCTCAAAAGTCTTTTAAGTGGTCAGTAGACATCTCACTTTGTCTCTCATTTGGTCTTGCTTGGGTTTACAAAGAGTTGTCTTTTAAGTGGTATCTACTAATTTCCGTTGAAAATTACTATTTCCATGTATCTCCAAGTGGAAAAACTGTGCTATTATACTTAACATTTTATAGAGGCCAAGTTTATCAGTTTATTTGATAACAGATAAACAAATACATTACATTTTTCTTTAGGTCTTAGAACTGACTTTGGTTATAACTGCCCAAGCCTGTATGTAGCTCTGAAATTATGTTCCCATAACTATATTCACTGCTTTGCTAGCATAATTTTGTTTCTTTGCACATCAAAGAATATTTCCAGAATGTAATAAGATCAAAGTGTATGGAAACATGGAAAGTAAATATTTTATTTATGTGTTTCTATTTTTAAAAGATGAACAGTTTTATGCAATAGCTGTAAAATGTTTACTGCAAGTGACACATTTCTAGCTATTAGTTTAGCTGCTGTACAGGGAGTGAGTATTCAAGGAAGGCAAGAAACTGAAAACTCCTACTCCAACTGGCACAGACGATGGAGGAATTCAGGTTCTCCCATCACAAGAGGTCCAGAAGCAGGGGCTATAGCCACAGGCACAGGGTGTGAGGGCTCCAGCTCTGCTTTTCTGCGAATCGGTTGGTTCTCTTTCCTCTATATGTTGGTTATCCTTGGGCTGGTAGCAATTCCAGGTCTCATAGCCATACTAGATATTATCTTAGAAGCAGAGAAGTATCCAGCCCCCAACAGATTGCCCCCTCAGATTTCATTACTCACCAATCAATGGCAATTGATCATTTACAACTTGTAGATATTAATGGCATAGACAATAAACCATAAATGGCAAGATAGTAGTAGATCAATGGCCTAGATCAATCAAGACTCATTCTTAGAGGAGGGGATTAGGTCACCATCTTCTAAATCACTTGACTAATTTGAAGTCTGACAGCAAGAAAGGAGGAATAGATGTTCAGTGTACCAACTGTTTATTATGGAGTAACAAACCTCCTCAAAAGTTAGTGCTTAAAATAATCACCATTTATTCAGTGTATGATTTGGGGGTTAGCAATTTAGGCTGGGCTCATCTAGATGGTTCTTTCATTTGTTTTTGAATTTCAGACCCACATGTGTCTGAAGTCAGGTATGGGTGGACTCGTGGCTTTACTTTGGAGGGTCGGCTGGCTGAGGGCACATGCTTCTTCTGCAGAAATTCTCTCATTCTCCGGCAGGCTAGTCTAGGCTTCTTTACATGGTGGAGGCAGATTCTAAGAACAATAAAAAGACATGTTCCAGTGTGCAAGGGTAAGTTCAGCTTCTGCATGTGTCCAGTTTGCTAATGTCCTACTGGGCAAAAGTGATGAGTTTGTGATCATATTTGCAATATACCACACTGAGCTTGCTGTCATCTGCTTTGGCAAATTTTAGTCGAAAATAATTAGAAGAATAAATGTACCATTCTCCTTGCCTTTTTCTTTCACTTGATCCACTTCGGTACAACACTACTTTATATAAAGGTTTAAGAAAAACTTAGATTTCTAGATATCCAATATTTTGGATTTTTTCTCCTCAACTATATAAAATGTCTTCCTTCAGGCCTGGTATGAGGTTTTTGCACCAGCTAGAATATCTGTTAGGAAAGTTCAGCTAGTTGGCTCTTTGCCTGATGAAAGGCTTAGAAACTTGGGACTCTTTCCTTGAGATTTCTAAACAGGGGTCAACATATGCTAAGGAAATCTTAATTCATTAGGATAATGCCTATGCTGTGACAATGCCATCCAGTTGAAGATTCAGGTACATGGTGACAATTAAGCCTTTCTATACCTGAAGAGAGGTGGCCATTTCCATTTTCTAGTTTCATAAACTGAGAGAGCTAAAGGATGATTAAGGCTGTGCTTAATCACATAGAAATCAAATATCAGAATTGAAATAGAACCTGAATTGTGGTCTGAATCCTTTGCTCAGTTATCTTAAATAGTTGGAATTTGGCCATTTAGTTACCTCTCCCACTCAAAACACAACTGAAAACAAGAAAGTGAGCAAAAGAGGTCTTTAGCCCTTAAAAGTTAAGCCCATGAAATTCACTTTACTTGCAAGAGAGCCTCTTCAGACTCTTTCTTGGACCCCGTTTACTCTTATGTTACCCACAATGATAACAAGTTTGGCTAGTGGTTTCTAAGCCCACAGTGGATTATAAGACTATTTCATAAGGGGGAAAACAGGCACAATTATAAGAGAAAGTGAAATGATGTCTAGTAATTTGGCAGGAGGGAGAAGAGAGAAAACAAAAAAATTAAAATCAGAGAAAAAAATACAGAATTTGGATTCTTTCTTGAAAATGAAAACAGTTCCATTGAAATGGCATGGAGAAGCATCTCTACAATGGTGGTTTTATGTAGCATACTCACATAAGCCAGTAAGGCAGTATCTAAAAACAGTATCTGATTTATCTGATTGCTCCCTTCAGATACCAGAATCTTGCTATATTTGTTAGTGCTCTCACATCACTCCCCCAGTTCAGGGAGTAGCCTGTTATACTTGGAGAAGCTCCTTAATTTGAATATTTACAAACCAATAAATGAATTTATTGAGAATGACTGAGCCCACACACTATGGAAATAACTACGCATAGTTTACTAAACAGCTAACTGGATCGTAAAAATACATCACAAAACACAGATTTTCCCAGCATGGGTCTAATGTTAACTCAGAGCACGTCTACATCAGAATTAGTAAAGCCCTTAGCTATCTGTGGCCTAGGGCTTGTCACTATGCTTTCTCCACAATCTAGAGTCTACAGGCTTCCTGATTCACATCTCTGGAGGAGCTACTTTCTTGTGGAATGAGGTCCCCATTTGAATCTAAATTAGGAGTCACACTTCCCAGGGAATGTTTGACACTGGACTGTAAAGTCGAACATCCTCATACCTGTGACCCAGCTATTCTGCATCTCCCTGAATTCCCAGGAGAAACTCACACGCATGTGCAACAGGACATGAGCTCGAAAATGTTCACAGCAGGGCTGATCACAACAAGGAAAACATAAAAACAGTCCAAATGCCTGCTGATGGGAGACTGGGGGATAAAACTGTGGTCTACAGATATGTGCCTTGCCCTTAGAAAGAATGGTTATGGCAGAACCGAAGGATGGTTTTCATGAAGAAGTTTAAAAAACAAGGATCCAAGGGCTTCCCTGGTGGTGCAGTGGTTGAGAGTCCGCCTGCCGATGCAGGGGGCACGGTGTCGTGCCCCGGTCTGGGAAGATCCCACGTGCTGTGGAGCGGCTGGGCCCGTGGGCCATGGCCGCTGAGCCTGCGCGTCCGGAGCCTGTGCTCCGCAACGGGAGAGGCCACAACAGTGAGAGGCCCGCATACAGCAAAAAAAAAAAAAAAAAAAAAAAAAAAAAAAAACAAGGATCCAAGCGCGGCTGCTTTGGCACGCACATGACTGAGTGTTGAACTGAGTGATGATCGTGGCTTTCTTCCTGCCTCCGCTTAGAATACAGCTGTGCATGACCTGTAGAAGGACCCCACCCCCCCGCCTGCACCACTTCCCACTTTGGGAGCACTGGACATGAGCAACCTTGGCAGGATATCAGGGCTCATGTGGCAGGTCCAGCAGTCAGGGCTGAGATGAAATGCTGCATAGTTCAGAGGTCAAGAGCAAGGGCTGAAGACAGACTGCCTTCTTTTAGATGCTGTCTCTCTAGTTATCTTGTACATGTTACTGACATTCTTTGAGACTCATTCTTCCCATCTGTAAAATGGAAATAATATTAGTACATACCTCATGGGTTACCATGCAGGTTTAGTGATAAAATCTAATAGGGTAGTATTTGTAGTGCCCAGCCAGTAGATTTTAAGGCACCCTCTTAATAGGTGCATGGACAGAGGATGTTAAAAAGAACAAATACAAATACATCTGGGCAGGTCCCTAGAAGGACCATAAGAAGTGCAAGTGAGCTGGAACCTGTCGACGAACATTGACCCTGCTTCCTAGTGAATTGTTGCCCAGGCAATGTCTTACAATTTGCTGGATCACTTTAAGGGCTTCCCCTTGTGAAAGAGTTAGAAAGGAAATGAGCTGACAAAGGGAAAGAGGTGGGTCAGATGGTGGACTTTAATAAAAAAGACCCTGGTCACCAAACAATTAAAATAATTTAAATATCCTCTCTTTATGAGGACAGATAAATGCGAATGTTCAAAGATTTCCATCCAAGAAGGATTAATAGACACACAAATAAAATTGATATTTAAAGGAGTAAGTTCACAGCCATTCCCAAATCTGAGCCCCCCAGAGGCTGGATTGATGAGCCAATTTCCTCTACTGCATGTAGGAAGCCCACCAACATCCATTCTGGTGTGATTGTCACCCAAAAACCCAGGCCATTTTAATGAATTCTGCATCCCCTCCTTGCTGAAGCACACTGGAGGTACAGCATGACAGGATGAGCGAGAGTAAGTGTAATTAGCACATGCCTTGCAATATTTTTCCCCCTGAGGATTAACTGTGCTTTTCTGGTTTGGGATAGAATCTTAAATCCAGGTTTTTAATAGCATCTTACTTTCTGAATCTATTTCTAGATTAGTTTTCAGCGTATGCACATTATGCAATGATCTAAGAAATAGACATTTTGCACAATCCAGGGTAGAGAAGATTAGTTGTCCTTTCACCTTTCCCCGCAGTGTGTGAGAGAGAAGTTATGGCCGCCAGCAGAGCCCTCTAGATCTCTGGAGAGGACTGTTCCTACTAAAATAAAGAGGGAAAGGACGACAGGATAGAGAGAATTATGAACATGGAACCAAGATTTAAGTCTTGGTTCTGTCTCTTCCCTGTCTCCACCTGCGCTGCTCCTGTCCTTGGGGACTCTGCTACAGACAGGCCCTGCTACTTAAGGAGACTCAGCTGGTGGATCGGCAGCTGTTTTTCTTGCACAGCACATTTAACTTACAAGATTTGGGACTAACTCTATATCTTTTCCTTTCTCCACCCAAATGAAATCATTTCCTTTTACCATCCTGCAACTAGTTCTTACGGAAGAGAAGAGTTAGGGTTATAAAAGAGACAGAGAGGGAAGGGCAAGGAAGGAACAGCCCCCTTATAAGCATGCGAGGGTTTCATATGTGAGCTTGACAGAAAGCTCACACTTGCAGAAGGACAGTGGTGCCTAAAGGCCTGAACTTGCCATGTTTGTGAGGATCACCGTTCCCATCTTTGCTGGGCCAGACCCTGGAAATGTACCGTGTCATTCCTTGAAAGGAATCTTTGTTTCCTTGTTAATTAGCTATATTTTGCTTTTGCTTTTTAAAGATTGTTCAGGCTTTATAATATCAAAATCTTGTTGGGAGTTAACGTGCAATTTTCAAAGTCATGTTAAATCATGCAGTGAAAAAAGAAAATACTCCCTAATCCTCATAACCTTGCAAAATGAAAAATGGCAAGGTTTGCCTTTTTTCCACAGCACATGAAATTTGAAAAATAGCGTGAAGACTGCATCTAAACCCTCTCTCTGCCCTAAAATGGCATAGCAATCTAAAGAATGAGTACATGCACTAACATATGTTGTCAGCTGTCTTAATAAAAGGGTGTTTCTATAATATGATGTTATTCCTTCAAGCTGCGTTCAATATTCTTGGCTGCCAGATGACAAGAGGGGAAAAAATAAGACACTTTTAGGGCAGAGGACAAAGACTCAAGGACTGGAGTGGGGGGAGGGGAGGAAGGGAGGAAAAAGTCTGAAATTTGCTGTTCCTCTGCCTGTCCTATTTAATTGTTGAGATGGGTGGGAAAGAAGCACATAATGTAGGAGTTTGGGGAAGACCAGTTGCCTCAATGTTGGCAGTGACTTGGAGGACATTTTTATTTATTTTCATATTGAATGCTCCTTTAACCAAAGAGGCAAAGTTGGGTAAACATGTACTCAAGGCAGAAGAGAAAGACCCTTCTACTCTCGGGCTGTCCTCAGGGAAGTACCAGGCCTGCTGACATTCTAAGGGCTGGCCTCAGAGTTACTTTCTGAAGAGAGCAGTCACAAATGGAAGGACATCGTAAGCCTCTTTAGCGTTGTATTCAAGCTCTGGCCTCTCCCAGCACACACACACCCACACACACACCCCTCCCTAGCCTCAATTCTGGTTAAGAGAGAGTTGTTTTTAGTTTTGTTACATAAAGTGGCAAAGCTGAGTAGCTTGAGAAGCTGGCCAGTGGGGCCTTTATGATGTCCCCTTCCATTACAGAGTTTTGAGCCTTCAGAGGATTTGCAAACTGCTGACAATGAAAGAAGATAATTGGTTGAGAATATAAATTCTTAACCATGCTTACTACATGTTTTTATTTCTTTGGTTTGGTCTTCATCCATGTCAACAGGGTTTATATGGTAAGTCAATTGAGGGTAGGCACAGTGCTGACATGCCCTAGATTTTCTAAGATAGCCCTGATTTCAGATGTTCCACTCTGTGGGCTCTTGAAATACCCTCAAATTTATCAGAAGATCTGCCCCATAGCTAGTCTGTCTATGTGGCAGACTAGGTTCTTAATTAAAAGTTTGTTGTGATGGCAGTGGCTAGTCCTGATTCATAGCTGGTCAGTGGTGACAGCCAGGCCAGAGTCTTCTGATGCAGAATTGCTCCCACGAGTTGACACTGTGGTTTTATTGTTCTCAGAGGTCCAGAGGAAGGAGAACACTCCCTCCATAGCATCCGGGATAAATTTTTTTTAAATTGTGAGAGTGAACAATTTTGCTTGATAAAGTGAAATTTACTCCAGTGTTGGCAGTGACAGTATGAATGTCTTTTTTAAGGAAATGATCTGCAGCTCATAAATTTTGCCAAAACATGAATAAAACTAAAATATCCCTAAGTGAACTTAAAATCATTCTGGAACAGCAAAGCTCCCCAGTGAGGTGAAACTTGCTTTTTTTTTTTTTTTAAGCTAATCTTTGAAATGAAATTTTACTTTTCAGTTTCCTTGATAACTTTTTCAACAGTTCAGTTGAAGAATTCATCACCTTTTGGTTCCAATGGACTACTGTAGCAATTTTAGCAATTTAAAGTGCTTCAGTTGGGATCTTATGTTTTAATCCCCACCACTCTCTCCAAACACACACACTGCTGGGAGGGCAGCTTCTCTGAGTCACTGACTCAGGCAGCAGAATGACAACTGCTGTAGACGCTCAGCAACACAGCTGACATGTATTTGAAAAGTGAAGTGTTAGTGTCATTTAGAGAGCAGAGCAATATCCTCCATCAGAGATGAACACTTGGATTAAGAGAGAGTACTTAGTTCCCATAACATTTAGGGCCTGAAATAAGTGCTCGAAGCAAATCTCTTGACCCTGAAGTTGAGGTCAGCTACTCTTGGGCAGGGTCATAAACTTAAAAAAAATGCTGTTAATAGAGTTTAATGAGGTGAGGGCTATTTCCAATTGAATCTTCAAAAGCCCTTCAAGCTGCAATTGCCAATTACTCTTTGCTTAAGAAAAATGACTTCACCCATTCATAGCCACTGATTCTTATTTACTGATATTACTTTATTAGAGACATTAAAGTAACATGAGTAAAACATTTGAATATTAGACGTCTATGTTTATTCCTTTTCCTTCCTGCTCTAGCCATACCAAAGATCTTAAAATTGTCTGAACAAGCCATGTTATTCTATTGTTAGCCTTTAAACATGTTTTCTCTTTCAGAAAAACTGTATCCTCTCCTTTGCCTCACTTTGCCTGGCTAATTCCTACTCATCCTTCAAGTTTCAAGCTACATCTACTATAACTGGTTGGGGTGCCACTCCTGTGAGCTCCCTCAACCCCTGTGCTTACCCACCCTGGTACTTGTCGCATTTTTTACTTGTCTGCCAGGACTTTCCATCACTGTACCATAAGTTATTCTCTCCAGTGCCTTCTACACATTAGGTCCTCAATTAATATTTTTTGGATGAATGAATAAATGAAGAATAGAGTAATAAAAAATAAGTAAATCACTTTGCGATTAGTGGAAATAGTGTCTTTCAACTCTTATTGTGCATCAGGATCACTTAGAATGCTTGATAAAAACGTACATTCTCAGGTTTCTAACTGCAGGAATTTTGCATGAAACACAGTGATAACTGTGGCAAGCTACAAATAATTTGTTACTACCAGAGCATAAAATGTAGACAGAAAATGGAGGTTATTGGGGCTGGAGGTAAGGTGGGGAGAAAGATTTGAGGAGCCAGTCAATGAACTTGGGTTTTATCTGCAGCACAGCGTATGGGGGAGTCAGCAAAGAGCTTTATGATTAGACTTCTGGTGTCTGTGTAGAAATTAGATTCAACATTGGTTCTCAACCTTGGTTGCATATTATAATTATCGGGATAATTTTAACAAATAAGTAATGACGCCTGGGTCTACCCTGAGAGATTCAAATTTAATTGGTCTGAGGTATAGCTTGGGCTTGGAGTTGGTTTTAAATCTCCTCAGGTGATTCTAACAAAGTCAATACTGAAAACCACCAAAATAGAAGAGAAAAATTGTCCATACAATTTGGCAATCAATTAATTCTCATGTGACATCTCAAATTGTAGTTGTGTGTTGAGGAAAAGTAAATTTAAAACCAAAATGAGATATTACTACACACCTTCCAGAATGGGTAAAATGAAAAATAGTAGGAAACTAAATACTGGAGAGTGTGTGGAGCAGCCGGATCTCTCATATACCTGCTGGTGGGAATGTGTGGCAGTTTCTTCAAAGCTAACAATGCAACTACCATACAGTCCAATATTGGTACTCCCGGGCATTCATCCCAGAGAAATGGAAACTTAGATTGACAAAAACATGTACACATGAATGTTCATAGCAGTTTTAATTGTAATAGCCCTAAATTGGGAACAACCTAAATGTCCTCTAATGCGTGAATAGTTAAACAGACACTGGTATGTCCATATCATGGAATACCACTCAGCCATAAGAAAAGAACAAACTATTGACAAATGGAACAACTTAGATGGACCTCAGGGGCATTATGCTTAGTGAAAAAATCCAATCTCAAAAGGTTACATACTATATGATTCTACTTACATAACATTCTTAGAATGGCAAAGCAATAGAAATGGAGAACAGATTAGTGATTGTGATTGGGGGTGGGTGAGATTACAAAGTGGTAAACTGAAGGAGTCCCTCTGGAGTGAGGGAATAGTTCTGTGTCCTGATTGTGGTGGTGGTTACACAAATCTATACAGAGTATTAAATCTCATAGAACTACATGCTATTATAAGCACACACACATGTACACATACAGTTGAGTGGCAGGCAAAAACTGGAGAAAACCAAATACAGTCTGTAGTCTAGTTATCAGTATGGTACCAGTGTCAGTTCCCTGATTTTGATTATACAACAGTCAAATAAAATGGCACCATAGAAGCTGGGTAAAGGATTCATGGGATTCTGTGTATCATTTTTGCAACTTCTTGTGTGTCTACCATTATTTATTAATTATACTTATTTGTTTACTTTATTAACATATTGAATTTATTTCACATGTATATTTTTGTCTCCCCACCATTTCCATTTGTCTGACCACCACTATTACTATGCCCTATGATAACATTCTATACATACTTAAAACCAAGCAAAGGGTGGAGTTTCATCTTTAAAAACTAAACAGGCATTTTGGACAACACATTCTTAGCAATGGAACCTGGACAACATTTATCAGAAATGGTAGGGAAAGTTCTCATTCTGCATTATAAAAAGGACTGCCAGATGTCAACTGTTACAGAAATGAAAGAGACGGAAAATTTTAACAAACCATTTAAACTATTTTCTTAAAGAGACTTCCTCCACTTCCACTGCAGAGATCTTGAATAGACTCCTGGTCAGTCATCTGGAAAGAATTCTTCACATAACTGATGAACTTGGCTTCCACTTTGGGAAGAGAACAATCTTTTTCTATACTTGTTTGCATTTTTGCTTTAATGTCTTCTATAGAACTAGGTTCTTTTGGTGTTTTAGGAGTTCTTTCCTATTTTTTTTAAGAATTCTTGACCTTTGATCTCGGTGTTGAAGGTTTCAAGTTTTTTCCACTCTGGTTTGATTTTTATGCATTTTTGGCTGGAGTATTTTCTATAGATTTCATTACTGGAGCTTTTTTCTTTAGCTTCCTCATTACCCAAATCAACATCATCATCATCTTCTTCTTCATCAGCAGCAAGTTTTACTTTTTTTTCTGTGGAAACTTGCTATCACTTACAGGGGCAGAAAGGGTTTCCAGATGTACTTAAGAGTTTCGCGTCCTCCTCCTCTTCATCTTCTGAATCTGTATCTTCCTCCACAGCTACTAAGTGTGTGCACTAAGATACACAGGCCCTGAACAACACTTCAACCGTAAGATCACAGGTGGTGTAATTTCAAAGCTCTCACGGGAAACTGTTGGCTATACAGACATTTTCAAAGTTGCCAGTGTTACTTTAACTGGACTGCCTTCATAATTCACTGCCTCTGCTTCAACAGTATGCAATTCATCCTTTGCACCAGCCCCTAAACTGACTGTTCTTAAAGATAACTGGTGCTCATTTTCATCATTATCTACTTTAAAGTGATAATCTTTGTCAACCTTTAGTTGACAACCAAAAAGATAGCTCTGGGACCTCAGGGTCCATGCCCACGTCCATTGAGTTTTCCATGAGGTCGGTGGCACATGTTTAGGTGGGAGAGGGGGTGGACAGAGATAACTACTGTCCGGAGAATAGCCATTATTTAAAAAAATTATAGTCATGTATTGTTATTCATTATTTGTATTATTTAAAATTTCATGCATTTATATTTAATTCCTTAGCTAGATTAGAGATTTAAGTATAGTGACAGTGTGTTATAATTGTCCTAATTCAAGTCAGTATAAATCAATTCAATGAAGTTAAATTGAATTCATTTCAATAAACATTTGAGGGCCTATTAGACACAAAATTAGTGAGGTTTATTCTTCTCACCCTTAATATTATATTGACCCTCCAGTATAGCACAGTAATGTGGACACAGCAAGATCTCAAAAAATAGTATCATTTGACTGGCCATATTAATTTTTATAGCGACGTGTCCTTCTGTTATTTACATAAATGCTGCATTTTCTTTACTCTGTTTTCTTTCTCTGAAAAGATGAAACATATCTGTAAGGAAAATATGTTTCCAAATTAATTTCTGCTATTTAGATTTTTAAGCCACAAGAACTTAGGAAAACATTGATATGCCTCATACATTTATATCAGGTTTTAAGTTGCAGGTATGTTTTAGTATATTATTTTACAGCAGAAGACTAATATATATTTCTATTCTTACCTTGAAATCAGGACAAAAACAGCTTAGGCTACCAAATGAAATTCTTGGTCTTTTTTATATATATATATATATATAATCACCAAGCTTAAATTTGTGGGACAGAGGGTGATTTTCTCCATGTTTTCTACCTGGTTCAACACTCCCAGACAGCTATCACAAGCCAAATATCATTTTAGTAAATGAGAAATTCTTGTTTTCGGTACTGATTGGCTTTATTACACATGAAGGTTAATTGGGAGGCTTCTCAAGCTTATTTGGGTAATGATGAACAGTTGCAGTAGATCGCACCCCCGCCCCCCGCCCCGACCACCCAGCTCCTACATCATTTTGACCGAGCAATACCCAAACAAAGCCTTGTGCAACTGTGCAACTGGGGCGTCATTTAACTGCACTGCAAACCCTGGCTGCACTTGAACCCAGTGAGCAGCTTCACAGGAAGCCAGAGGGAAACAAAACGCCCCAGAGGAAATGTTCAATTAGCAGTGGTGCCACCCTCCACGCCCCCGGACCACTGCAGCTCTAGGATTTGACTCCTGGAGTTCCAATGTATTGTGCTTAATTAGATCTCTATCCCACATCAGTAAGTGGTACTACCCACAGCAGAAATGTGCTTGCCTGATACAGAGGCACTAAATGGCAGATTTTTGTATCCCCAACAGAAAAATATCATTGCTAATTAAGTAGCAAAGAGAAAGGATGCCTCTAACTGCCTTGAAGAGCTTATAAAGCACTTTACCTGTCTTATAACATCTTTAATAACAACAGCTAAGATGTTTGAGCACTTACTATGGGCTAAGCATTGTACTGTTTCACGTGTATCATCTCAGTTAATCCTCTCCATAAACCTGGGATAGATCTACTAGGCATATGTTAGAGATGATGCCTAGAGCTCTTACAAAGCTTGTCTAGGGTCACAAAGCCAATAGGTGTTTGAGACTGGACCCAAGTCCAGGTGCATCCTTCCTGAGAGATTCACTCTTACCCTAATGGATAGGTTAACAGAGAATGCTGTACAAGGAACTCATTGAGAGAATGTTACTTCGTGGAGTAGTTATTAAGGCAGCAGATATTTTTCCAGTTAGTTTACCAATTGGCCAGGTCACCAAGTGGATAACCAGTTCTCTCCTTCTCTGGTTATCTATATGCAGATGACCTGCTTTTTACTGTGTGGTGTTGTGATGCTGCAATGTTTGTTAGGGAGTTAAAGTTTTCAGGTAAAAACAATTTGCTTAGTAATAAAGGAAGAGTTTGTCAGTAATGCTTTGGATGGTAGATAGATGTGTGCCATTGGCGCCCCTCTTGCTAGCTTCTCCTCATCCAAGGCTCCTCTTCCCACGACCACCTCTTCCTTCTACACAGTCTTGTCCTGTCATGATCTTCATTTGGGGCTTTAAGGGGCTTAGTTAACAGTCTTTTATTCCACTGATTCCTTTTACCACTCTTTTCAGTTCATGACAGCAAGGAAGTGGAGTAATAGCTTAAGAGGGCAGGTTTAAAATCAGACAGATCCAGGTTCAAATGCCAGTATCGGCACTTGCTGACACTTAAAACACACATTTTGGTCACGGAAACACACATTTTGGTCAAGGCACTGAATTTCCCTGAGCCTCAGTTTCCTCATCTGTGAAATGTGAGTAACAAGGACACAACCTCTTTGGATTGTTGTGAGATTGATTTAAAGCCTTATTCCTGGCACGGTGGAAGTGCTCAAGTATCACTCATGAATAACTGTCAACAACAACAATAAAAACAGCAACAATTCAGCCCCACTCATTTCCAATTCATTGTACCTGCTCTTCCTTGAATTTGGAATTTCTTTCTTCTTCACTAATCTCTGAGCTTCCTTAGGCTCCACATACTTTTTAGCAACCATGAAGACCATGTGTATATAGTTCTGTGCAATTGCAAAACTTACATTGCTCTGTATTCTAGTTGCCAAGTACTGTAATAACCATTAAAAAATATTTTCCCGATATATTATTTTGCACCTGTGTAAACCTAAGCAGCTGTGCTCAGCTATGTATAAATATTTGCTTATGTGCTTCTGTTACATTTATTTATGTGATTCTGTCTACAGCCAGTTGCTCTGTAAATGATAAACTCCTCAGGGCCAAGGACCTCACTCTCTACTTCTGCAACAGATCCGAGGATCCCGGTATCCTCCCAAGAATAGATTTCAGGAAGGCTGAAACTTGAACATATAGTACTACTTTAATAAGATGTTAATGACAAGTTTCCAAACATTGTGTTTGGAACATATGTTTCAAGGCTGAAACTTGAACATACAGTACTGCTTTAATAAGATGTTAATGACTAGCTCCCAAACATTGTGTTCTCATTGAGAGCATTATTTCTTAAAGCAGTTTCCGCCGCAGCCGGTGTTCTGTGGAAATGTTCAACTTAGAGGTCTTCGGTTGGTGATTTTTCACATTTTAAAAGTTAGAAGAACAAAGCTATAATTTGGGAAACAACAAGTTAACAATCAAGAAAAAGAAGGAAGGGTTTAGTAATTGTTACTTTCAAGAAAGCTTCAGATCATATTTCCTTTGACCAGTGAAGTGATTGGTACGTTGGATTAAGAAAATATCGAGTCACGCCTAATAGTCAAATAATCATAGCTGCACTTTTAGAGCACTTAATAGGTGCCTCGTTAGGAGTTTTTTTTGTCTTGTCTCATTCAGCCTCCCCAGCACTCCCATGAGATAGGCACCATGTTCCTCTCCATTTCACATTCAAGGAAACTAAGGTTAAGAAAGGTTTACCTATTATCCAGGATGCAGCTGAAAAGAAATGGAGCCAGGCCATGTTAATCACTGAGCTGTACTGCCTTCTTCAAAAGGGAAGGAGTTTTACAGATGAGCTATAAAGATAATTCCAGTATTCCTCTTTTTCTTCTTCCATAATACTACCCCTGCCTGGACCCCTGCAAGGGAGAGGAAATTCTATTAGTATATTCATGATTAAGCTTGCTTACTGTAGATAAATAATGATAACTGCAGGGGTTTTGGATGGTTTGCTAGGAAAATTTAAAAAAAAAAAAAAAAAAGAAAGAAAAGAAAACTCTCTCCCTAGTTGTTTGCCTTCAAATGCTCCTGCTCTCCCACTGCCCGGCTCTCCCTTCACTGCCTTATAGTGAAATATTCAAGGGAGGGTTGTCCTGTCAGAGTGAAGCCATTAAGGAAAATGTCTCACTGCCTTTTGAGAGGACAAGCAGGAAACCTCTTTTGCTTTCTTTCTCTTTTACCCTCATCCTCTTCTTTTCCCTCCCCAGCTCTATTCTTTTAGAATAAATAACAGCTAACTTCACTCAGGCATTGGGTAACTTGAGCCATCTCGAGCATTGTCTGAGAAAGCTGGCTCTCAACACACACCACGTGCAGCTGCTTGGGGCCCTGCTCTTTGGCAGCCTCACCATCCCCATCTGCTCCTCCTGGATGTCAGGACCCAGCAGTTACAGAACTGGCCTCTGGACCTGCACGTAAAGCATGCTTTTGTAATAAAACATCCAGTTGGTCTCTTCCAACTTCAGACGTTCTGTGAGTCTCTCAGCTGTGAGTTGTAGGGGATCCAAGAACCTCTCAGTGGAGTCAGGACTAGGCTGTGGCTGATTTGTAGAATTCTTATATTTGTTCTGTTTTACAACAAGAGAGAGTTTCCAAGTCAAAGCAGCATGCTGTATTCTATAATGTGATGGTGGAGAGCAGAGGAGGATGGATAGAAAAGGATGCTGATGATGCTTACACTTCAAGCTCCTCAGATGCCTGGGTTCTGACGGGGGCCTCTGCTGCATTCATAATTCATAATTCTCCCAGATTGTATAATCATAAAAATGGCCTCCCAAATTGTGTAATCTTCAGGCCACTTAATACTCGGGTCTGGCCCTGGTTGAGTGACTTTTTGAGAAGTAGTTTAATTTACATTGTGTTTGACTAAGAAATTCAAGCCCTTGAAGGCTAAATATGAGGAAGGTAGTGCAAATAATATGAATAACTAACATATCTTGAGTCTTTTACGTGCAGTAGGTACTGTTTTAAGCACTTTTCTTATTCTAACTCTTCAACTCTCACAACAACCCTAAGCCCTAGGTCTATTTTTAGCCCATTTTTAGGATGGGGATATTGAGGTTAAATGACTTACCTAGGGCTCCAGTTCAGGCAGTCCCAATCCCGAGCCTCTGCTGTTAGCCACTGTACTATGCTGGTGTGAACTGAGACTTTCTATCTTACTTCTGGTTCTTTTGATGTCTTTGTTCGTTGTCTTCAGTAAGTCAGTGAGTTTCTTTTTGCCTTAGTCACCTTATCAGAAGATTTTACCTCTCTGATTTCCAGAGGTGAGAATGGAATTACATGTTTCATATAGGAGCCTGGAATCAGAGAATTGGCAAAATGTGCTCTGATCAAAATCCAGAGATAGCAAGTGACTTGCCATTTGGCAACAGAACTGGGGTTGGCACTCATGGCTCTATTTCTCACTCCTTACCATGAAGGCTCTTCTTCAGAATATACTTACATTGTAATAAGTCTAGAGTAGAGTAGAGTGGTATAGCAAGTGCAGAGCATAGAGTAGAATTTCTGTCTGTATTCAGTCAAAGTTTGATATAAATCCGTGTTCTTAATTTCAAAAATTAAAAATAAATTCTTTTTATTTTACTTGTAAATAATTGTATCTTTGTTCACATAAAAAGAAATTCCACATTGTGTTACAAAAGGGAACAGTTAACTTCTGTGACTCACATGATTATTATCTTTAAAAAGAGCCATTCAATAAATAAGCAGCCCATACTTCAGTTCAGGGCTGTTGATGTTTTCAGTGGATTCTTCTATAAAATGTAGCGTAAATAAATAAGTTGAAATTGTTTGTTTAGACAAATCTAAAACATTTACTCCCACACAAGCAATGAAATGTAGATTTTTCTTTTGAGGCTTAGATGTTTCTCACAGTATTATAGTGTTCACTGGAGTTCCACTCATGCTCAAGGTCATTACATATCTGAAACCCTCAGGAAACACATTGTATTATTGTTCTTGAACCACTTGAGCATTGTAGATTGACTGAGTTTTAAAACCACATCATGGGTGAAAAGCACAAAATTGTGTTATTATGGTTTTCTTCAAGGAATCCCAGAATTTCTAACTGTAGCTTTAACTGTGTTATACAGTAACTCTCCCAAACACCATTTTAAACAAGTAATCTTTTTTATTATTTCTTTTGGCCTTCTCCTTGTGTGTGTATAAACAGTGAAGACTCACAGTATTTTTTGTCAGCCCTGCCCTCACATAACCCACACTAAGAATTTCTACTTTCTTCACATTTGGTAGTAACTCCTCACTAGGCCTTTGGGCTATAAGGGTAACTTAAAGGACAGGAGACCCACTTGGCCGTCAGACTTTGGAGAGCCTCCTCATCTCCAACCTTTGCCCTGTCAGTGTCCCCAGTTCTAATAAGGAGAGAAAGAAAGGAAACAATGCCTCTCATCTACCCTAAATTCTCCTCAAGATACCACTCTGTGATTCTGCTTTTTCTCACCTTCACATTCTTGGAAGGAGAGTTGACACGTGTTATTTCAATGTCCTTGCCTCCTTCGGTCCTTGGAAACCTCCTTATCTTTGTGACTGCAACACTGGCACAGTTGAACACTCCATTCTCTGAACTCTGCACACTTCTTACTTTCTAGATACAACTCACCTTTGGTTCTCTTCTTAGCTCTTGGACCACTTTTCCCTTTCTTCTCTTTCCTTTGCTGATTCCTCTTCCTTTGACCAAATATTAAATGTTGTCTAAATTTCCAACTCTGTTTGTTGTTCTTTTCTTCAGCTTTCCACATCACCTTGACTGATTTCACCCAATCTCTTGGTGTGAACTCCAGTATTTTCTCTACAAATTCTACCTCCAGCTTGATCCTCTTATCTGAGCACCAGACACAAACTTCCAACTAATCTTTGACCTGCTCCAGCTGGAAGACCTGAAGCATCTCAAACAATACATATAAAAATAAAACTATCACCTTCTCTGTAAAACCCATCCTTTGCTTTGTGTTCTTCATGGACATTGGTAAATGTCATCACACTTATGGGTCCATTCCATCTTAAAATGTCAGATGTCTTCAACTCTTCTTTCTGCCTCACTCCAGTATCCAACCATTTGCTAAAATCCTAACAATTCTATCCTGAATCCCTCTCAAATCCAGCTATTCCCACTGTTACTCTAAATATGTCACATATCATCTCTCGGTCTAGGTAATTCTATCTGCCTAACTACTGTTTCTGATTTCAATATCTCCTTCCTTCCCTTCACCTCCACTGTATTCTCTCCATGTCACCAGAGTGGCCTTTATAACATGGATCTTAATGGCAGATGCTTCTGTCTATAAACTTATAGTTCCTTAAGGATCCATAATATTAGATTAAAAAAATCATACAAAAGAATATAAAGAATAATCTCAATATTAGTAAAAATAACACACATACACACAGTCCACCAAAATGTAAGCTGTGGTTGTCTTGTTATTGCTAAGTCATAGTATTGGGATGAGTTGTATCTTCTTTTTTTGCTTACTCTTATCTCTACAACGAGAATATGTTACTTGTGTAACAAGGCAAAATTAGTATTTAAAAACAAACTGATGGAGTAAAAAAGAGTTGACCTAAGTAACTTTGGAAATAGTGTTTTTACTAGATGCTATAAAGCTAAAAATGAAAAGAACTATACATAAACACTGTACTCTTGTTGGTAAATCCATTTCTTACAGGGTTATGCATTGGCAATTGTGAAACTGCTTTACAAGTATACAAGCAATAAACAAATATGTAAATAAATTGCAGATAATGAGAGTCAGGTTTCTCACTGCAAGGGACAGAAGTTACAAATAAGCAAGTGGGGAAGGCTGAAATAAACCTGCTGGTAAATTAGAGCTGGAAACATCAGTACAAACGCATGTTTAATTTAATATTTGAACAGATAGATGGATACAAAACAATTATTGATATGTGTGTGTACATGGGTTAGTACACATGTATATATTTCCTAGCTCTGTCCTTTGAGAGGGCCAAGAAGCAGTGAAATCTCAGTAGCAACAAGCACACCAGCACCTGGACTTGGTTTCCAGAAGTCATTTTCCAACATCAGGAACCAAAGGTCCTTGGAGAAATATCTGACTCTAGTCCTGGCTCACAGAAAATCAAAGATGAGCCTGGAGCACTCGTAGTGCCAGATTGAGAGGAAATGCATTAAAAAAAAAAAAGATGGAGCATGTCAAAAGGACATAGGAACCAACTTGAAAGAGCTTGAAATGCTAAAAGGTGAAACAATTAAAAAAAAAAAAAAAAAAAAAAAGAGAGAGAGAGAGAGAATTGAATTATAACCCAAATAATTTTTTTAAAAATCCTACTTTTATACTAACATAAATAAATGATTGAATAAATAAATAAATGGGGGAGAAGAGGCAAATCTTTCTTACGGAAGAATTCCAAATAATTTATGTAGATACCACTCCCCTCTCTGGGGGGCGGGTAGAGCTTAATTCTCTTCTCCTTTAGTGTAAGCTAGACTTAGTGCCACTCCTCTAATGAATGTTGTTAGAAAAAAAGGGAAAACTTGTTCCTGTACAGTGGAGAAAAGTAGCAGACAGCACCTTAACCACGCGATCACCACACCAGTGATTAGTGATTTTAACATCATGTTCCCCCTTATGGGGGGATGAGCAGGGCACATCACCTCTGGGGTATTCTTCCCCCAAATCATGAGAAAACAACAGATAAACTAAAATTCAGGGATGTTCTACAAACTATCTGACCAGTACTCTTCAAAAGTGTCAAGGTCATGAAAAACAAGAAAGACTAAGAAACTTTCACAGATAGAGGAGACTAAGGAGACATGATGATTAAATGCAATGTGGTCCCTTGGATCCTGGGACAGAGAAAGAACATTAGTGGAAAAACTGGTGAAATCCAAATGAAGTCTGTAGCTTAAATAAAGGTAATGTATTAATGTTAATTTCTTAGTTTTGACAAATGATCCATGGGTTTGTAAAATATTAAGATTAGGAGAAGCTGGATGAAAGTATATGAGAACACTGTTCGATTTTAGCAACTTTTCTATAAATCAGATATTACCCCAAAATAAAAACTAAATAAAAAAACAAACAAAAACATCTCATGGCCTGTGCAGGGCTTCTCAACCTGTCTTGAAAAACTCATCTGGAAGTTTTTCAAAAGTACATGCTTGGGCACCACCTGGGAGATTCTGATTCAATAGGACTGTGGCTGAGTCAGGGAAACTACAACACATAATTGTAAAGTGGCACAGGAGAGCCTCATATACTTCAGGTATTGCAAAACCACTTGTCTGTGGTTTTGCAAACAGAGCCTGCCTATGCCATTTCCCCTATAGACTTTTAAACTTTTTGTAGTAAAAATTGCTCAGAGACCACAACCAGAGCTGCCTTTTATAATTATAATTAAGAATATACTAACTAATAAGGCATGAATTATTCTGAGTATAAGGAATATAATTGGTAGATTGAATGGTTTGTCACACAAAGAACTTAATGAGACTGTGTATTTTATTTCTAAACACAGTACATTATAAGTTTGCCACTTGACACCCATCAACCCGAAAGCTTATTAAATATTTATGGGCCAAGAAATTATTTCCACATCTTCATTTTGCATTTCATTCGCTTTGAAGTGGAAATTTACACATGATATCTTTCCAGCAGGATTTTCATGTGGTTGTCCTGTACTTGCAAGCTTTTTGTGAAACTGAAACACTCTAAAGTTATTTCAATAAACAGAAAAACAAAACAAAACCCAACTTGGTAAGATGTAGGGAAAAGTTAAAATAAAATGTACTGGAAAAAAAGATTGAAATCAGAGAGTCCATGTAAATTATATCCAAAGTGTTCGTACATGTCTCTGGGAGTGTATGTGTGCTTGGAGCCTCTTACAGAGGTCTGTGAATGCCTAGAGATTCATGAGGAAGTGTCAGGGGTTTCTTAGACTCTCTGAAATTGAAGAAAAAAATATATATGTACATTTTTTCTGGGGATTCTTAATGAGAACAGTAAGCCAAAAAGAGTTAAGAAATGCTGGCCATGGGTAGTCTTTTGGGTAACAGTAACATACATTTATATTAGCTAAATTACTACACTTTTAAATTACATAACTGGCAAATAGTTGTACTGTGATCTGATCTCATAACAAGACCTATTGCTAATGACCTACTGGAACACAAATGCAATCTTCTTTATTTTTCCCAGTAGAGAGTTGAGAAAGGTCTTGCAATGCAACGAATGTTCTCAGAAAGAATGACGAAAATGAAAGCCTCCATCTAAGGATAGGGCGTTCATTTATCAGATGTTTACAAAGTCTTTACCATGTGCCAGGCACAGTTCTAGGGTTTTGGAATAAACTAGCTGACAAAACAGGCAAACATCTGTCTCTCACAGTTTACTTTCAAGTAGGGAAGATAGACAATAAAGAATAAGCAAAATAAGTAAGTTACATAGTATGTTAAAAGGTGATATAAATGCTATGTAAAAGAGAAAAAATAGAGTAGGGTAAGGGGGATTGAAACTGCCAGTTGGGGTGGGAACAGTTGTATATTAAATAAGGTGAGAGGGTAGCTCTCATCGAAGTGGTGAGATTTGAGCAAAGATTTGAAGGCGGTGAGGGAGTTAGCTGGGTGGATCCTGGGGAAGAGCATTCCAGGCAGAGGGAACACTCAGAGCAAAGGTCATGTTGGGGGAGCAGCAAAGAGGCTTCTGGCTGGAATGGAGCTAAAAGTGAGGGAGGAGGAGAAGAAAAATAGGAAAAGAGGCCAGAGACGTGATGAGGCAGCGGGGGCTTTGCAGCCGCTGTAAAGACTTAGGTTTTTTTCTCTGCACGTGATGGGAGCCACTACAGGTATTTGTCTCCCCTCTGTTTTGTTTTTATAGATTCAAAAGTATAAACCTTAATGTACCTTTGTCAGAAATTGACAAATGAAGTCAATACAAAATGTGAAAGGCTAGAGGGAATTTGATAAACAAAATTAACATATTAACCAGATGTAAAAGTAGAGAATACAGTCGTTTTTCAAACACAGGAAATAGTTATACTCACTGTCCATGTGTTAGAACACATATAAAATCTTTATACTTTCAAGAAAGAAGAAACCATACATAACATACTATCTCACATAGGTGCAACAAAAGTAGGCATTAACAAGAGTAGAATAGTTTTTAAAAATATATTTGCATTTAGAAATTTAAAAGCAGTCTTTCAAAGAACTCTTGGTGTAACAAGGATATCAAACCCAAAACTAGGGAAAAAGTAGTGACAAGAAAAACACTGTATATTGAAACCTATGCAACATAGTCAGTATGGTGGTAACCTGAAGCAGTAAATTGAATTCAGAACCTTTCAGGATCTCTTATGTTGAAGTGACGGTATTGATTTCAAAGTAATGGACCCTGAAAATAGGGATGGGAACGTGTAGAATCTGATGTAGCTGTAGAATGTACCTCGAAACTCTGCTTACTTTGTCAGTAGAAGCATCTATTCCTCTCTGACTAAGGAAGCTAGTATCTATCAGCCTGAAGACTCTGCAATGGCCTCCCTTGAGGCAAACTGCCTTGCACGAGATAACAGAGTTTATGTTTCAAATTAATGGCTGTTATATTGCAAAAGACACTAGAGGGCAATAATGGATGCTGGGAGACTTATAGAAAGAAGGCCATTGTAGTAATTCAGATGAGAGAGGACAGTGCGTGGACCATCAGGGAGCAGGGGGCATGGTAAGAAGTGGTCAGAGTCTGAAGATAAAGCCAGTACGGTCTTCTGACTGGTTGTATGTATCGGGGAAAGAGAAGAATCAAGGATAACACTAAAGTTTTTGGCCTGGGAAAATAGAAGGATGAGGTTTTCCCCAGATGAGGTGGAGAAGGCTGCAGCTGGAACAGGTTTTGGGAGCTCAGGAGCTCAGTTTTGGATATGTTAAATTTGAGAGGTTAGACGTCCTACTGATGATATGAAAGAAGCAGTTGGCTATACGAGTCTAGAATTTGGGAGAGAGGTCCAAAGTGAAGATCAGCATTTGGAAGTCATCAGCATATAAATAATGAGGAAGTCAGGGGACCTGATGAGATCACTAAGGGAGTGAGGGTAGATGGAGAAGAGAAGAGGCCAAGGACCAAGCTTGGGGCTCTCCAACACTAATCTTCAGGGAGAATTAGAAGAACCAATTCAGGAGACAGGGAAAGAGTGAGCAGTGAGGAAGAAGGAAAACTGGGAGTGTGTCATCCTGGAAACCATATAAACAAACTGCCTGCCAATGCAGGGGACATGGGTTTGAGCCCTGGTCCAGGAAGATCCCACATGCTGCGGAGCAACTAAGCCCGTGCGCCACAACCACTGAGCCTGCACTCTAGATCCTGTGAACCACAACTACTGAGCCCCCGTGCCGCAACTACTGAAGCCCGCACGCCTAGAGCCCATGGTCCGCAACAAAGAGAAGCCACTGCAATGAGGAGCCCATGCACCACAACGAAGAGTAGCCCCTGCTCGCTGCAACTAGAGAAAGCCGGTGCGCAGAATGAAGACCCAACACAGCCAAAATGAATAAATTTATATATTAAAAAAATACAGACCAAAATATACCTTAAAAAAAAAAAAGGAGGAGTGAGTGATCAACCTTGTCACTGTCTCACTTGACAGTCAGTGAGAATTGACCACTGGATTTAGTAGCATGGAAATTACGACTTTGTCAAGAGCAGTCTCAGTGGAGGGGTGAGGGCAAAAGCCTGACTGAATGGATTCAAGATAGGATGGAGAAAAGGAACAAGAGAATAGCCAGGCAATTTGCTGCAAAGGGGAATAAAGGAAGGGCATTGGTTAGGGAAAGTAGGGTCAGAACAAGTGCTTCTTTTATCCCTTTTTAAGATGGAACACATAATAGCATGTTTGAATCCCGATAGAAATGATCCAACAGACAGTGAAAAGTAATGGTGTAGGAGATAGAGAGAACTGGTAGATCGACATCCTTGATTAGGCAAGAGGGATGGGATGTAGTACACACAGAGAGGGGCTGACACTTTGGAGAATGGAAATTTCATCCATGGAATAGGTGAGTATGCAGAGAATGTAGGTAGATACTTTAGTAGATGCCTGTGGAAATTTTCTTCTAATTGCTTCTATTTTCCCTGTGAAGTGAGAATTAAGGTCACCAGCTGAGAGCAAGGATAGTCCAAAAATTCTATGAAGATATAAATATGTCAAAGAGACTCTTTACTTTTGGGCTCTTTCTATTAAGCATTGTTTGCTAGTTTCACTTGAACAGAATCAATGGAGGCAAGAGTTCAGTTTGAGAAGTACCATAATAGTGTGTACAAAGAATAGCTGTATGGGCAACTCATGTCTTGCTCTTTGACGTAAGACTCAAAATGATATTCTTCCAGAACTTAGTATACTTGGTGGGAAATTTCGGGGCTTCAATCCCTTGGAGAATATTCTCAAAGGAGGGTAACCCATGATAACTGTACAAACTGCTCCCAGATGACTCACCCAAGGACTTGTGAGTGGAAATCCAGTAGAAACAGTGCAGACAGATTCATCTTGACCCCAGAGGTCTAGCTCCACCCAAGGTTGAAGTGTCATTTCCTCTTCTGTACTCTGAGTTTCCTGAAGCAAATATTCATGTTAGCCACACTTAGCTGTCAGGTCCATTTAGGTATGAAAAGCTACTCACATCGCACTGCTTTTAAACTCAGATGTTTTTTTTCCTGACATCTCCCGAGATGCCCCACAGCAGAGCACCTTTGTGCATGCCTTAACTGAATGAGCTTTTAAGCAGGGGGCTTCCTGAGATGGTGACAGCACTTTTAAACAGACAAACACATTAGGAAATCTACTTTAGTCATTTAATCATTCATTCATCTACTTAGAACTTTGGAATTTATGAGTCATCTCATTTAGAAAGGCATTTTGAGAAAAGAGGGGAATATTAGGAAATAGTTTTAAAAGAAAGAAAGAAAATGGTAGCTCTGCAATTTTTATCTCTATCTTGGTTAGTTAACCTGCAAAGATAATTAATTTACATATTTTGTTGGCACATTATATATGTGTGTGTGTGTGTGCGTGCATGTGAGTATGTATATGAAAATCTGGGCAGGTCCCGTGACCTTTCATTCACCCATGTAAAATAGGCAGTTCTACATCTTCTTAAGTCATGAACATGGAGTCTCAACTTTCTACAGTCCAGTCTGAGGTATGAACCAACACATCAATCTCCAATCAAGGTTAAGTCTCTTCTCACCCTCCCCCTGACTGAAGACCTATTGTTGAAGGTCAGACTTCTGTTCTCTCCCCGAAGTCCCTACTCCTGGAGGCTGGCTGATCTCTCGAGGGTGGAGGAAGTAGAGGCAACCCTGGTGTATTAGAGCACTGGCTCCCAGAAGCCAGTTGTTAAATATCAGGAAAATTATGAGAAGATTGTTAAGCTATTGGTAGCTTAAAATCAGTCATGGTGGGTATGTTTACACCACAGAAATTGGCAAGTGTTATAAATCAGGACTTTTCCCTCTCTGGATAGCTGTTTTACTAACACACTATGTGACCGGTCAGGAAATGGGGAATTCGCCCTGGCTCTTGGTGGTTTCAACTGGAAAAAAACACAACATTAAGAGCTGTGAGTCGAGTTTATTCAGTGTCTTACTGAAGACTATAGCCTAGGAGACAGAAGACAGCCTCTCAGGTAGCTCTGAGAAACTTCCAAAGAGGTATAGGAGGAGCCAGTATATATATGTGCATTCAAGATCTCAGTGAAAGGTTACTGCTAGTCACGATCAGACATTCAATGCTTTTAGTGCTTTTCTATGTATGGGGAGATGCAAGAATCTGGGGTCACTGAAATTCTTCCTTTGATATTCACTTTAACTACTTAGGGGCCCATATATCCAAAAGACAGAATGCTTCACCCTGAATTCCTTTCAGGGTGTACTTGTAGGTCAGTACCTGCAGTGGCTAATGATTTGATCTTCGTAGAACTGCAATGGCAGGGAACATTCTTTGTTTACAGTGCCCCTTACTGGTCATAAATTTGACCCAGGTTTAGGAGGCAATTCATGACCAATTTGTCTCACGGTGCTAGGAAGGCTCATTCCTAGGTCAGGCAAGGATTCCGTTGATAGGCCACTCAATGTGTTCTTTCTGGATTAGGCCCTGTTAAGAGCATTCTTTGTTTACAGTGGCTGTGTGCTCTCTAGACTTGTCAGACAATTCACCTCTTCTCCCCTGACCTGTGAGTTCTTTGGAGGCTCCCATCATCAGGTACCTCTTTGTGATGGGCAGTGCATATTGTCCTTTGACAGGCCACTCCCAACCCTCAACCAGCTTCTGGTTTTAGATGATCAATCCATGGATTCCTGTTGTCAGAGGTCTTTTTGTGCTCTGGGCAGGATCCTTTCTGATATTACCTCAGAACAGCATTTCTATTGTACTCGTTTTATTTTGTTGCATAAAAAAATTACCAGAAACTTAGTGGCTTGAAATCACACACATTTCTTATCTCAGTTTCCATGGGTCAGGAGTCTGGGCACAACTTAGCTGGGTTTTCTGCTTAAGGTCTCACAAGGCTACAGTCAAGGTTCACATAGGATGCATTTCTTTCTGGAGCTCATGAGATTGATGGCAGAACTCATTTCCTAGTGGTTGTAGGATTGGGGTCCATGTTTTCTTGCTGGTAATCAACCAGGGACTGCTCTTAGCTCCTAGAACATGCAGTTCTCTGTCATATTCCCTCTCAAGGTGCTTTGACAGCATGGCAACTACTCTTTCAAAGACAGAAGTTGAATCTCTAGCCTGGTTGCAAAGAGGAAGTCTTATGCAATGGAATGTAATGTGACACAAGTGACTATCCCATCCTCTTTACCTAATCAAGGGAGGGACACTCCAGCACTTCACAACATAATGTAGTATAATCAAAGAAGCGACATCCAATCACTTTTGCCATGTTCTATCAGCTAGAGGCCAGTCAGAGGTTCTGCCCATATTCTAGAGGAGGGAATTCTATGGGATTGTGACTCATTGGAGGTCATCTTAGGTTGTGTTTGCCATACCCTCTATAGGTTCTACATCTGGATCCTGAGTTTCACAGATGTTTGACCCACCATCAGAGGGAAGCACAGCTCTCAACACACACCCAGCTTTCTCTCTGTCTTGCCACCAAAGCAGCCTACTGGGTTCTCTTTCCTTCAAGATTTCCTGGGCAGGAGTTAGAGACATTTCTACTGTGTTCCACTAGAGGACGACGTGTGATTCCCTCTGGTGGTCACTTTGAAGCCCATTTTCTTTGGACTTGAAGCTAAGGAAGTTGAAACTGACATTTCGTCCCTGCCCTTTTGGTGGAAAAAGAACTGGTTATCACAGCATAAATTTCTTCAAAGAATTCTCCTCATATTTTCTTTCTTCTTCATATTCTGGCTTCTTTGTGTAAATTTAATCTTGCCAGTGAGCTCAAGAGATAGAGTCTTCAATTTCCACCATAGGGAACCAATAGGTTACCATGTAAAATTCATAAACTAAGAACAGCAGCATGCGTATCTTATTTTAAAATGTGAATGAATACTAGAGGAAATAGTTAAAAGATTAAAGTTAAAAGATTAAAAGTTAAAAGATTAAAAAGGGTGCCATTGGAAAGCAGGACTGGGTATGGGCAAGGGTGAGGAAGGTCACTGCTATTTTTCTTTATAGTCTTTGTAGGACTAATTTGTAGAACAGAATACCTACCTGTATGATTTGGATTTGAAGGAAGATATGCTCCAAGAGTCACTTTCCTTTGGTCTTTGACTTTTCATATGCTACTGGAGGACCAAACAAAGGAATTATTATTCTTCAGTTTATTCATCTGCTAAGTGAGCACTGCTAAGTGAGCACAGCAATGCTTTTGAAATTAAGAAATGAAAACTCTTGGTAAAATGTTTTGAGACCTTGTAAGGAAACGTGCCTAAAAATGTCAGTTGTGATGGGCCAATTTGCTGTCATCAAACCTTCTATATTTTGAGTCAAATACTCTTTGTCTAAGTTATTTCCATTCCAAAGCTACAATTCAGTCTCAGCTGAAAATGTATTTGTGGAACATAAGCTACATTGATGCCTTGTTGTTTTTTTAAAATTAATTGATTTTTCGGCTGCTTTGGGTCTTGGTTGCTGTGCGCAGGCTTTCTCTAGTTGTGGCGAGTGGGGGCTACTCTTCATTGTGGTGCGCGGGCTTCTCATTGTGGTGGTTTCTCTTGTTGCGGAGCTCGGGCTTTAGGCATGAAGGCTTCAGTAGTTGCAGTGCGTGGGCTCAGTAGTTGTGGCTTGTGGGCTCTAGAGCGCAGGCTCAGTAGTTGTGGCGCATGGGCTTAGTTGCTCTGGAGCATGTGGGATCTTCCTGGACTAGGGCTTGAACCCATGTCCCCTGCATTGGCAGGCAGATTCTTTTTTTTTTCCTGTAAGAAACCCACTTTATTTATTAAAAAAAAATTTTTTAAACATCTTTATTGAAATCTTTGATATTGAGCTGCATGAGCTGCTTGTAAATTTTGGACATTAATCCTTTGTCAGTTGCTTCGTTTGCAAATATTTTCTCCCATTCTGAGGGCTGTCTTTTTGTCTTGTTTATGTTTTCCTTTGCTATGCTAAAGCTTTTAAGTTTCATTAGGTCCCATTTGTTTATTTTTGTTTTTATTTCCATTTCTCTAGGAGATGGGTCAAAAAAGATCTTGCTGTAATTTATATCATAGAGTGTTGGCAGATGGATTCTTAACCACTGTGGCATGGCACCAGAGAAATCCTGATGCCTTATATTTTAAATGGCTTAATGTTGAATTGTTAATTGTATGTTAGACATTTTTGTGAGTCAGTGCTCACTTTAGTGGAACACATTATGTCTAAAGTATACACTAATGTTCCTCATTATATTAATCTTCCACATTAATATCTTAGGCATATAAATATATATATACAGAGGTGGGGGGAGAGGGAGAGACATTGGACACATAAATCTTGTGGTGTAGAAAATCACAGAAAATCTTGAAGTGCTGAGAGCTGCATTCATAGCTGGGAACCAACTAGCCAGTGTAACATGAGGCAACCTGTTTCAGTAATCAGAAGGGTTAGGCCAAAGTCACAGCAGGGATAGGTGCCATAATCAGCAGCTAGAATTGTCAGTATCTAGGCTTGAGTGGCCTGATGCTCAGGAAATGCACAGCTCTTAAGTTAGTTTTGGTAGATAACAGGAGATTTCAATGGTTTGATGCTCCTCTCTCATCATCTTGATATGAACTGATGATGAAAGAAATCCTCAAACAAAATTCTGAGTCACATATGGACATTCATTAACATTTATTACTAGGCAAGGCCAGGCTAGCTTGTTCTACTCTTTAAGGCTGAGGAGGTCTTAGGTCTCTGACTTTAGGTGATTTAACTACCCATTACATGGAAGGTTTAG
Organism: Neophocaena asiaeorientalis asiaeorientalis; assembly: GCF_003031525.2. NCBI lineage: Eukaryota > Metazoa > Chordata > Mammalia > Artiodactyla > Phocoenidae > Neophocaena > Neophocaena asiaeorientalis. The sequence goes on along the minus strand of NW_020172776.1, from coordinate 336,631 downwards.
TTGAGGCAGACACACCGATTTCCTGAGACAGGATTCTGTTACTCTGACAGGTGACATCAGGCAAACAGAAGTCTTCTGACCTCCCAGCTGGATACAGGACAGCGGGCACAGGCTACAGGTCAGGTTAAAATTTTATTATAGGGTGGGGAGTCTCTTGAAACTATGTTATTGTACCTCCTCTATATATCTGGGGTGTCATTAATTTCATCACTGAGAGTCCATTTCTAATATTCTCTATGCTAATTTCCTAAGCCTCTGGTGTGGATGGAGAAAAAGATACCTGAAGGCTGTGCTAGCCTCCTCTGGAGTGTGGGCTTCCCAATTAATTATAACTAAGTAGCTTACTGACCATCCCTGGGATGGGAATTTCTGCTTAGGACAACACACTACACCTAAGGCTTTACTTAAACTAACACATGCTATTTATGCTGAAGTATTTTAAAGGAAAACATAGGCATGGTAACAATGTCCATGGATTACGTACAGTTGCATTTTCTAACAAATATTGTTCTCCTGGAGCAGGCAAGCACGTATTATTGAGAACAAAACACTTGAGGGGATGATACTGCATTCATTTCTCACATTGGAGCTTGATGTTTCAGCTGTGGACCAAAAGGGAACATAAATTTTGTTGTTTCACTTCATTCTTTGTCCATTTCTGAAATAAACTTGGCAAACAGACTGCAGGCTCCTGGTTATCACTAAGCTGCCCCAAACCATTGGAAGCTCTTCATCTCTTCTCAGTGGCACTAGCAGAAAATTGATGTCTTATTCATGGCATTAGTTCGAGCCTAATGCCATCTCTCAAGTAAAGACATGCTCTTTATTTAATGAGTCTACACCCCCAGGTTAGCTCCGAGGGAAAAAATTTCTCTCTCTTTCCTACCCCTTCCTCCCTCCTCTCCCCTTCCTCCCATCTACCTTTCTCTTTCCCCACTGCCTGTCTTCTCTCTTCTACTTTCTGTGTTACTTTTTGATCTCTTCTAATAAGTTAATTGATTGCTTGGTTCTTTGTATTAAACAGGACTGAGCTACTTCTACAAAGGAAGTTGGTTAGATTTTCATTATTCTAGGTCATAAGAAAGATCTTCTAGGTATCACAACTTCGTTTCTGCTACATGTTTTAAATGTTGCAAATCTACAGATTATCCCATGGCCAATAACATTGTGTCTGGGTAACTCTACCTCTCTGCTGAGCCTTTTCTTGGTGCCTTTGTCTCCTTTTACCAGGTGTCATGGATCATTAGTTCCTACTGGCAGGCTCTCAAACACTCAGGTTGCCTTTTTTGTTTGTTTTTGTTTTTTTTAATTGGCGTATAATTGCTTTACAATGTTGTGTTGGTTTCTGCCGCACAGTGGAAGTGAATCAGCCTCGTCTTGGACCTTCCTCCCACCCCCACCATCCCACCCAACTCGGCAATCACAGAGCACTGAACTGAGCTCCCTGCGCTATATAGCAGGTTCCTACTAGCTATCTATTGTACACGTGGTACTGTATTTATGTCAAAACGAATCTCCCAATTCATCCCACCTTCCCCTCCCCCCCACCTTGTCCACACGTCCATTCTCTATGTCTGCCTTTCTATTTCTGCCCTGCAGATAGGTTCATCTGTATCATTTTTCTAGATTCCACCTATATACATTAATATATGAAATTTGTTTTTCTTTCTGACTTACTTCACTCTGTATGACAGACTCTAGGTCCATCCACATCTCTACAAATGACCCAGTTTCATTTCTTTTTATGGCTCAGTAATATTCCATTATATATATGTACCACATCTTCTTTATCCATTCATCTGTCAATGGACATTTAGGTTGCTTCCTTGTCCTGGCTATTGTAAATAGTGCAGTGAACATTGGGGTACATGTGTATTTTTGAATTATGGTTTTCTCTGGATATATGCCCAGGAGTGGGATTGCTGGATAATATGGTAGCTCTATTTTTAGTTTTTTAAGGAACCTCCATACTGTTCTCCATAGTGGCTGTATCAATTTACATTCCCACCAACAGTGTAGGAGGGTTCCCTTTTCTCCACACCTTCTCCAGCATTTATTGTTTGTAGATTTTCTCATGATGGCCATTCTGACTGGTGTGAGGTGATACCTCATTGTAGTTTTGATTTGCATTTCTCTAATAATTAGTGCTGTTGAGCATCTTTTCATGTGTCTCTTTGCCATCTGTATGTCTTTGGAGAAATGTCTATTTAGGTCTTCTGCCCAGTTTTTGATTGGCTTGTTTGGTTTTTTGTGATATTGAGCTTCATGAGCTCTTTGTATATATTGGAGATTAATCCTTTGTCTGTGGCTTCGTTTGCGATTATTTTCTCCCATTCTGTGGGTTGTCTTTTCATCTTGTTTATGGTTTCCTTTGCTGTGCAAAAGCTTTTAGTTTAATTAGGCCCTTTCCTGATCTTAGAAGAAATGCTTTCAGTTTTCCACCATTGAGAATGACGTTTGCTGTGGGTTTGTCATATATGGCCTTTATTACGTTGAGGTAGTTTCCCTCTATGCCCACTTCTTGGAGAGTTTTTATCATAAATGTGTTGAATTTTGTCAAAAGCTCTCTCTGCTTCTATTGAGATGATCATATGGTTTTTATTCTTTAATTCATTAATATGGTGTCACATTGCTTGTTTTGCATATATTGAAGAATTGTTGCATCCCTGGGATAAATCCCACTTGATCATGGTATATGATTTTTTTAATGTGTTGTTGGATTCTGTTTGCTAGTATTTTGTTGAGGATTTTTGGATCTATGTTCATCAGTGATATTGGTCTGTAATTTTCTATTTTGTGATATCTTTGTCTGGTTTTGGTATCAGGGTGGTGGTGGCCTCGTAGAATGGCTTTGGGAGTGTTCCTCCCTCTGCAATTTTTTGAAAAAGTTTGAGAAGGATAGATGTTAACTCTTCTCTAAATGTTTGATAGAATTTGCCTGTGAAGTCATCTGGTCCTGGACTTTTGTTTGTTGGAAGATTTTAAATCACAGTTTCAATTTCATTACCTGTGATTGGTCTGTTTACATTTTCTAATTCTTCCTGTTTCAGTCTTGGTAAGTTGTACCTTTCCAAGAATTTGTCCATTTCTTCCAGGTTGTCCATTTTGTTGGCATATAGTTGCTTGTAGTATTCTCTTATGATCCTTTGTATTTCTGCAGTATCAGTTGTAACCTCTCCTTTTTTCATTTCTAATTTTATTGATTTGAGTCCTCTTCCCTTTTTTCCTGATGAGTCTGCCTAAAGGTTTATCAATTTTATTTATCTTCTCCAAGAACTGACCTTTAGTTTTATTGATCCTTGCTATTGTTTTCTTTGTTTTTATTTCATTTATTTCTGCTCTGACCTTTATTATTTCTTTCCTTCTACTAACTTTGGGTTTTCTTTGTTCTTTTCCTAGTTGCTTTATGTGTAAGGTTAGATTGTCTATCTGAGATTTTTCTTGTTTGTTGAGGTGAACTTGAATTGCTATAAACTTCCCTCTTAGAACTGCTTTTGCTGCATCCCATAGGTTTTGGATCATCATGTTTTCATTGTCATTTGTTTCTAGGTATTTCTTTTTTTCTTCTTTGATTTCTTCAGTGAGCCTTGGTTATTTAGCAGTGCACTGTTTAGCCTCCATTTGTTTGTGGTTTTAACATTTTTTTCCCTGTAATTGATTTTTTTTTTTTTTTTTTTT
>NW_020172776.1:315244-332929 GCF_003031525.2 Neophocaena asiaeorientalis asiaeorientalis | reverse complement strand
CCCGTGTCCCCTGCATCGGCAGGCGGACTCTCAACCACTGCGCCACCAGGGAAGCCCCCTGTAATTGATTTTTAATCTCATAGCACTGTGGTTGGAAAAGATGCTTGATAAGGTTTCAGTTTTCTTAAATTTTTCAAGGCTTGATTTCTGACCCAAGATGTGATCTATTCTGGAGAACATTCCATATGCACTTGAGAAGAAAGTGTATTCTTCTGCTTTCAAGTAGGATGTCCTATAAATATCGATTAAGTCTATCTGGTCTATTGTGTCATTTAATGCTTGGGTTTCCTTATTTATTTTCAGTCTGGATGATCTGTCTATTGGTGTAAGTGGGGTGTTAAAGTGCCCCACTATTATTGTGTTGCTGATTTCCTCTTTTATGGCTGTTAGCATTTGCCTTATGTATTCAGGTGCTCCTATGTTGGGTGCATAAATATTTATAATTGTTATGTTTTCTTCTTGGATTGATCCCTTGATCATTATGTAGTGTCCTTCCTTATCTCTTGTTACAGTGTTTATTTTAAAGTCTATCTTGTCTGATATGAGTATTGCTACTCCAGCTTTCTTGTGATTTCCATTTGCATGGAATATCTTTTTCTAGCCCCTCACTTTCAGTCTCTATGTGTCCCTAGGTCTGAAGTGGGTTTCTTATAGACAGTGTATATACTGGTTTTGTTTTGTATTCATTCAGCCAGTCTGTGTCTTTTGGTTGGAGCATTTGATCCATTTATATTCAAGGTGATTATCGACATGTATGCTCCTATTACCATTTTCTTAATTGATTTGGGTTTGTTTTTGTGGATCTTTTTCTTCTCTTGTGTTTCCCACTTAGAGAAGTCCCTGTAGCATTTGTTGTAAAGCTGGTTTGGTGGTGCTGAATTCTCTTAGCTTTTGCTTGTCTGTAAAGCTTTTGATTTCTGCATCGAATCTGAATGAGATCCTTGCTGGGTAGAGTAATCTTGGTTGTAGGTTTTTTCCTTTCATCCCATTAAATATATCCTGCCACTCCCTTCTGGCCTGCAGAGTTTCTGCTGAGAAATCAACTGATAACCTTATGGGGATTCCTTTGTATGTTATTTGTTGCTTTTCCCTTGCTGCTTTTAATATTTTTCTTTGTATTTAATTTTTATTAGTTTGATTAATACGTGTCTTGTTGTGTTTCTCCTAGGTTTTTTCCTGTATGGGACTCTCTGCGCTTCCTGAACTTGAGTGGCTATTTCCTTTCCCATGTTAGGAAAGTTTTCGACTATAATCTCTTCAAATATTTTCTCAGACCCTTTCTATTTCCCTTCTTCTTCTGGGACCCCTATAATTCGAATGTTGGTGTGTTTAGTGTTGTCCCAGAGGTCTCTGAGACTGTCCTCAATTCTTTTCATTCTTTTTTCTTTATTCTGCTCTGTGACAGTTATTTCCACCATTTTAACTTCCACCTTACTTATCTGTTCTTCTGCCTCAGTTATTCTGCTATTGATTCCTTCTAGAGTATTTTTAATTTCATTTATTGTGTTGTTCACCCCTGTTTGTTTGCTCTTTATTTCTTCTAGATCCTTGTTAAATGTTTCTTGTATCTTCTGCATTCTATTTCTGAGATTTTGGATCATCTTTACTATCATTATTCTGAATTCTTTTTCAGGTAGCTTGCCTATTTCCTCTTCATTTATTTGGTCTTGTAGGTTTTTACCTTGCTCCTTCATCTGTAACCTATTTTTTTGTCATCTCATTTTTTATGATGCGTAGGGCCATATTCCTGTCTTACTGGTTGTTTGGCCTGAGGCACCCAGCACTGGAGTTTTGCAGGCAGTTGGGTAGAACCAGGTCTTGGTGCTGAGGACCTCTGGGAGGCCTCACTGTGATTGATATTCCCTGGGGTCTGAGGTTCTCTGTTAGTCCAGGGGTTTGGACTTGGGGCTCCCACCACAGGAGCTCAGGCCCGACTCCTGGACTGGGAACCAAGATCCAGCAAGCTGTGTGGCCCAGCAAAAGCAAAGAAGAAAAAGGAGCAGTACAATAACAATGAATAAAAAATAAAATAAAATTAGAAAGATTAAAAAAATATGTTAAAAAAATATATAATTGAAACAAGGTAAAACAGAACCACAACAAAAAATAAATAAAAAAGGGAACAAGCCAAAAGGAGCAGAACAATAACAAAGTATAAAGAATAAAATAAAATTAGAAAAATAAAAGATTTATTAGAAAAAATTAAAATATGAATGAATCAACAACAACAAGGTAAAACAGAACCATAACCCTTAGGTGTCCATGGTCCCCCTCACATTGTCTTTGGACATGTATTTATTTTTCCATTCATCCATTAAATATTTACTGATTACCTCTTATCAAGGGGGAAGAGAATACACATATAAATGAGGGAAATGCATCATCTAACCACAATGAAATACTTGTTGGCTCTTTAACAGTAGTGCTTAAATCTTTCTTTGGGGCTCCTAACTCTACAAAACAAAGCATCTGGAGAATGGCATGTTAATTCCACTTCCAAAAGCCATGGGTTAAGACTATAAACCTAGGGGCTAGAATTAACCTTAGCTTCCCTTCCTCCCTTCCTTTTTCCCTTTCTTCCTTTATTTATTTATTTTTTAAAAATGTAGATTGGTAACTGGCCTGACAGCTCAATTAAGTGAGGCAAGCAAGGATTTTCCAGCTGGTGCCAACTCAAAATGGATTATATCAAAGGAGGGAAAGCATATTTCCCATCTGGAAAACACCAAAGATCTTGAACCTAGAAGCATGGATCAGTGCAATAAGGATGAACAAAGCCTTGAGAATTTGGCCAAACCATAGTATCTCTGCGTTGTACCTTTGGAAAAAAATGAATAGAAAATATCTCTGGTTCACAGAGAAGTTATGTTGAGTCATCATTTACAGCCCCCACACAGAGCTCAACACAGAGCAGGTGCTCAATAAATACTTGTTAGCCGAAATAATGTTTGTCTCCAATTGCCTCTAAAGCACCTTCATCTGACCCAGTGGTATTTATGGACCTCCTGGTTACAGCCCTGCACTGGCTTTCTCAGTGTAGTATCTCCATGCAGGGAAACCTTCTAATCCCCAGTAAAATGAAAGACTGTATAAATATTCAGTAACTTGAAGATTTAGGTAAATGCTCAGTGTCCTACCTCTAAACATATCTGCAAAGGATCTTGGTTTGCTCCTTGGAGATGAACTAAATGCTTTAGCTAATGATGGAACATTCTCTCTCCCTTTGCTTGTATAGATCTGGCTTAACTTAAAAATAAATGTTTCCTTAAGATGATTTCCAGCTTGACCTTTCTGAAGGCACAGGAAGCTGGCTTAACTGCAGCTGTCCAAGGTTGGAATGTCTTGATGCAGGAAGAACGGTGTTTCTAAGGAAAGTTCTTCGCCATTTCCTTGTTGGTTGTATTAATGTCCCAGTGTTCAACAAGTCAAAATCTATGGAGTAATGGATACAGTGGATAATAAGAAGTGGGTTTTTTTCTCTTAAATTGACGTAACACATTGAGGTGCTTGTAACTGATGAGTTAGGCTCAGCATTCAGCAGTATGGCTAATCATATCAATTTGTAAAAAGCACGTAGAGGTACTCACTGGGATAAAATGGTGGCTGTGCTTACAAAATGTGGCTGTTCAGTCTCATTTTCCTGGAGTCATCTAGCTTAAAAACTTTCAAGTTATGGATAAGTAAGCTGACTTATCAAGAACCAGTGGGAGGGGACTTCACTGTGGCACAGTAGTTAAGAGTCTGCCTGCCAATGCAGGGGACATGGGTTCGAGCCCTGGTCCGGGAAGATCCCACATGCTGCAGAGCAGCTAAGCCCGTGCGCAGTAACTACTGAGCCAGCGTGCCACAACTACTGAAGCCCACGTGCCTAGAGCCCATGCTCTGCAACAAGAGAAGCCACCACAGTGAGAAGCCCGCACCCCACAATGAAGAGTAGCCCCCGCTCGCTGCAACTAGAGAAAGCCCATGCACAGCAATGAAGACCCAAAGCAGACAAAAATAAAATAAAAAATAAATTTATATAAAAAAAGAACCAGTGGGAGGAGCATGGTGTTGGAATTTAAATCTCACCTCTTAATTGATATCAGGCAAACATATTCCCTTCTCTGAGAATTACTATCTCAATCTTGTAACAGGGCAACAACAGGGGGTGAGTAGGATTTTCTCTGTTGACTCAGAATCATCAGTAAGACCCAGAGCTGAGATGGTCCCCCAAATTCTAAGCCCTGAAAACTGCAGCTAGTGGGACCTGCTATCTTTTTGCATGTGTAAGTGAGAAGGATTATTCCAACAGACCAGGCATTATCATTCCACTATCTCTTATCCCCTGCTGATGTATGAAAACTGAGAAGAAACCCTTTTGAGGGAGTGAAGTGCTCATTTCCATTTCCTCTCTTCTCTTTCACTGAAGAGAAGTCTAAGAGAATCATTCATATATTTGGGGGTAGCTAATGAAAGGCCTACTGACATTTCATTTCCTGGTTGAATGTCAGCTTAGCAGAGCTGATGAACTACCTCTGAGCTGCTAGGTGAGAGAGAGAGAGAGAGAGAGAGAGAGAGAGAGAGAGAGAGAGAGTCACAGATGTGCAAGTATATGTACTTGCATGTTGGGGAAGGAACTCTCCAGTGGAGAGGCCACTAAGATTTCTTACCTCCCCCATTGACATGTGCCCCCTTTTAAGAGATGCTGAGAGGGCTCCTACATATACATGTTGTAGACCTACCAACTGGCCAAGGAAGTTAGAGTTTGGGGTCATGTGTCTCTAGAGGAATCTCATAATGAGGGACAAAAGAATGTGAAACAACAGTGCTAGCTGAGGTCAGCCAGACATGTGACCAAATTTCATAAGGAGCTGCCAACGCCTAGAGTTATGGCTTAGAGGGAGTGTTGGTGAGGGTAAAGCATGTTGTAGCCACAGACAAGTAGGGATGGGGGTTAAGGGGAAGCATGCAAGCTCACTCTGTCCTGCCCCAACTCTAAAGGAGATATTTCAGGGACGAGGAGGAAGGGGGCTGGCATCTAACAAAGACCACACCCCTGGCTAGAGGAAGGGAGAGAATGTGATAAATTGGATATAGCATTAAATCTTAATCAAGTAAAGTGACTAAAAGCATAAACTTGGGCTAAGATGTTGTTGGGCAGTGACTTGGTCTAGCATAGTTGGGTGCTGTTATTGGAAGGAAATAATGTAGTTTCAAATTCGTAGCTTAAGAGTTGAGACTCTTCAATAACCCCCTCTCGCCTCCTAGTCCATTGCACTTCCTGCTATATGGTGCCCACTGGCTGCCACTTTCCAAATGTCATCTCTCTCATACTGTTCATAACATACTAAATATCTCATTTCCCCTCCCCCACACCCTGGTTATACAAACCCTTGTGTCAAATTCTACCTCATCCCAGAAGTCTTCCTTAACAACCCCACTTTCCACCCTACCTTTTCCGCATTGCCCTCCACCATTTTGGCATTTTCTGGAATCCATCATTTTCATTCCAATTGACCGCATGCTAGTTCAGGACCTCAAGTAATCTCACGTCTAAAGCATTGCCACATACTACCCATGGCCAACTGGCAGAGCCCCTGCTGTATTTGGCAAGTTATGTGCTCTGAAACAGGGCAGGAGGAACCCAGAGGAGTATGTTTTTCTAAATTGTGCAGGGACTCTGTTAGCTCATCAGGTGCACACCTGTGGGGTCATAAATGCTCAGAGGGAGTATCTTTTCCTAAGTTGCGTGAAGGTAACCCTGCACTTTTTAACCGTCCCTTTCCCTCACACTAGTTATTCCTGGTTTCAAATTATCTTGTACATGGCTGACAGATCAATTTTCTTTTTAATTAAGCAATTCTGGTTTTGGACATAAAAACCACACTCAAGGGAACCACCACCATCTCATATATATATGGTGTTGTAGAAGGGCTGAAAAGAGACTCTGCTTGGGCATGCAGTGAAATGAAAAGCTTCCTAGCACCATGATTCTTAAAGTTTAATGTGTACACTAATCACAAACAAATCTCATTAAAATGTAGATTCTGATTCAGAAGGTCTGGGTGAAATGTGAGATTCTGTATCTCTAACAAGTGCTTAGGTGATGCCAATGATCTAAGGACTGCACTTTAAGTGGCAAGCATATCTCATTTAATTCTCGAGAAGATCCCTATTAGGTAAGGATTGTTTTTACTCCTACTCTATGAATGAGAAAACTGATGGTCAAACTGATTAAATAGTTTGTTCAAGGTCACATATCTTGTAAGTAGAGGAACAGGAACTCATAGTCAGGTCTCCCTGATTCAATATCTCTTTTTAATCACCATAGTATATTCCCTCTAGAAGGGTTGGACAGAAGAGAATGGACTTAAGGAAGGAATTCCATTCAGGAAGTAAGACAGGCAAATTTGGTGATGAATTGGCCTTGATCTTTTCAATCAAGTTGGGGAGGAGGTCACTTGCTATTAGAAATGAAGCCTGGGGCAGTGGAAATGGAAGGCTTAAGGAGAGTTTGGGGCAGCTGCAGTGGGCCGTGCACTGGGGAATTAGCAGAAGGAGCGAGAGCTGTCTGCAGAAGGGAGGGCCCAGGTGAAGCTGGTAGATTAGATTTGCCAATGTACTAAATCAGTGGTTCCTAAACTCCACATTTGAATCACTTGTGCATCTTTTAAAACTTTCAAAGCTGAGGGCATACCCCAGACCAATTAAATCACCTTCTCTGGGGCTGGGACACAAAGATCAATATTTTTTGAAGGTACCCTGGTAATTCCAAAGTCAGATAATTTTGGGAACCAAAAAAAAAAATTGTTATAGACTCTTTGCTTTTAATGCTAAAGGGGAAAAGTATTTAATTATTTATAAAGAGCCCAGGGAACATTAAAAAATGGTTTTGGGTTTTGGCGTTGTTCGGGGTTTGGCAAACTTCTTCTGTTTAGAGCCAGATAGTAAATAAAATATTTTAAGCTTTGTGGGCCAAGAGGCAAAATTAATATTATGTAAGTACTTACATAACAAGAGAGAAAAATTTCCACATTAATAGAAAACAAATTTTCTATTAATGAAATTAAAAACTTTATGGACACAACCTTAAATTTCATATAATTTCTGTGTTATTAAATATTAGATTTCTTTTGATTTTTTTCAGTCCTTTAAAAATGTAAAATCATTCTTCACTCATGGGCTATGAAGAACAGGCGGCCAATTGAATTTGGCCCCTGAGTTGAACGGTTGAAATTTGCTGACTCCTGATGTAGTTAGTGATATGCTTTGATGAATCCAAAGAAGCTATCAAAGATATGCATTTAAATAAAAATATCAGTATTTAAATGAGTGCCCTACTTAACTAGTGGTAAAACTGGCCTTTGAAAAATCATTGTCCTTTCTAAGGACAATGTGCAAATTGCATGACAATATGTTTGGGGCAAAATCTACTTTTATCCTTATTTTTCATAATAAATTTTAAAAAGCTGATTGAAAATATGGACAGATTACATAGTCTACTACATAGTGTGCTTTATGAATGATTCAAAATACTTTAAAAATATCTTATAAAAAATATAAATAGGGTTTTGATTTGATTTTAAAACATCTTAGTGCTTAACCAGATGTTGGTTCTCTCTCAACTCTGATTTGTTAGAGTCCTGGTTGCAGAGGGCAGCCCTCATGTGATTCTAGTTTGTGCATTTGGATACAGGAATAACAGGCCCAAAATTGCAATTTTATGGAAATACTGTCTGTGTCATCAGGTGAATAGTCTGATTACATAAGAGGGGTTAGAGAAATCACTCTACCGTCTTTTGTTTTGTATTTTTTTAATCCCCTAAGTGAATTCCAAGGATTCACTAGTCCAAAATCATACATCTGGTAATGATTGGGGTGAAACTTGAACCCAAATCATCTGACTGCAGATTTTGTGTTTAGTCCATCATACCACTCACACTTCGTGGTCACTGCAAAGCCAAAAGTCCACCCCTGCAGGCACTGTGTTTTAAAGGGTGTGCATTTGGGTCTGCTATCCAAACACCAGAAAAAAAATTTTCACTCGAAGTGTCAGTGAGTACTAACTGGCTCACATATCTCTTTTTAATCCTGCTGTTTCCATTAATTCAGGATTTTAAAACAACAATATGATAAATTAAGAAAATAATTATACCAATATTTCAGAATGTACTATGTCCATTTTCCCAGGTAAATGTAAAAAAATGTAAATAGATTTAAAAGCGATATAAAAATACACAAATGTAGATATGACTGTAGTGTGCTTCTGATGAGAATTATCAAACTTGAGTGGTCTCTTCTATTCTATGCTATGGTTATTTACCACGTGTTATTATCAGTTGTCCTTCAGGGGCAGCAGTGTTGCTAAAAATGGTCATTTTGCTGCTTCGCTAAGGTTTTACAGTTTAACTGTTTCATCCCCACTTAAACAGAAGTTATGTTTAAACCGGCTACTTATTTCATACCCTGTTGTCAAAAATTTTTATCTGGAAAACTAGCTTAAGGAGCTCATTCACAATACAGAAAAGAGATTTTAAGCAAAAAGATATTACACTTATGTGAAAAGAAAATTTAGAATGTGTTTAAATATCCAACTATATTTGGTTAAATACCTTTTATTACATATGTTCACATTACTGAATGTCATGTAATTTTTAAGTTATGTATACTAATAAATTTTTAATGGACTATGACATGTTTTATTGAAATGTTAATTATTGAAGCAAGATGAAAATTATAAATTCTATACACAATATAATCAATCTGACTATGTATTAACATGGAAACAAAGTTATACGTAAAAGAGATTGAAAAAAACCAAAATATTAGCTAAAGGTATACCTGGAGGATAAGCTTACTGATTTTTTCCTTTTTCTATTTTTATTTCCCATATTGTGCATATATTACCATTAATTCCCAAAATCATTACTTTCATTTAAAAAGAAATCCTGTCAGATGATTCAAGATCATAATTGCTAAGTATTTGACTATTCTGGATTGTAACTTGTTGTTACTCTTCTGTCTTGAGTCATTTTATAACTAGACCACCCTGAATTGTTTTATTAATGACTTCAAATAAAGCTTCTCATTAGCAAAAGCACAGTGGAAAAAAATTTAAAGAAAAGAGCCTTAGGACCTGGTGATGTAAATATTGTGTTTGTAATTTATTTACAAATGCATAGTTTTTTTTCCCCCCTATGTATGAAAATGTTCAATTGATAGCAGAAGTTACCAGAAAATAAAAAGCTTCTCCAAACATTTGGAGTTTGTCTGCCTTGAGAATTTGCCAGATGTGGAAGGGAGCCCTCTGCTGTTCGTTATATTTATTACAGCAAAATTTGATTTATATTGTTTTGTGCCCTTCCTTGAACCTGCTCAGGTTTTTAATGTTTCTGTTATGATTGTACATTTCACATAACAAAGAAAACATAAATTCCACGATGCCAGCTGGCACGGTTAATAACCCGTCAATTCTGCCCTTTTTGAACTATACCACAGCATTGGAACATCTGGCGGTTTCCAATTTCCATGTTAGAGTGGGGTTTTGACCTCTATTTCACTTTCAAATGGGTCTCTTCGGCAGAATAACTCTGCTTTGTCTATTAACTTTGCTGTTCACACCCTTTACAGTGCATATGAGGCTTTAAACCTAATGCTTTAGAAGGTGATTGTGCTGTTGTCAGAGGGAGCTACACTCTCCCCTGTTCCTTTAATCACCTTTGTTAGTTTCTCTCATCCATTAACTGTGAACGCTCTTTGAATCTTACTCCGTGGGTCTTTAATTTTTTTTTAATTTCTGCATTTGTTGCATCGAGGGCTCGTCTATTCTCACAATCCTAGTTATTATGTCTAAACTAATAAACCTCTTAAGCAGTGTCATCTGCAGGGCCCTGGAGCAGGGAACAGGGAAAAGGCATTTATTGGGTGCCTGCTACATGAGCACAGTAGTCTGTATGTGTATATATATATATATATATATACACACACACACACATAAAATATATACAATTATGGATATAAAAAATGTTTCTCTTTGCCTGTCTTTGTTTTCACTGGCATCAGACTATCTTCACTCCCTGGGACTCAGCTCTTGGTAAGAAGTTTCTTCAGCTACTGTGATTCTGAATTTACCCCTGTGCTTTTCTATCTCCACTACCATTATAAAGACCTCATCACCTCACATCTGGGTGGCAGTTTTAGCATATTAACTCTCTTTCTAGGCTCTAGCATCTTTTCCTTCTATCTGCTCTCCATGTTCTCATCATATCACTCTTCCTAAGGAACACTTTATTTCCCTCCCCTTTGAAAATATCTGCAACGCTTCTCTTTTGCTTACAGTTTCTGTTTCAAATATCTCTTCCTGTTATTCTAGGCCTTTAAAATTTTGACTTTTCCTTTCCATCCTAATATCCTGCTCCTAACAAGCCTATTCCAACAGGCCAGCCTTCTCATTGCCTCCTTTTCTTCCCTACACCAGACCTCACATTCCTAGCTTAATGCTTTCTCATTATGTTGCTGCCTGAAATGTTTTCTTTCTACCTGCCAAAATCCAACTCCCATTTGAAATACTAATGTTTCCATCAAATCTTCTCTAATAATGAGGCAACATTGATATAACCCTTTCTCAGCTATTTGTCTGGCATTTATTATTAGCTCCACTCATTACAGTATTTTATTGTATTTAATTTGATGCTGGTGTGTACTCTCTTGGATACTCTTAATTGTTCCTTTAATATATCTTGTCTCACTCACAAAACTGTACATTTATGAGGATAAGAATATAGTCTGATATTTCACACCAGGTACCACCCTGGGCTTAGTCAATTACTTGAACTCTCTGGAATTCATTTTCTTCTTCTGTAAAATGGAAATAATGATAGTTCTCCGCCTATCTCACTTTGACACTTAAGGCTAAAATGAAATGATGTGGAGAAATGCTTCAAAGCTTTCAAACTCATTTTTTTACCACTATTATGATGATATATAACCTCCCTTCTCTTTTTTTTGAGACATCACCCAATATAGAGTCATGGAATTTCTTTCTGAGGATAGAGTTAATCACCAAAGAGGGTCACAGCCATCATGAGGAAAGGACACTGTCTCTCTGAAGGCATATCAGATCTGCCATAGTAAAGGTTGCGTCAGTCTCCTCATTCCCCCCATCCACAGACTTTGATAGTGTCTATTTTCATTTACATAAAGGCTCTTGAAATCTTAGTTTTTAGTCTGTACTTACTGTTTATACTCTAGCAATCTGGGGTGAAAACTCACAAGTATACAGAAACTGCTCCCTAAAAGTGATCAAAGGCATTCTAATTGTTTAATCCAACCTACCCTTCAGTCTTCACCTTCCTGGACCTCTCTGTAACATCAGGTGACATTAAGCAGTTGTAAAATCAGGTTTGAATAAAGAGGGAGATGTTTCAAGGCAAGAGATCACAAAGGAAATGGCAGATTTGACTACATTATAATGGAAGGCATCTCTACATGAATAACGTCATAAACCAAATAAAAAGGCAAACAAAAACTTAGAAAATATTTGCTATGTATTTGACAATCATATTAATGTTCCTCCTATTAAAACATCTAAACAACATGGAAAAAGACAAACACTGTAATAGGAAAATGAGCAAAAGTCATGAATATACAAATTGCAGAAGAGAAAATACAAATATTACACATGTAATATTCAACTTCACTAATAACCAAAGTCAGTGGCCAGTTTTAGGTCCCATCTTTTTTCCTTTTGAACTGTTTCTGAATTATATTAAACTTCTTTCAAATATATTCCATAAAAGTATTCTGATTAACCTGCCCGGAATTCTTCACGTTGAGCCTGAAATGGTGGGCTGTCCCCACTATGCTTGCTTGAGGGTATCAGCTGGGCACAAGCTTTCTGTTTTCCAGGAATGTAATAGGGCCCGTGTACCATAACACCAATCCTGAAAATAGCACTAGCTTGCAGTGGCATATTTACATCAAGTTATGTCATTAATAAAGTGTTTCTGCCATCTCTCATCCAATAAAGAACAGAATCTAAGAGACAGACAAAATCCTGTCAGGTCTTGTTGAAAGAGTGAGTGATGAGTTGTTTAAGAAGGCAAAGAACAAAGAATGTCTTCATTTCCATCTAAACACTGTTCTGTGGCAATATTGTACGTTTGTTTCCTTGGTTCAAGGTTATAGAAGATCTTCCCAGTGATACAGTAGCTGCCAGACATAAAGTCATATACCATGTTGCCAAGAACTTGCTTATTGCCTTGAACAATCTTTTTCCCCCACTCTATTAAAATATGCCCTGTGGGATGTATACTAGAAAAGTATGCCTTCTTTTAGAGCTACTCTTTTCAAATGGTACATACATTGCCACGATCCTACAGATGTTCTCTTCGGCTTGCATAAGCCAGGCGCCATTACTGGGTATAATGTGCCAGGCACTTTACACACACCATTCATTTAACTTTGTGACAGTCCTGGAGGATATAATAGGTTTAAAAACATTTTTTTAAACATTTTATAGAAAATAACTAGAACCTGTGTCTCAGATAAAATAAATAACTTATTTAAGGTTTCACACAGCCACTAAGAGGCCTACTTGCAATTGATATCAAGTCTGTCTGATCACAGAGCCCATGTTTTCCCACCTTACCTCATTTTTTAATGTTTCCTTCCAGCTCTGTAATTTTCATACCATGTTCATGTTAAAATGAACACAAGGCTTACCATGTGCTTTCAGTAGTATTTGATTTGTGTTCCACATAAAGTTCTTTGGAACTTTGTAGATTGTGAGAACTGTTTCTGATGGTTTCCACAGACTCCATAGAATGATTTACCTACTGCATCTGGAAGCATCTGAAAGTTCTTATCAATCATGAGAAAGTTGAAGACCTCCCATCCTGAAATGAAAAATAAAAACAAGGCATCTATTGGGCCTCATTAGGCAGTGTGATTTTAGAGCTAGTGATGGTCACAGCAAGATGACCTGCCATATGGGAAGTTTATGTTGTATTCTGAGTTACCAGTGGGGTTCATGACAAAGTCCTGTAAAGAATTCTTGCTCGGGAATGTTCCTGAATGGTCATTATGCAATCCATATTGAGTGCTCTGGCTCAGCTCTCTCTTGGGCAGTTATCTTTAGTGTAGAGACTCTAGTGTCATTTGATTTAGTGACATTTGGACACTGTGGTTTGCCCAGTCAGGACCAGGTGGGATACAAAGAAAATTGTCTTTCTTCTTTTTCCAGAGCTCATAGTTATAAGGGGATATGCCTCTGCTGGGTTCAAATTTTGGCTTTGCTACTTGATAGCAAGTGACCTGGGCAAGTCGGTTGACATCTCTGAGTCTCAGTTCTCGTTCCTTGAATTATGATAATAATAATATCCATAGCACTGGCTTGCACAAGATATTTGAAATAGTATACACTACAGCATCTTGTAAACTTTAAAAGTATTGTATAAAAAGACAAATAATTAAAAATGGGCAAAGGGCCTGAATATACATTTCTTCAAATAGTACATACATACACATAGCCAATAACTACATGAAAAAATGCTCAACATCATAGTCATTAAAAATATGGTAAGATATCACTTCATGCCCACTAGGATAGCTGTAGTTAAGAAGTCAGATGATAACAAGTGTTGGTGAGGATGTGGAGAAATAGGGACCCTCAGGCCCTGCTGGTGGGAATGTAAAATGGTGCAGATTTTCTATAAAATAGCCTGGCAGTTTCTTTAGAGCTTAATACCATATGATTCAGCAATTTCACATCTGGTTATATACCTGAAAGAAATAAAAACACATGTCCATATAAAAACTTGCATGTGAGTGTTCATAGGCATTATTCATAATAGCCAAAAAGTAGAAGCAACCTAAATGTCCATCAGCTGATGAATAGAAAAATAAAATGTATATTCATACAACAGAATATTACTTGACAACAAAAAGAAAAGAAGTACTAATACATGCTGTTGTGTGGATGAATCTTGAAAATGTGCTAGGTTAAAGAAGCCAGTCGCAGAGGATCACATTTATATGAAATGTCCAGAATAGGCTACTCTATAGAGACAGAAAGTAGGTTGATGGTTGCCTGTGGCTGAGAGGGTTGGGAGAAAATGGGGAGTGACAGCTAATGGGTCTGGGGTTTTTTTGGAAGAAGATAAAAATGTTCTAAAATTGATTGTTGTAATCACTGAACAACTTTGTGAATATAGTAACAACTATTGTACACTTCAAATGAGTAATATGTATAGTATGTCTGTGAATTATATCTCAATAAAGCTGTTATGTAGAAAGAATTGGGCTGACCAAAAGTTTCGTTAGGTTTTTTCCATAAGATGGCTCTAGTAGCGCTCAGTTGTTTTAACTTCATTTGAAACAATTTTGTTAGATTGTATGTGACAGCTGTCATATAAGTGTGCATTTTAAAAACATCAAAATTGGTGAATTTTTGTGTCGCCATTTTAATATTGAAGGTGGAAGAAAAAAGCAACATTTTCAGCGTATTTATGCTGTATTATTTCAAGAAAGGTAAAAACGCAACTGAAACACAAAAAAAGATTTGTGCAGTGTGTGGAGAAGGTGCTGTGACTGATCAAACGTGTCAAAAGTGATTTGCGAAGTTTCGTGCTGGGGATTTCTTGCTGGACGATGCTCCACGGTCGAGTAGACCAGTTGAAGTTGATAGCGATCAAATCGAGACGTTAACTGAGAACAACCAACGTTATACCACGCGGGAGATAGCAGACATACTCAAAATATCCAAATCAAGTGTTGAAAATCATTTGCACCAGCTTGGTTATGTTTATTGTTTTGATGTTTGGGTTCCACATAAGCTAAGCGAAAAAACCTCCTTGACAGTGTTTCCGCATGAGATTCTCTACTTAAATGTAATAAAAACATTCTGTTTTTAAAACAAATTGTGATGGGCGATGAAAAGTGGATACTGTACAAAAATGTAGAATGGAAGAGATCGTGGGGCAAGTGAAATGAACCACCACCAACCATACCAAAGGCCGGTCGTCATCCAAAGAAGGTGATGTTGTGTATATGATGGGATTGGAAGGGAGTCCTGTATTATGAGCTCCTTCCGGAAAACCAAACGATTAATTCCAACAAGTGCTGCTTTCGGTTGGTCCCAGTTAGACCAACCGAAAGCAGCACTCAAAGAAAAGCATCCAGAATTAGTCAACAGAAAATGCATAATCTTCCATCAGGATAACACAAGACTGCTTATTTCTTTGATGACCAAGCAAAAAGCTTGGCTGGGAAGTTCTGATTCATCCACCATATTCACCAGACACTGCACCTTTGGATTTCCATTTATTTAGGTCTTTACAAAATTCTCTTAATGGAAAATATTTCAGTTCCCTGGAAGACTGTAAAAGGCACCTGGAACAATTCTTTGCTCAAAAAGATAAAAAGTTTTGGGAAGACAGAATTATGAAGTTGCCTGAAAAATGGCAGAAGGTAGTGGAACAAAAGGGTGACTACGTTATTCAATAAAGTTCTTGGTGAAAATGAAAAATGTGTCCTTTATTTGTACTTAAAAACCGAAGTCACTTTTTGACCAACCCAATAGTATACAAGGTAAGGCATTATAACAATCTGTTTTATTTTTTTATTTGTCCTTTCCCACAACCATCAGATTGCACCAATGTTTCTCAATGGCTCCAAGCTGGAGACAAAAGCACACTATAGATTTCTTGTGAACTCTCATAGTTTTTCTTAGGTAAAGTAGTTCACAAAGGAATCTCAAAGACAGCCACTCTGATCTGGGTATTACTCAGGGCCTTGTCAGGGTGAACACTGAGGTTTTCAGTATTCACAAGTTACCTCTGAGGGCCTCCATTTGTAATCAATTTGAATTTCACTGGTTTTAACAAAGGCAGGATTGTGGGAACAAATCTCTTAGTGAGAGTGAGCCTAATTGGTCACCTGTCAAGGACATTTAAAGCCTGTGTGCACAGATCTACTCAGCTTCTCACTGAGGAAAGAGAGGGAAAATAATTACTTGTAATTATATTCCAGAATTTGAAGATTCTAGAAGACCTCCAGAAGAATCCCTTGAGAAATATCAATGATCTACACTACCAAAAATGATTTACAAAGTATTAATGTAAGGTAAATATAAAATTGGGATTGTGACAGCATTAGGTAGATTAGAAGAAAACTATGCAGACAAATTGCTATGAAATAGTGAGCTGGCCCGCCCTTTATTATCTGTCTGTTTGTAGATAAGGCCAGTGCCCTATTTTGACATTTGCAGAGCAGGTCCTGACATGTTGATACCTTTGAAAGCTTTCCTAAGTGTACATACTCACTTATGGGGGGAGACTGAGTTGTTTTTGGCTAACTTATCCTGAGTTAGAATGTACATGCTGTCCTATCAACTTATTTACCTTTTGGCATATTGAAGAATTTGAGTTTCTTTAACACTAACTCTATTCTGTTCCAAACACCTAAATTTTACTGGGATATGCGCTAGGCAGCCTAGTTCTTTTATAATTCCTTTCCTATTCAAAGCTTCCTCTCACTGGACAGGGAAGCTCATGGAACCAGCTGGAAACCAGGACATGTTGGATGGAAGAGAAGCAGCGCATGCAGTTGTTGGGCTCATTCTCTGATGTAAGTGAAGGCACCTCAGCTGAAGTGCCCATTAGTTATTGAAGAACTTGAGTGTTCTGAAGAGCTGAAGACAAGGTAAGGCTGGGGCAAGTCTTACTTATTCATCACTCAACAAATATTTGTTATCTAATGACTGGGAATACTAATCGGAGTGAGATTAATTTTTTGCCCTTAAGGCGTTCGTGATGTATTGAGGAAGACAGATAAAGATCAACACTGTGCTAAGTGCTATGGAAGAGGCAAGGCGTGAGCGCTACCGGGGCCTGGGCTGGGCTGGGAGCAGCATGCACTCCGGGTCCCCCAGACTGAGATGAGAGGCAGGCACGCTGAGGGAGCCGCCCCCACCATCTGGTGGTTAAAACGCAAATAAAACATCTTTAATTTAAACCTTGGCATTTGGAGATGTTACAGACTGGATGTCCTTGAGTCTGAAATGCAAAGTATGTGTGCTCAGAGATGGAGTTTTTCCTGCTGATTCAGAGGAAGCCAGCTCTGAGCCCCAGGACGGCTTTTGATCTGAAGAGTAATCACTGTTTGTTTTCTCTGTAATCACAGAGAATTTCAGCAAAGCCTTTCCTAACAACAGCCATAGCCGTTCTTTTAAATTCTCCCTGCGTTTCATATTCTCTGTTAGGTACTCTGCATAGAGTTTTTATAAAAACCTTGTAAAATAGTATTATTTTACCTATTTTGCAGAAAAGAAAATAGAGATGTAGAGAAGTTAACAGTAACTTAGCTACTCAGTAAGTTTTGGAATAAGGATTTTAGTCTGTGACATACTACCTCATTATGAATCCCTGCTCTCAGTTATATAAAATCTGCAAAAATTACAATCCCTTACTCAGTCTAATTTATCAGTGCCTGCAAATTACTTCCTGAACAATATCTCTAGGTGGCTTCTAAAATGCTTTAAAATGCTTATTTTTAAGTTTATAAGAATAAGACATATAAATAATTTTTTAAAAAGGAAACAAACAAAAAGTTAAGTTCCAATTTGAGGGATAGCAGGATAAGGTTCTTATTCTGACTTTTTTTTTTTTTTTTTTTTTTTAAAAAATGTTTTTCCCCCTTAAATTG
>NW_020172776.1:268078-315124 GCF_003031525.2 Neophocaena asiaeorientalis asiaeorientalis | reverse complement strand
TTTTTTTTTTTTTTTTTTTTTTTTAAAAAATGTGTTACTCCCTTGAACTGCAGTTTCTTTTTCTGGAAACTAAAAAAAAAAGTGACTTAAATGATCTTAAACCTCTCTTCCAACTCTAAGATTCTTTTATTTTGATAAGGAAATATGACGTTTCTGTCACTGATGTGAACCAAGGGAAGACTTTTGTTATATCGGTGTGATTGTCAAAATCGGACACATTCATGACTGAGACAGTCCAGGGGAGAAATTCCTACTGAGGACCACACTCCAAATATTGTCTTGAATTCAGAGGCATGCCCATCCATTTCTCCACAGGTTGTGTAGAGGTTAGTGTGCATTGCTTGGTTTCTGATGTTTCGATGTAAGGATCTGATTTAAAAGTTCATTTCCTTACACAACAGGAGCAGTGTTTGTAGGTCAAGCTCCCAAACTCTGAAATCCTTGAACTCTCTAGGAAATATCCTGGGCATATGATTTAACTTCTGGCTCCCTAGGTCTTGAATGGAGCCATTGGAAAATACGGAACAGGGAGAAAGGACCTCACCAGCAACTCATTTTATTTCTAGACTGAATAGCATGGTTGAGAATCGTAATGACTTTTGCCAGTTGTCTTACTTCTTGATCACTACATAATTTCACTGCTTCTGCACAGCACAACTGAATTCTGAGTCTATCTGCCTCCTCTGCTCCCATGCTCAGGAGAATAAACACTCTGGATGAAAAGACATGACACCTGGCAGATCAGGGCCACTGCAGACAATTGGTCTCCAGTCTTAGCTGGGTCCTCAGAAGTTCCTCTCAGTGCTTTTACTTGTTCAGAGTTGCCGCCTTCCAGTTACCTCACTGATTTCCCACAAACTCACCAGGCTCCTTCTGACACCTTTTACTGCCCTCTTCCTCTGTGTCCAAAGATGATCTTGCTGTCCCTATACTGAGGACATTTAGGTCCCAGGTAAGCCCTCCATCAACCACCAGCTAGGTGTCAACATGCTCCCTCTGTCCATATCCACACTGGCTCCCATGCACTGTCTTCCTATCTCAGAGGATGGCTTTCTCCCTCTCAAGTCCAAGTCCTCTAGGCCACTGACCTAAGTCAGTGACCTAAATCAGTGACCCACAGGCCACTGTGGAACTCTCTGGCATTTTATTCCTACAGTCATTGCCCTACCCTCCTCACTCTCCAACCTTCCTTCTCCACAGGTTTCTAAAAAAGTAAACTGGCTTTGAGGCCATTTCTCTCTCTAGCCATCATCAAGTCTCTCTTTTCTTTGAGAATATAAAATTTTCAAAGGTGTGGGCTAGACCCCTAACTCTGCTTTCTTACCTCATACAGGCATCTGACCTTGGAACCCACCATTCCTTAACTGCTTTCAATAAGGTCACCAATAATGACCTCACAACCCAGATGCAATTGACCTTTCTTAGTCTTTATCTCTGAGGATCTGTGTGCTGCACTTGGCAAAGCTGACCACACTCTCTTTCTTAAAACACTCTATGTATTTCCTTGGTTCCTCCAACACTGTGTCCTCCGGTTCTCTCCTTAACCTGGTTGTGCTTCTCTCTCACGTGGGCTCCTCTCCCTCTACCATCACTTAAAAGTTTGTTGAAGGCAGGACTGGGTGTTAAAGCATAAGGATTTTTGAGGTAGCTTGTCTCTTACTATTTGTGCTTCCATAGATTCTTAACCCCTCTATGCCCCAGTTTCCTCACCTTTTAAAATGGGATTGATAATATTTCTCATTGTTATGAGGGTTAAATCAGATAACACATGTAAAGTACTTAGTATGGATTTTTCATTTCAAAGAGAAAATTTAATTGTTATGAGCTAACTTAATTATATAAAGAAGCATTCTAAAATGAAATATTAGTTTTCCAATTTGCAGTAGCAGCTCACCAATATCTTATCATGTTTTAGGTTTTTCTAACTGTAAATGTCCTAGGAATTATTTTAAAAATGAAGAAAAAAAGGTGCTTTTCTGAATTTGTCATGACAGAGCCAATTCAAATTTTTAGTAATAGAGGAATATTTAGCAAGATTTTAGGGCATCTAAGACTGTTTTAAAATAACTAGATGTCTAGTTTTGATGGCTACCAAAGATTTAAAAAAAATAAAAGTATTACAACTAAAAAGAAGATTCAAAAACATACAAAATTTCAACACATTTGAATTTCTTGGATCACAAAATTTTTGTTTAACTTGTCCTTATAATTAAAGTGAGCCAATATTTGTTTTAAAAAAAAGGTAAGTTCAAATTTTATTTCTGATAAGTTAGTGCAATTACCAGAGATCTGTTGGCTCCTTTATACAAATAGGATAATAATATGTAACTGAACCAAATTAGGTTGATTTTGAACTTATGTGTGGAGGTCACCATAAATTAGAGCAAATGTATTGATTTCATGTTGTGAGGAGCTCGGAAAGTTTTATTTATGTGCTTTATTTCATGTTTCTTTTTCTTACAACCTGAAGCTGAATGTTAAAAGTAAACATTCTCAGACCAGAATGGATTGAGTTGAGTCTACACTTTGAGTGTCAGATGTCTGAATAGGTTCCATGTCTGTATCTAGAGCCCTTTCATCTTCATCATCCACTCAGTACTTAGAAATAGAACTTATGATTAATGACTGTATCTTTGTATCTGGTTTTATAGGGCCATAGTAATAGAAGAGTAGATTCAACTCTTGGCTTTTTTTTTTTTTTTTTTTTTTTTTTTGCGGGATGCGGGCCTCTCACTGTTGTGGCCTCTTCCGTTGTGGAGCCCAGGCTCCGGACGCGCAGGCTCAGTGGCCATGGCTCACGGGCCTAGCCGCTCCGCGGCATGTGGGATCTTCGTGGACCGGGGAACGAACCCGTGTTCTTTGCATCGGCAGGCGGACTCTCAACCACTGCGCCACCAGGCAAGCCCCAATTCGCTCACTTTTTAATGGGAGATTATTCACATTCTTACAGCTCATTGACCCACTGAGAGGTGCATCTTCTACTCCCCCTATAGGAGGAATCAGAAAACTGCATCCGTTTCTAGGATATCCCCTATCAAAAAGACAAATGAAAACAGGCAGCCAGTGGTAGGGCCATTTAGTGACTTCCTCCAGCCATCTCGTTTCCTGGTGCAATTTAAGGTGGATGAATGGTTCCCTCTGGCTCCAGGATAGCTAACTGGCCCTGGGGAAAATCATTCTCATACGCACGCTTGATGCACACACACCCTTTAATTCTCTTTCCTGACTTGCAGCCCCCCAAATAAAATCCTGATACTGGAGGAAGCAGCAGGTTCTTTCATTGCCATCTCTGGGCTACAAGAATCGAAGAGCAAAATGGATGTTTTCCTCTGAGAACTGGCACTGAACAGAAGGAAGTAAACGACTGCTCCAATTCAAGCATGTTTTAATCTCTGGAGAAGTGGGGACAGAGGAGGGGCAAAATTGGCCAAGGAATCAGTGGGAAAGTCATAAATTTTGTCTCTTATCCCAGCAACTAAGATTCCCCGTTTACAGTGCTGCCCACTCCTTTTTCTCTTTTAAAAGGGTTTGGATAATGAACAATCACTTTCTAAATTCTCAAGTTCAAAAATCTCTCAGTGGAGGAAGAAAAGGGAGTTTTTGAGTAAATCTCTAAAGGCTGGATGAATCGTTTGAAAACATGCTCAGAAATTTCAAGATTCACACGCACCTCATGAATACGCTGTCCTAAACTAAACTAAAGAATCTGGCAGCAAACAAATCCACAATTTTTTACCTCTTTGATACTTTATTCAAAAAGGTCAACTCATAGTCTCTATTTCCTTTAAAGAATTGTCTATCACTGGAAGATACAATGAGCAGTAAAACACTATTGTGATCCACTTTTAAAAATGATGGTGCAGTTTGACCTGAACCTAACCATGAGGACACAATTAGACAGATCCAGATGGGGGGGGGGGGGCATTCTACAAGTCAACTGGCATGGACTTATCAAAATGTCGGTGTCCTTAAAAGCTTAAACAAGAAGGTGGTGGTGGTGGTGGTGATGGTGGGCTGTTCTAGAATCAGGAGATTTTAGAGATATGACAAGCATATAGAATGTAGACCCTTACACCTTGATTCTTGATTGTGATAACGATATTGTCACTGTGAAGGAGAATTCCTTTGTTCTTAAGAGCCACATGCTAAAAAAGTATTTAGAGCAAAATGGCTTGATGTCTCCAACTTATTATTTTTTAAACCACAACATAATGTGCAGCTGCCCTACTCTTGGAGTAGAGGGAAAAAAACATTTGAATCATGAGGAAGAAGCCTCTAACTATGCTAGAAAAATGAATAAGGAAGCCAGGACAATACTTTGTTTATAACTTGCATATGCAATATGCCATACTCTAGCTGATGTGAGAATAAGGTATACACATGTCTTCTATTCCTGCTGAATCTCATTCTCCCTAGAAACCAGGAGGGCACATCTTACTCCTCCATCCCTCCCCTACATTACACAGCAGAGCGCCCAGCACAGCATTATCAAAGTTCCAATTGAAAGGAATTGGATTACAGAATGTTTTTTGAGAAAGCAGTACAAGTGGCAAAGTACTGAGTAATGGACAGAGAGGTGAGTCTTTCAGAGGTATCAAAGAATTGGGGCAGGATTTTGAAGTTATCCGTCTTGCCAATGAGCTGCTGAAAACCAGTCTTTATGGACCCAGGTGCTAACTGTCAGATGGTCAAAAATGATGACCCAGCAAAATAGCAGAATGGTCAAATCTGTGACTGAGGAGTCTTTAAAAAAAATGTGAATTTATATCAAACTACCCTTGATATTCTTAAAGTAAGAAGCCCCAAAGATTTGCTTTAAAACCATGTTCAAAAACCGCCACATGTGTATATGCCCAGTCCCTAGGCTATATGACCTATTAAAACACAATGATTTTCCACCAGCTTACATAATCATGGAATTTTTCTTTCAAATTTATGAATCAAGCCCTTAGTGTGAGTAGACAGTGAGGGAATTTTTTTATGAATAGCCTCCCTATTATCATGGTTCATGACTTTTTACAATGCAATTATTGTGGCACATATCATAACATAATTGAGATTCTAGAAATGAAAATGGGTGGTAATTGAAGGAATATAGTCAAGAAAATGCAAATGCCATTTTATTTGCAAATTAAATTAAAAATATAGTGAAGTGAGTATAGAAATTGATTGAAAAATTAATTGAGAGAAACGAACTTGGAATACTTTGTAAGGGACATCTGTAAGAAATTCCTCGCTCTAACACACTTTTTCAGAGAGTAAAACTTTTCCTGTAAGCTAAAACTTTAGTTGAAGCCAGACTAAAGACAGATCATTAGAAGATGTCAGAGTAGCCGAATTTATACTCTGAGGCCAAATGGTGAACTTGTGGACTTGCCGGGCCTGAGCAACAAGCAATAGGGAATTTTTCCAACATGAACTCCAAATCAATATTAGGCTAGAGTTTTTTGTTTTAACATTTGCCTTCTTTTCTTTCTCTCGCTCTCTCCCTCTCCCTCAATCATCTCTGTCCTTATGTTGTTTTTAAACTGCTCTTCATCATGGAACTCATAGTCTACTAGGAGAGCTGGATTATAAATGAATAATCACATTCAATAATTCGATAATTTGGTAGTAGTAAAGATACACTATTAATAATAATTATATGCTAGGATAAGTGCTCCAAAGGAAATGAATGAGGTTCAATAAGATAGTTTATCAAAGGCATGAGACTTGGGCCTGAGCCCAGGGAAAGCTTTGCAGGAGAAGTAATGTTTAAATGAGAAAGGACCCCTTTCAGGCCCAAAGAGCATTTCATCAGTACATGCTCCAGTACTGCGGGGAGGGGCTTAGCACATCATAGAACTGACGGAAGGACCGTGTATAGAGAATAAAGGGGGAGAGTGGTGGGGATTGAGACCATAGAGGTAGACAGTGTCCAGACACTGAGCAATACATGCTGTGTGGGCCTGGGTAAGGATTTTGGTCTTTATCTTGGGGACAATGGGGATGCTCTGAAGAGTTTTAACCAAGAGGCAGGGAGTGGTGGGTGTGAGTAACAGAAAGACTGGAAGGAGGACAGAGTGATGGAGGGCCACCAGTTAGGAGGCTGTTGTTAGCAGTTGGGGCCAGAGATAACGGTGGCTTAGCCTGGGGTAATGGCCGAGGTGGTGGGAGGTGTGTCTAGCTGTGAGAGGTGAGCACCTTGGACAAGCACATGCAGAGAGGAGGGAAAAGCAGAGGCTTGGAAAGTTTCTGGCCAAACTTGTTTGAACATGATACTGGCAGGTGCTTAAAATTAGGGGTCCAAATGACATTTTGCGTGGCTTTGGCCTTCCTGGAAATTATATTTGGATCACGAGAAAGGATGAAAAACTTCCCTCTTCTACAAACGCATCTCACTCTGGGGGAGAGAGAAATCGGTGATTTTGTTTAGTCCCTTGAGCAGTGAGAGCCGTGGTGGGTGGGTGCTCACAGTTAGAGGTTTGAAGCCTTGTCTAACTCTAGGGAACTGGGTTGTTTTGAACTGTCAGATCAGCTTGCAGGAGAAAGGGATAGCTAGATTAGCTGAAGTGCAGAATTTGTGCTGAATTCTCCCTTAATTGAGGCATAGATTGTGTCTTTGCACTGTTACCTTTCCTTGAAAAGCGACTTTAGACCGTTTCTGGAAGATCTGTAGATATCAGAAGGCTCAAGAACGAGTCTTTCTTGCAAAAGTTCTTTCAGTAAAACTGATTGCCAAAAAACAAAACAAAGCAAAACAAAACCACCCATTCCTTTGATATAATTAACTTAAAAAAAATCATGCTGGAGCCCTTTCAGTCTTTTGGATTGAGGAACAAGAGGGTAAGAACCATCATTGAACAAAATCACACGGCGGGAGCCCCCTCTCCCTTGCTCTTTTCCACACTGTGCTGCTGTGACTCCTATTTCTTTTCAGATACTTGTTTCCCAGGGACTGAATTCTTACTTACCTACTCAAGGAGTCATCCTACATTATTATTCTCCCCAGAGTAGTTTTTACAAGACCATGCCCAACATGTTAGGGGAAAAAATATATATTTGGAATCGTGGCATTTCAAGCCCTCTCCTAATGCACAGGACTTCTCAGCATCCAGCCAACTCCTTGCAAAGCTGGTTTTACTGGGGGTCACTAGTATTAGCTACTAGTTGCGTGCCAGCCATGTACTAGGCACAGATTATAATTAACTATTAAATTGAAATTCACCCAGTATTCAGGTATTAGTAGTATTGGTGATTTGGTGAATTACATCCATGATGAAATTCTATTTGAATTTCAAAATCTTTTTCCCCACTGAGCCACCAAAAATGCTGACAATCTCAGCTAACAAGCCTATGTGTGACAGTTCAGTGTTATGCATTGTCTCTTTCCTTGCTACTACCTCACTACTGCAGAGAAAGGACCAGAAATTAGGTACTAAGATGAAAAATAGGAGAGGATGGACCAAATATAGACTGTTGAGCTTTGAACAATTGATTTCTGATAATCCTGGAAGAGGAAATAAAACAGACCTACATGAAGATTTTCTTTTTTTCTACATGTACATAATTCAGTCGTCTTAGAGTTGTGTGCTTCTGGATTTGATTTTTTTAAAAAGCCAAAACAGAATGCCATTTTGCCTGTTCTCTGTGATACCAAGAAAGTGATCACTGATTTTATAAACTGATTTCCCCTGAGTGAGACAATTTCTTGTCTAATTTTACCCCATTGTTCCTAAAATCATCGTCCAATGGATCTCAATGAATCTAACTGCATAAGTGCATATCTCTCATTTATATCTTTTTCTTATAGTCATAAAACCTCCCACAAGTGAAAGGAAAGTGACGCTCATCGATTGGTTTCCTGCTTGCCTTCAGGGTTAGAATCAAAAATATTGCAGTCTGGGGCTCCAGTTCCCCAAGGAACACGGTAGATGGCAGTGTGCGATGAAGATTCCTGCCTCTCAGCCTTGCAGGGGCAACTGACTGGGAAGAGATGGAATCTCTGGACAGGAGTGTTGTTTTTTCCAGCCCAGTCAGAGGAAGAGGTTATCCTCCTAGGAAATGATTTCCCTACATAAACTTGGTTTTGCCGAATCAGTAACTGAAGTTACTTGAACTATACTGACACCAAAGAATCTTAATCTTCTTTAATTTAAGCCTGAAAAAAATCTGCACTTCAAAACTCTTCTTCAGTACATGGAATAATCTTACAGTTATATGATGTGCTGACCTCCCTGTGCTTCAGTTTTTATTAATCCCTGACACAAGATCACTCTGGGCAACCTACAGATAAGTCCTCTGGACATTTCATAAGCACAAGCTGGATATACTTTGTGATTTGACTTTTCAACATCATATCTGGACTAATTTGAGAATCAGTGTATACCCTCAAGGACATGTTTAATTAGGTGAATGTTCTTTGGTTGTTTTAAAGCATTTTAAAGTTTTTTTTGCATAATATCTCCCCTAAAACTTATTGATTATTTCCCAATAGCCCTAAAATATATGTAAGATAATTTAAATGTTTTATTACAGAAGAGACAGACATCTGGGATAGTTTTGTTGAAGATTTTAAAATTTTGTTGAAGATTTTAAAACTGTGACTACTTCATTAATAAGGAAATAAATAATTTCTGGTATGCTGCTCATTCTTAAACACTAGCAGAGGAGACCTTGGTCAACACCAGTAACAGATTTTTTTTTTTTTTTAAAGAATTTCCCCAGAATAGAAGTTCTTAGAGGAAAGGAGAGATGTTATGCATAAATTGTGTACAGCACTTTATTACACTGAGATTTAATAACTTAAGTAGACACATATCTACGATCACACTTTCCCACCCTTTCCTCCTATTTGGATTTGTGTCCTTGAATTGGGAGCTTTGCTCTGACCTCCGTTTGAAAGTATGTGTGGCCGCCTGGCCTTTTTCACTTGGACTAATATTCTTTAGTCCAGACCTCTTTGTCCATTGAGAGTTCAGACCTGTGTCCAATTACACCGTCCCCTGGAACACCTGGCTTTGGCTTTTCATGGCCTGACTCACTCTTCTGGCCCCACTTAGGCTGAACTGCTAGGCCTTCTCAGAGTTGCTTCCATTGGACTGGATGGAGGCCTTTGGATTCCAGAATTGTGTTGTCAATTGCAGGGATCTCTTTCCTCAGTGTCTTCAACATAATCTCTTTTGGGGGTTGCTTTTCCCCTTCCTTAACTGCTGGTGTTTCTCAGGGTTCTGCTCTAGGCCCTCCTTTCTATTCTGCATGGATTTGTGGGCAATCCCAATCAGTCCCTGTCTTCCAGTTACCATTTACGTGTCCATGCTAACCCCTTCTATGTCCAGGTCTGCAGCCCACATCCTTCCCTTGAGATCCAGAACTGTAGATACCTCAAATCTATAGAGACACTTAGATGTCTCCCTGGCACCTATGGTAGGGGCATGGGAGACAGAGGTATAGTAGTACATTATTTGTGGTAGGAGTACATGAATCAATAAAGAAATTCATTACAAACTATCAATCTATAATACTTGTTGGACACTTCCTGTGGACAGTCATGGATAATTGGAATTATTTTAGGGTGGGAAGAGAGCTTGGTTAGGAAATAAAGCTATACCAATTACCTCCCTAACCTTCATGTAGAATAGATTAGTTGACATTGCTTTCAAAAGTCTTTGATGCTATTTTAAGAAATGAGCATTAATTGGTATGAAGGTTCTGAAAAGAAGATGTCTAAAAACAGACCAAAATATGTTGTCCTCTGTTATCTATATGTAGATGTGGTTTAAAGATGTATGAGGGGCTTTCCTGGTGGCGCAGTGGTTGAGGGTCCGCCTGCCGATGCAGGGGACGCGGGTTCATGCCCCGGTCAGGGAGGATCCCACATGCCGTGGAGCAGCTGGGCCCATGGGCCATGGCCGCTGGGCCTGCACGTCCGGAGCCTGTGCTCCGCAACGGGGGAGGCCACAACAGTGAGAGGCCTGCGTACCGCAAACAAACAAACAAAAAAAGATGTATGAGTAACCAGCAGTCCGGTACATACCACAGATTGTCTTATCTACTTCACTTCATTATTTACTTTCTCAAATATTTGTCTTACCTCCCTTAATGGTGCTGTAACATATAGGGCATCAACAGTGTCATTCCTGTTTTGGGATCGCCTCAGTATTTAACAGCGTGCATATCTCAAAGATGGCAGGCAATCATTGCATGTTTGTGTGCAGGGCTTAGGGTGCAGCTGGCTCTTCTGAAGAAGGACAGTTACTTTGGTTAGTTTATTTGGACTTACCTCATGACGACGGGCAGTACAGCGTATTGTGTTCATAGTAATTGAAACATTGGACTGCATAAGGCATCCTACACTGCGTACACAGAACTGGGCTGACTCTGCTAATTAGTCATTGCCATTTCTTGTCTTGCAATGATACCATGCCAAAGAACTCACTAATAGAACTGTAAAAAAACTGAAGAGCTAATGTCCAGGCAGACAAGCACATTTAGAAGTATAGATAAGCCAGTGAGTCACACTCGTCTCTTCAGTTAGGTGATTAACTAAAAGGAAAATATGGGAGAAAATATAGCTGGGATCCAGGGTTTTCAATCCCTGGATGAAGTCTGATGAGACTATCAAGATAGCATGGATCCATATAGTTCCAGAAGCTAAAGAATTAGGTTAGCACCTATTTTAATTGAGCTTCAATTGGATTGGATTGTGTGCATAAAATACACCGATTTTAACAGGGTAGAAGTTTATTTCTGTCTCCTGTGAAAGACTAGAGGTAGGCGATCAAGAGAAGTTTAGTAACACACCAGGGTCACACAGCTTGGTGACAGTAGAACTTTAAATTCATCATCTGAGAAGTTAAAATGATAACAGCACCTACCTTCTGAGCTGCAAGGATTCAATGCTAGAAAACGTGACATACTTAGAAAAATGCCTGGCAACACAGTAAAATTGCTCAGTAAGTGTTATTTAATAATGTGAGGGACCTCGGATGAATCAAGAGATCACATCCATAAATGAAACCTAACATAGTGATAACTTTCTTGGAGGAAGTATGCAGGGTGCTATGAGAGGATATAATTGGGCTGACTTCCCTGGCAATCCAGTGGTTAAGACTCTGTGCCTCCACCGCAGGGGGCATGGTTCAATCTCTGGTCGGGGAACTAAAATCCCGCCTGCAGCCAAGAAAAACAAACAAACAAACAAACAAACAAAAAACTGGGTTTCTGACCTAGTCTGGGGAACACTCCCCAGAAGAACTGACACTCCAGCTGTATCTGAACCATGACTAGGTGTTAGCTGGGTGGCTGGCTGAACCTGGTTCCAGCCGGAGAGAACTGACCTGTCCTGAATTAGCAGGGAGCACGGGGAAAGGACTGAAAGGAGGGTTTGTGGATTTCAGAAGATGAGGCTAGAGAGAGGGGCAGCATTTTGGTCTGTATCCGAAAGCAGTGGGCAGCCACCAAGGAGGATGCCTTGGGGGAGGACGCAGTTATCGAGGCTGGATCTTCGACTTATTCCTGAGCCTGATTTGCAGTCTCTGACCTTGGGGAGGCTGATGAGCCCTGCCCGAGGTCGGGACTACTGGCGGCTTGCCTTGATTACCTGGATTTCCCGAGGGCGGGGCGGGGCGGCTCAGGTCTTTTGAAGAGATTTGCTGGCTGCGTTCAATAATATCAAAAAACAAAAAAAACCCCAAAATCCATTGAACATCAGATAGTTAGGGGGAAAGGAAATTTATTTTGACTCGGGCTTCCTCACCTACGTAAAAATATTTCATCAGCCCTAAACCAGAGGAGAAAACATATGGATAATCTGAAAACACTTACACTTGGCTCTAGAAATCGCAAAGATAAATAGCACCAGAGGCAGGGTCACATGTTTGTCATTGTTCCTGCACACTCACCACTCACGCAAATTCACACTGACCCCCTATGGCCTCTGCTTAGACTCTGGTACCTACAAGGTGACAGAAGGGTGAGGCTCCTTGGGGTGACTAAGCATTACTTCTTTACTTGAGGGTGGGTGGCCTAGGGTCATTGAAATTTACATAGAGACCCAGATTAGAACTTGCTATTTTTACAGATAATTTGCTGTAGATAAGCAACTCTGTGGCCAGTTCTTATCCAGATAGGAACACACTTTGTGAATAAAACACATAAACATTATTCAATTTTTTTCTCAATATTTTTGACAAAAAAACCCACCAGAGGAATGAAATATAAGAGGTCCTGAGTACGGATTAGACTAGAGGACTAGAGTACGGATTACATATTATCAAGTATATAACTATGGAGTCTCATCATCCTTGACATTTTTTGTAGAGTCTGTCCTTTACACTAAGTGCAGAAGTGCAACATTCTACATATTCTAAAATGCCTAAAATATTCTCTTCGTGGAGCTCACCGGGTCTGCAAAGCATGGCTCCTTTTGAAGAGGAGAGCACAGAGCACCATTAGTGGGCTTTAGTGGCGTTAATAATTCAGAGAGGTGCCCTCCATCTTCTTTCAGATACACAGAAGGGTCCACTTTAATGTATAACAGGGCTGCAGAGAAGAGAGGAGTCAAGTCCCATGCCAGGGGATGGAAGCTAATTGTGAAAAGTTGCCCCACGACAGCTGCTGCCTTATGAAAAATGTGAACTGTGGTTTAAGCAAACACTTCATCTTCTTGTAGGGATGTTAGATTCCCGACAGGGCTGACTATGTCCCCCTCCCTCACCAGAGGCTGCATCTTATCTAACTAGCAGGTGTGAAAGTCAATTTCTTTTTTAATCAGGAAGCTACAGACGCAAGCTCATTTTGTGATTTAATCTTAACTTGTAGAAGCACTAATGATAATTAAAAATTATTCTAAAAATTAAAAAAATCTTTGTGCACATTTTTGATATGTTGTCATGAGCGTATTAAGACATTACAGATAAGTGGCTCCAAATATTTCCAGTACCTGAAAATTTTAAAAATGACATTTCTTCCTGAACTCAGCATTATGGTAGTAATGAAGAATCTGGAATTAAAGTATTTCTGGGGAAGAAATATTTCTCCCAGCAGACAAAGACTCAGAGGCAGCAGCGAGTCAGTTATTATATAATTAAGCCACAATCAGAGCTGGCTGAAAAATGTACATCAATGAGAGATGATCCTTTTTGTCATAGTTAAGCATCTGTTGAGGGCCTATTAGATATCAGACAGTGCTATAGAGAACAACCTGATTTGGCATCGTCATCGCAGTTAAATAATTTAAATAGAAAAAAAAAAAAAAGAAAGGAACCTCATCATAATTGGGCAAAGGTAGGAAAATGATTCATATTTAGCTACGTCATATGAATTAGTTCTGAGATTGCAGAAGCCATACAAAAGGATGGTTGGGTTTGTCATTAGGGTCTTTGGTTGCCAAGAGACTAAGATTTGGGGCTGTCTCTTGGAGTTATGAAATCTGATGTAGAGCAATGGTCCTCCAATAATGGTCAGAGGGCGTCCTGACCATTAGAGGCCCTGTTAGGACATCTAATACTAATTAGGACAAGTTCTTCACTTTCCAGCTAAATATCTGTGGGAAGCCAAATTTTCTTCACGTAGTTCAACCAAGACAACATATCGCAACAGATCAGCAGAGGCAGATGTGAGAATCCATCTGTCTTCTGTTAAGCAGGAATTACAGTGATTTGCAAACATGCAAAAGAGTGGTATTCTACTCACTAATTATTATTTTTTTTGGAAGGAAAATAAAGTTATTTTTTCATAAAACTGTGCTATTTATGTTAACATATAATGGTTTTATTTTAAATGAATTAAATAAATTCTTTAAAAATTTCCCTCAGTTTGAATTTCTAATGGTGTGTATATGGAGAAATAAAATTCACATAAACACAAAGATTTTTGGGGTTCTCAGGTTTAAGAGTGTCAAGGGTCTTGAGATGAAGATTTTAAAAAGTTTGAGACCCACTGCTGTAGATGTTTAACTTATGAAAATGGAATCAGCCAACAGATAAAATTACAATGAAAGATGTGCAGTTGCCCTTGCAAGAAGGACAAGAAACTTCTGGGAAATGGGAAGTTATTCAGAATGCATGTATTGCAGGGAAGTGTTTACTCTTAGATTGCCCTTAGCAACAGGAATTCATTGACCTTCCAACTCCCTTTATGATTTATTTTAAATTAATTTTTTAAGAATTGAAGTGTAGTTGATTTACAATATTGTGTTTCATGTGTACAGCAAAGTGATTCAATTATATATATACTTTTTTTCAGATTATTTTCCATGGTAGCTTATCATAAGATATTGAATAGAGTTCTCTGTGCTAGACAGTAAATCTTTATTGCTTATCTGTTATCTATTTTACATACAGTAGTTTGTATCTGTTAATCCCATACTCTTAATTTACCCCTCCCCTACTCCCTTTCCTCTTGGGTAACCATATGTTTGTTTTCTATGTCTGTGGGTCTATTCCTGTTTTGTAAATAAGTTCATTTGTATCTTTTTTTTTTTTAGAATCTACATATAAGCCATTTCGTATGATATTTGTCTTTCTCTGTTTGACTTCACTTTGTATGATAATCTCTAGGTCCATCCATGTTGTTGCAAATGGCATTATTTCATTCTTTTTCATTACTAATATTCCAGTATATATATATGTATATGTCACATTGTCTTAAACCAATCATCTGTTGATGGGCACTTCGGTTGCTTCCATGTCTTGGCTATTGTAGATAGTGCTGCCATGAACATTGGGGTGCATGTATCTTTTCAAATTAGAGTTTTCATCTTTTTTGATAATTGTGTCTTAGCTCTCCTTCATTATGATTTTCATTGCTCTTTCTACTTCCAGTACAGACACTATATAATTTATTGTTTAAACTAGAACTCTCTTAAAGTAAAGGGAGGTTTTATTAATATGGCAGGGCAACAGGCTTACCTGGCTGCTCTCTTTCTTATCCTGTTCAATAACTACCCTCCAAGAGAGGAATTGCTGAATCAAAGGATATGAAAACTCTTCTAGATCCTGTTCATTAACAGCTGTACTAGAGATGTGATTATATTAGGCAAGACTTGATTAGATTTCAGTAGTGTGTTTCTGTATTTGATCTCTAAAACATTTTGTTGTTTAAAGTTGAGCTCTGAAATTAGATAATCTCATTCAGATGGCAGTAGGTTCGCTAGTTGAACTCAAAGAGGATAACTGTAGTACTGTGAAATTTGGCATGTGATTTCATGCCATCATTTTGCCCCGGAAGAGTAAATTCACTTGATAAGATTTGAGGCCTAGACTTTGATCCTGATTGTGGGCGGGGACTGTGCCCCAGGCACTATAAAAAGCCAGATTGTCAGAGCTCCCACTCACTTCACCAAGAAGCCTGGAGAGGTAAAAGTGCAGACTTCAGAGCTTCAGGGCATCAGCTGAAAGTCCCCAAATCAATGTAAGCAATCATTTCTGTCTGGGTTGTTTCCACTATCCCATTTCTCTCTCATTAGCTATAATTATCTTTTGAATACCCAGGAGTGGAATTGCTGGATCATATGGTAGTTTTATTTTTAATTGTTTGAGGAACCTCCATAGTGTTTTCCATAATGGCTGCACCAATTTACATTCCCACCAACAGTGCACAAGTGTTCCCTTTTCTCCACATCCTCACCAACACTTGTTGTTTGTAGATTATTTATTTATTTATTACTGTAGGTCCTTGTTGGTTATCTATTTTAAATACAGCAGTGTGTACATGTCAATACCAAACTCCCAATCTATCTCTCCCCCCAATCCATTCCCCTTTGTTAACCATAAGTTCATTCTCTCAGTCTTTGAATCTGCTTCTGTTTTGTAAGTAAGTTCATTTGTATCATTTTTTTGTTTTTTTTTAGATTCCACATATAAGCAATATCATATGATGTCTGTCTTTCTCTGTCTGGCTTACTTCACTTAGTATGATAATCTCCAGGTCCATCCATGTTGCTGCAAATGGCATTATTTCATTCTTTACAATGGCTGAGTAATATTCCAGTGTGTTTATGTACCACATCTTCTTTATCCATTCATCTGTTGATGGACATTTATGTTGCTCGCATGCCTTGGCTACTGTAAACAGTGCTGCAATGAACATTGGGGTACATGTATCCTTGTGAACCATGCTTTTCTCTGCATATGTGCCTAGGAGTGGGATTGCTGGATCATATGGTAGCTCTATTTTTAATATTTTAAGGAACCTACATAGTGTTCTCCATAGTGGCTGTACCATGTTTGTAGATTTTTTGATGATTGCCATTTGAACAGGTGTGAGGTGATACGGTGGTTTTGATTTGCGTTTCCCTGATGATTAGCAATGTTGAGCATATTTTCATGTGCCTGTTGGTCACTTTTGGGGCACGAACCCGTGTCCCCTGCATCGGCAGGCGGACTCTCAACCACTGCGCCACCAGGGAAGCCCCTCTGCCCATTTTTTAAACTGGGTTTTTCGTTTTGATGTTGAGTTGTATGGGTTCTTTGTATGTTTTGGATGTTAACCCCTTATCAGATATATAAAATGCCTTCTCCCATTCAGTAGGTGGCCTTTTCTTTTTTTAATGATTGTATTTAGGTGTGGAAATTCTTTTTCTTCAACTGCAAATGACTTACAAAGTAATGCTGTTTAGGGGGTAAAGACTGTGCTCCTGGTTCCTGTTAAAGACCCAGTTGGGAAAAAGAAAAAAGACCCAGTTTGGCTCACCTCCTACGGGGAGAAGCTGTGGTCAGAGCAGATAAGACTTCACCCAGAAGTCTCCAGACAAGGTAAGCTGTCTCCCATGAAAAGACAATGTCCAACTGTCCTATTTCTCTTTCTTGTGATCACTTAAATTTTGGATAGTTTTCCTCACAGACAGTGCCTTTGCTATGACTCTCTGTTGACTTAGTGTCACTTTCCTGTCTAAACTACTGAAAGGTTTACATTATTTAATTTTTGTATTGGATTTAGGTACATCCTGACTATTGAAGAGCAGATCAGGTACTGAAGGCTCCCGATCGCTCCCAGAAGCTAATAAAGGGCTGCTTCAGATCAATTCTGCTAGAGTGAACTTCAGGGACCATGGCCAACCGTCTGCAAGAGGAGGCAGCCTGTCCAGTCTGTCAGGAGGTTTTTCTCAACCCCATTGCTCTCTCCTGTGCCCACACTTTCTGCTTTGATTGCATGCAAAGTTGGATGGAAGAACAGAAGGATCTGAAATTGATCTGTCCCGTGTGTCGAGGCATCAATGAGAATCCTCCTTTGGAGGAATGGCAAGTTGGAGAACTGATTCTTCTCATCACACAGCATGGTTCCCAACTGGAGCAGGGTCTGCATGTGAATGACGAGTACCTGAAGTTCTGGGAGGACATAACTCTGGATGCAGCCACCGCCAACCCCTTTCTTGTCCTCTCTGATGACCTAAGGAGTGTCCAGTGTGGGAAGATCTGCCAGAACCTGATGGAAGATCCCCAGAGATTTGCATACTGGGCTTGTATCCTGGGCACTCCGTGCTTCTCCTCTGGCTGTCATTACTGGGTGGTAGAAGTGGGAGAGGGGAATGAGTGGGCTCTGGGGGTCTGCAAAAAATCGGTTGACAGGAAGAGGAAGAGCGGTTTTTCCTCTGAACATGGCTTCTGGATCATCAGCATGAAGGCGGGAATAATCTATACCTGCTCCATCCCAGAAACCAGAATTCCTGCAAGCCCTGGCCTTAGCCAAGTAGGAATTTTTCTAGATATTGAATTGGAAGAAATCAAGTTTTTTGATGTTAGCAATGATGCCCTCATCTACATACACAGTAATTTCTCCTGTTTGGAGCCTTTGTGTCCATTCTTTAGTCCTGAGCTCCCCGGAGAAGGTGATAATGGTGGCCCCCTAACCATCTGTCCATCAGGAACTCATCCCTTCCTAGAAACGTCCTGTGAGGTGAATGAGATCTCTGATGTGAGAAATGTCAGAATGACTCAAGAAGAGACAATTTTGTAGACTTTGTAGCTAAGCAATTTAAATTGATTTGAAGGTGTATTTTGTAGACCTTGCAGCTAAATAACTATGGGGTGTAGGGGGTGTTATTAAGCACTTTAAAGCCTCAGTTTTTCAGTCTTTACTTGGGGATAATTATATCTCTCAGCCAAACAGCTGTGATGATTAGAGACTACACTGTGCATTTATTCTGTAGTATATACAATGGGGAGTTTTAGATTATAAATTAAATTATTACATTTTGTGGATAGGAACAATGCCTTTTTCATTATTTCATGCCTTTTCTATAGTATAATTCCTGATAATGATAACTGTCTGGGGAAAAAGAAGAATGAGATGCCAGAGTGAGATATTTTGACATGAAAGTTAAATGAGAGAGACAAATGTACTGGGAAAGAACTATTTTTTATTTTTACTTTCTTGAAAGACAAAGAACCTTTCACTGAGGTAGTGTTAGTGGTGATTCATGTTTGTCCTAATGAGAATGTTCAATAATTGGCATATTGGGTGGTTGTCAAAGTGGTATTGTATATATGATGGCCAAAAAGGTGCCAATAGGGTCAGAGAGTATCTGTCCTGGACTCCTTGCTTGGTGCCCTTCAGTTAATGTTGCACTTCCCTCTACCACAACTCGTTGTCAATAGATTGGCTTTACTACACATGGGTGAGCAGACCCAAGTCTGGTCCAGTAACAGTTTCTCTAAGATTCTGGACCTTCTGGAATCAATTATATAAGGAGGGAAATGACTGTTTGGAACACTGGATCCTCTCACAACCTATCTGTAATTTGTGCCCCTCCCCCCCATCACACCCACACTGTCCTAGACTGCAGTTTCCCACAACCCAGTCTTAAATGCTCATGATGGCTCCTTTTCAAACCATTCAGGGGCTTTCGGGTTGTATTTTTTAAATTTTACTGAGTCAGCCACTTCTAAGGTGGCATCTGTCCTAGGAATGCTGGGTTGGGACATGTTCTGGACTCTGACTTTGACTTCCTTTCCAAAGAGACCCAGAATTGTTGCAGGAAGAGGGACCCCTTCCAGGGCTGAAGAGTGGGCTCTTGTCTAACACTCAGAAATGAATTGCCTGAGGAGACATATGTACTGACAAAGCAAAAGACTTTACAGTAAGTCCCCTACATAAGAACCTTCAAGTTGTAAACTTTCAAAGATGCGAATGTATGTTCGCATGTCCAATCACGTAAGTTAGTTTACATGTCTGGCATACATTGTCACGTACGTGCATCCTCTACAAGTGGTTGTGCTTTTGTGTATTTTACTGTACAGTACTGTATAGAGTACAGTATCTTTATTTCAAGCCCAAGTTGTCCAGAAGCAAGCGTAAAAGCAGCGGTGATGTAGTTGGTACTTCTAAGAAGCGCCAAGTGATAATGATGGAACTTGCTGTGCAACACGAGGAGCTTACTAATGAAGTCCTGATGGAACTGCAGGCGCAGAGAAGGGACAGAGACAATAGGAAGAAGAAGTAACTGAAGAACCAAAGAGATTCACAACACAGGAAATGGCAAGGGGATTTTCTTTACTTGAGGAGGCACTGTTAGTTTTTGAGTCATAGGATCCGAACGTAGAACGGTACATGAAGGTTGCAGCAGCCTATCAGAATGTAATCCAGCACTACCGTGTCATCTATGATGAGAAAAAAAGAGCTACTACCCAGACATCACTGGATCGTTTTTTCAAGAGGGTAGATAGAATTGAATCCAGCAAGGAACTGGAACCTGTGCCATCAACATCAGGTGTGAGTGAAACTGCAGCATGCCCTCCATCTTCTATTGCTGACGATCCTTCAGCTCTACCATCTCCCACCTCCTCTCCCTCCTCCAGTCAGTAACTCTTCTTGCCTGTTCACTCAGTGCCAGCCCCTCTATGCCAGCTGTTGTACTGTACTACTGTACTTTTCAAGGTACTGTACTGTAGGATTAAAAATGTTTTCTTTAGTTTGTGTGTCTGTTTTTTATGTATTATTTGTGTGAAAAGTATTATAAACCTATTACAGTACAGTACTGTATAGCCGATTGTGTTAGTTGGGTACGTAGGCTAACTTTGTTGGACTTACGAATAAATTGGACTTACGAACGTGCTCTCGGAACAGAACTCGTTCGTATGTAGGGGACTTACTGTATTGGGAAGGGGCTATGGCTGGGCGGAGAGCTGCAGGGTAAGGGAACCCAGGAGAACTGCTCTGCCACGTGGCTCGCAGTCTCAGGTTTTATGGTAATAGGTTAGTTTCCGGGTTGTCTCTGGCCAATCATCTTGCTTGGCCCATATTTGGTCTGACTCAAGGTCCTTCCTGGTGGCGCCAATATCTCTCAGCCAAGCTGGAGTCTAGCGCAAAGGATTCTGGGAAGTTGGTAGGACAATATTATGGGATGGCGTCTCCTCCTTCCTTTTGGCCCATCCCGAATTCTCCTGGTTAGTTTTCAGTGGCAGCACCATGTTCTTTATCGGGACCTCCTGTGGTGAGACAACTCATCGTGCCTGGCCAGTGCGAGCGGTTTCGGTTAATGGTTCCCTAACAGAATTGTCATCTCCCATTTCTTTCCAACTCCATTGGAGATGAGGGACAGCCCAGCTGTGGTGTTTTGTTGTTGTTGTTATTCCCTTTTGATCCATATGATTTTATTTCAGGGGTCTCCTTGCCCTTCTCTGACACTGGGCCTAGGTGGGGACCACCCCAATCCACCTTAACAGGTGTTTGTATTGTTGAAACAAAAGTTTTCTGAGACAATACCTATGACGAGTAATAACACTATAATTTTATTTTATTATATTTTATTAGAAAAAATGCTGGTCTCACACACTAATTTGATTTCAGAACTCACCAATAGGTTAGAAGTGCAATTTGAAAAGCTGGGAAGGTCCCTGGGCTTCTCATGTCTTTGAGTGCTAAAGAGAAGGCAGCCCCAGTTTCCTAGAACTAGAGGTAACAGTATATATGATAATCTGCATATTTCAGCTTCTCTTAAGGACCATTTGCTTTAAGGGACTTTCTATCTCTTCTTCAGGGGGATTTAAGTTCTAAGCTTTCCTTCATCCCAGCTAAAGGACCTGAGTGATTTTTTTCTTCATCAAACATTAAGGGAAAATGCCAGTGGCCAATGATTGGCCTGTTTCTTTTTTTCCTATCTGAATCACTGTGGCCCAGGGGAAATGATGGGGGCTGGGTCACAGTCTCATCCTGTTGTCAATCGGTATTTTTCCTTAGCAAAGTATTTCACATATCCAACTCTTTAGCATGTCTATTGCTACAACCCTAATCTAAACCTCACACGTATCTCATCTGGACGGTTGTGACAGCCTCCTAACCTCCTTGCTCCACCCGCACCTTTCCATAGTTCACTTCCACCCGGGCACCAAAATGATTCTTTTAAACTATCCATCAGGTCATTCCTGTCTTAAACCCTGCAAGGATTAATAGGTCAGGGGGAATAAATTCTCTCAGATGCCCTCCCCCACACTCTCCCCTCACTCCTCTCCAGGAGCACTAGCTTTCTTTCCACCAGAGCCAGCTTCCCAGGGCTCAAATCCTATTTTTGTTACTTTCAGTTATGTGATTTTGGACAAGTTATCCAACTTCTCTATGCCTCAGTTTCCTACTTAGTAAACAGGGATTAATAAGAAACCCAGCCTTTAGGATTGTTGTATGGATTAAATTTGATAATTCACCTCGATTGTTTAGCTCTGGGCCTTGCTTGTAGACTGTGCTATTTGTTGCCAATTAGTGACACCATCTAGTATCTTTGGTGATGTTTGAGGTTGGCTATTTATTTAACATACTCCTTATCATGTTGGAAACATCTTTTTAATCCCAGTTTTTAAAATACTTTAAACTTATTCAGGAAGAGGTATTGCATTTTGACTAGTCTTTTAGTAATGAAACAATTGTTTGGTATTACTTATGGATTGATAGAAGAAAGCATCTTGGTGTGCCCATCCCCCTCACACATCTGTGTAAGTTCCTTCCCTCCTTCTTCCCATCCCCCAGCTAACCCCTCCCACTGTTGCAAATTGTGGTGTGGACTGATGTATACAGAAAGGTTTTAATTGGCTCTGGGGGTAAAGGTGGAGTCAATTTGGGGAACAGAACTCTGGTTGCCTCAAAAAGCAATAGTAGTATGAGGATAATTACAATTCTGAATCTAATTGGTATATTAGGATAATAACAATTATTATTGCACCTCCCACCTCCCTTCCAACAGCCCTTCTCAAATTTCAGCTTTCCAGCCCTCAGCCCTTACTACCCCCATCTGGGAATCCTTAATAAAATACCTCCCCACCCAAACTTGGACGGAATCATACCCCTTACTCTTTTTTTCA
The DNA here is from genome assembly GCF_003031525.2 of Neophocaena asiaeorientalis asiaeorientalis. NCBI lineage: Eukaryota > Metazoa > Chordata > Mammalia > Artiodactyla > Phocoenidae > Neophocaena > Neophocaena asiaeorientalis. Next base: position 292,853 of record NW_020172776.1, on the reverse strand, counting down.
CATCTACCTCTGCCTCTCCCTCACTATCCCTCCAAGCAATATGTTTTATACATAATGTTCTTTCCACTGTGGTCTTCTTGGACTAAACTGATTAAGTACCTATCCCACCCTACCTCAATTAGCATAACTGACTAAAACTACAGGCTAGGTGGGGAAGGAGAACAAGAAAAGGCTGTGGAGATGCAGGGAAAGAAGGATGAGGGCCAGGCTGAGCTCCAACCAAGGCTAATGGTGAAGGAGGAACTCAGCCCTTCCCACCTGAGTCACAGGGACGGGGAAAAGCTTACACTACCTTCAACATCTCTGTTTGGGAGGAAGACTAGTTCCCCACCACTCCAAGACATAGTTGATTTGAATGACTTTATTTGGCCATAAAGGCTCAGATGACATAAGCAGCCGGAGCAATGGTTCTCAGCCCTGGTTTCTCCTTACAGTCATGTGAGGAATTTCAAAAGTTCCCAGACCCCAAACCACATCCTAAACCAATCAAACTGGAACCTTGGGGATGGGACCCAGACAGTGGTACTTCTCCAAGTTTTCTAGGTGATTTCAGTGTGTAGCCAGGGTTGAAAATCACTGGACTAAAGAACTGGTTCCAAAAGTTTATTGTGCCTCAGAATTTCTTGGATGAATTCAGTAGGTCTGGGGTGGGGCCCCAAAATTTGCATTTGTAATCAGTTCCCAAGTGATGCTGGTGGGGACCACACTTAGAAACCAGTGGACTAGAGGACAGAGTGCACTTTAATTTTCATTCTTGAATTAAGTCCATTAATTACTTTAAAATTTAATTCCATTTTAGTTTTAATTTAACTTTAATTCTTGCATTAAAAACCAAAACAAATTAGAAAAACCCTGGGACAGTTGAAGAGAAGGGAGGGGGAATGAGGCAGGTTAGCTGGGATTAGATCAGTGTGTTTTGAAAACTCAGATAACATTATGGGCATTCTAGCCCACCACCAGCCCCTCTGCATATTGATCACAAGATTTTCATCAATTCTGATACCCTGATAATACTCCAAAGTGTGTATAAAAATGACTGTTCACTATAATGTCCCAAGCCTGTATTCTTAATATTTGGTTTTAGGACTTTCTGTAAGAAAAAGATTCTTGTTCAAGCCTTTCTGGGCCACCTTTTTTCCATAGAAAGCAATCAGGAAAAAGTGGTGAGATTTTCTGCTCCTTAAGAGGTTACTGTCTCTGGACAGTCTGTACATGTTCACTTAGAGTTTGGTGAGTGCTGTTCTTTGTTTTTCATAGGTGGCAGATTCTGCCCAGACTCTAAAATGTACTGATATGTGTGGGTGCCACATGCAGCCTGGTCTTAGACTTCCTCGTGGCAAGCTTCTAAGAACCTTTCTTAAGAAACAGCTGGCTCTCCCTCTTTGCCCACTTTTTGGTCTCTTCCTTCACCCTGCTGCTCTACTCTCTTGGACCGTAAGGTTAAGGGGCTGCCTCAGGGCCTGAGAGAAGCCTGTGCCCATGAAGTGTACAGGGACCCCTGACGGCTGCACAGCCTCTCTGCTTGCCTTGGAACTTCACCTCTGACTTGACCAATGTGATACAGAAATAAACAGCTTTCCATTTTAAGCCTGTGTTATGATGTGATTTCTTTCTATTTTTTGGATTTTATTTTATTTATTTTTATATAGGAGGTTCTTATTAGTTATCTATTTTATACATATTACTGTATATATATCAATCCCAATCTCCCAATTCATCCCACCACCACCACCGCCACACCGCCCCCACCCCGCCATTTCCCCAACTTGGTGTCCATACGTTTGTTCTCTGCATCTGTGTCTTTATTTCTGCCGTGCAAACCGGTTCATCTGTACCATTTTTCTAGGTTCCACATATATACATTAGTACACAATATTTGTTTTTCTCTTTCTGACTTACTTCACTCTGTATGACAGTCTCTAGATCCATCCACGTCTCTACAAATGACCCAATTTTATTCCTTTTGGTGGCTGAGTAATATTCCATTGTATATATGTGCCACATCTTCTTTATCAATTCATCTGTTGATGGGCATTTAGGTTGCTTACAAGACCTGGCTATTGTAAATAGTGCTGCAGTGAACATTGAGGTGCATGTGTCTTTTTGAATTATGGTTTTCTCTGGGTATATGCCCAGTAGTGGGATTGCTGGGTCATATGGTAATTCTATTTTTAGTTTTTTAAGGAACCTCCATACTGTTCTCCATAGTGGCTGTATCAATTTACACTGCCTTTTCTCCACACCCTCTCCAGCATTTGTTGTTTGTAGATTTTCTGATGATGCCCATTCTAAGTGGTGTGAGGTGATACCTCATTGTAGATTTCACTTGCATTTCTCTAATAATTACTGATGTTGAGCAGATTTTCATGTGCATCTTGGCCATCTGTGTGTCTTCTTTGGAGAAATGTCTATTTAGGTCTTCTGCCCATTTTTGGATTGGGTTGTTTCATTTTTTTGATATTGACCTGCATGAACTGTTTATACATTTGGAGATTAATCCTTTGCTGATTTGTTTGCAAATATTTTCTCCCATTCTGAGGGTTGTCTTTTCATCTTGTTTGTAGTTTCCTTTGCTGTGCAAAAGCTTTGAAGTTTCATTAGGTCCCATTTGTTTATTTTTGTTTTTATTTCCATTACTCTAGCAGGTGGATCAAAAAAGATCTTGCTGTGATTTGTGTCAAAGAGTGTTCTTCCTATGTTTTCCTCTAAGAGCTTTATAGTGTCTGGTCTTACATTTAGGACTCTAATCCATTTTGAGTTTATTTTTGTGTATGGTGTTTGGGAGTGTTCTAATTTCATTCTTTTACATGTAGCTGTCCAGTTTTCCCAGCACCACTTATTTAAGAAAGTGTCTTTTCTCCATTGTATATCCTTGCCTCCTTTGTGATAGATTATTTGATGATAGGTGTGTGGGTTTATCTCTGGGCTTTCTATCTTGTTCTATTGATCTATGTTTCTGTTTTTGTGCCAGTACCATATTGTCTTAATTACTGTAGCTTCCTTCCTCTGCAATTTTTGGAAGAGTTTGAGAAGGATGGGTGTTAGCTCTTCTCTAAATGTTTGATAGAACTCACCTGTGAAGTCATCTAGTCCTGGACTTTTGTTTGTTGGAAGATTTTTAATCACAGTTTCAATTCATTACTTGTGATTGTTCTGTTCATATTTTCTATTTCTTCGTGGTTCAGTCTTGGAAAGTTTTACCTTTCTAAGTATTAGTCCCTTTCTTCCAGGTTGTCCATTTTATTGGCATAGTATTGCTTGTAGTAGTCTCTTATGATGCTTTGTGTTTCTGCGTTGTCCATTGTAACTTCTCCTTTTTCATTTCTAATTTTATTGATTTGAGTCCTCTCCCTCTTTTTCTTGATGAATCTGGCTAACGATTTATCAATTTTGTTTACCTTCTCAAAGAACCAGCTTTTAGTTTTATTGACCTTTGCTATTGTTTTCTTTGTTTCTATTTCATTTATTTCTGCTCTGATCTTTATGATTTCTTTCCTTCTACTAACTTTGGGTTTTGTTTTTTCTTCTTTCTCTAGTTCCTTTAGGTGTAAGGTTAGATTTTATTTGAGATTTTTCATGTTTCTTGAGGTAGGCTTGTATTGCTATAAACTTCCCTCTTAGAGTTGCTTTTGCTGCATCCCATCAGTTTTGAATCATCATGTTTTCACTGTACTTTGTCTCTCGGTATTTTGTGATTTCCTCCTTGATTTCTTCAGTGATCTCTTGGTTATTAGTAACGTCTTGTTTAGCCTCCATGTGTTTGTGTTTTCTACGTTTTTTTTCCTGTAATTGATTTCTAATCTCATAGCGTTGGGGTCGGAAAAGATGCTTGATATGACTTCAATTTTCTTAAATTTACCGAGGCTTGATTTGTGACCCAAGATGTGGTCTATCCTGGAGAATGTTCCATGTGCACTTGAGAAGAAAGTGTAATCTGCTGTTTTTGGATGGAATGTCCTGTAAATATCAATTAAATCTATCTGGTCTATTGTGTCATTTAAAGCTTGTGTTTCCTTATTAAGTTTCTGTTTGGATGATCTGTCCATTGGTGTAAGTGAGGTGTTAAAGTCCCCCACTATTATTGTGTTACTGTCAATTTCCTCTTTTATAGCTGTTAGCAATTGCCTTATGTATTGAGGTGCTCCTATGTTGGGTGCATATATATTTATAATTGTTATATCTTCTTCTTGGATTGATCCCTTGATCATTATGTAGTGTCTTTCCTTGTCTCTTGTAACATTCTTTGTTTTAAAGTCTATTTTTTCTGATATGAGTATTGCTACTCCAGCTTTCTTGTGATTTCCATTTGCATGGAATATGTTTTTCCATCCCCTCACTTTCAGTCTGTATGTGTCCCTAGGTCTGAAGTGGGTTTCTTATAGACAGCATATATTACTGGTCTTGTTTTTGTATTCATTCAGCCAGTCTGTGTCTTTTGGTTGGAGCATTTGACCCATTTACATTCAAGGTGATTGTCGACATGTATGCTCCTATTACCATTTTCTTAATTGATTTGGGTTTGTTTCTGTGGATCTTTTTCTTCTCTTATGTTTCCCGCTTAGAGAAGTTCCTGTAGCATTTGTTGTAAAGCTGGTTTGGTGGTGCTGAATTCTCTTAGCTTTTGCTTGTCTGTAAAGCTTTTGATTTCTCCATTGAATCTGAATGAGATCCTTGCCAGGTAGAGTAATCTTGGTTGTAGGTTCTTCCCTTTCATCCCATTAAATATATCATGCCACTCCCTTCTGGCTTGTAGTGTTTCTTCTGAAAAATCAGCTGTTAAATTTATGGGAGTTCCCTTGTATGTTATTTGTCATTTTTCCCTTGTTGCTTTCAATAATTTTTCTTTGTCTTTAATTTTTGTCAATTTGATTGCTATGTGTCTCGGCCTGTTTCTCCTTGGATTTATCCTGCCTGGGACTCTCTGTGCTTCCTGGACTTGGGTGGCGATTTCCTTTCCCATGTTAGGGAAATTTTCTACAATAATCCCTTCAAATATTTTCTCGGGTTCTTTCTCTGTCTCTCTCTTCTCCTTCTCGGACCCCCATAATGCAAATGTTGTTGCATTTAATGTTGTCCTGGAGGTCTGTTAGGCTGTCTTCATTTTGCTTCATTCTTTATTCTGTTCCACGGCAGTGCATTCCACCATTCTGTCTTCCAGGTCACTTATCTGTTCTTCTGCCTCAGTTATTCTGCTATTGATTCCTTCTAGTGTATTTTTCATTTCAGTTATTGTATTGTTCATCTCTGTTTGTTTTTTCTTTAATTCTTCTAGTTGTTTGTTCTTTAATTCTTCTAGGTCTTTGTAACACATTTCTTGCATCTTCTCGATCTTTGCCTCCATTCTTTTTCCAAGGTCCTGGATCGTCTTCACTGTCATTATTCTGAATTCTTTTTCTGGAAGGTTGCCTATCTCCACTTCATTTAGTTGTTTTTCTGGGGTTTGATCTTGTTCCTTCATCTGGTACAAAGTCCTCTGCCTTTTCATTTTGTCTGTCTTTCTGTGAACGTGGTTTTCCTTCCACAGGCTGCAGAACTGTTGATGTGATTTCTTTTGTATTATGATTCCTACTCATCCTGTGTGATATGTTTAGGATTTAAGTTAAGACATGTTAAGTACTTCAAAATGGAGTTGTAGTGGCCAATGTGAACTTCCACGCTGGTTGTTTAGTCTTAGAGGGATAAACTAAGAATATTACTTTAGATAAGAAGTTTGATGGCCAAGTACATCTCTGGAACAGAAGGAGGAACTGATAGATTCGGGACCCCCTTTCCTGGGGTAACCTTTACTCCAAGAGACCGCTGAGCAGAGTGAGTTGAAGCCTGTTCTCTGGAGGACCCCACCCTGCCTGGCTGAGAGCCTGTTCCATTGGATGCTGCTGCAGGCTTACCTGTGAGAGCCCAGGGCGACTTCCTGCTCACATTTGTCCCCAAATCCATTGCTGGACCAAAGACACCTGCTTGTGCTGAGATGCCTCCTTCCTGGCTTCTCCTTGGAGTGGCTTGTTTGTCCCGTATCCCTCCTTTGACTGACCTATGTTGTGGGCTAATTGTGTGCAATAAACTGGCTGATTCCTGAATTGAATATGGCTGGGTTTCCTTTATCTCCAATCCCAGGATTTTCACCTGGCCTCACCTCTGGGCCCGGAGACAAACACACTCATTTCTGTGTTCTCCTTGCAGCTGGCCTTACTCCTGACTCATACTCTGAGGCACCAACATCTCTATGACATGGTGGTGATTGATTTTGGGGTGTTGTCCAGAGAACTCCTTCCCCATGTGCCTGTCTTGAGAACTGTGGAGCAGACCTAAATGCTTGTGTCTATTTTACCTTGTCTTCCTTGGTGCCCTGGTGGTTGTCTTCCAGGATTTTGCAGACTCACAGTCTGCCCTCAGCTTCCTTCCTCTCTTCACTGACCAGCTTCAATAACTGAAAGACAATGTGCAAAGTGCACCTCTGCTTTCTCTTTTAATAGAAAATTCCAAACATTTAGAGGACAGAATATTTAGAGGACAGAATAGCGAATCTTCATGTACTTATCACTCAGTTTCAACAATTATCAACAAATGTCCAAAATCCTCATTGGATTACTTAAGAGCCAATCTCACACATCATTTAATCCATAAATGCTCACTAAATATCTCTAAATGAAAAGCACTTAAGAAAATTATGATACCATTATCATATATAAAATGTTAATGATTCCTTAATGTCATCAAACATCCAATCAGCATTCCCATTCTCCCTTCTGACTCAGCTCTGAGAGTTTCACTTTAAGTAGCGCCAGATATCCTAAGCTGGTCCAAGATTTATTTACCTAAATTATGGAGTCCCTGTACTTTCGTTTGTTGTTTTTTTAATGTGTTTTTAAAAAAATTAATTAATTAATCTATTTTTGGCTGCATTGTGTCTTTGTTGCTGTGTGCAGGCTTTCTCTAGTTGTGGCAAGTGGGGACTACTCTTTGTTGTGGTGCACGGGCTTCTCATTGTGGTGGCTTCTCTTGTTGAGGAACATGGGCTCTAGGCACACAGGCTTCAGTAGTTGTGGCACCTGGGCTCAGTAGTTGTGGTGCACGAGCTTAGTTGCTCCACGGCATGTGGAATCTTCCCAGACCAGGGCTCGAACACATGTTCCCTGCATTGGCAGGCGGATTCTTAACCACTGCACCACCAGGGAAGTCCCTTCCTGTACTTTCTGTATCAAGATTTCCAACCTCAAAACAGGAAGGCACTTTTTTTCTAGTTTTCTTAAGGTGCTTAAGAAAAAAATCAGGACCCTCCTCACCAACCCCAACCCCTGCCCTGCCCCAGCCACTGTGTCAATCTAAAGCCTGCAAGGAGCACCTGGGATCCTGCCACAGTGACTGAGATGTAGCTTGTTTCAAGGGGACCAATGATTTTAAAGTTCCAACTTCTGGATTTGTATCCACCAGAGATATTTTTCACATTCTGATACTCGCTACCTTTTTAAAAACCAGATAATGAAAGCACATGGTACAATATTCAAAAAGGCACAGAGTGTAACTGTCTCAAGACACTCTTGTCCCCACTTACCTCATTCTCCCCACAAACAACTCTGGTTACCAATTGCTTGGGGGCTCTTCCAGAGGTATTCTATATGTATACATATATATTTTACAAAAATGTTCATTTAGTACATACTTTGCTTTGCACCTTGCTTTTTTTCACTTGAGAGTATTTAAGGAGATTTACTTTAAATGGTATTTTCCCAAGTCTCAGATAATGAGGGCTTCCCGTACTGTGTTTATCTACTTAGGCAATTTTCTGAAAACAGTCCTCAATAAGATTTGTAAGTGTAACACTTCCTTTGTTTTTCCAGGAAGCCACTAATCCTTCTCACGATAAAACCCATGGCACTGTGACTGCCATCAAAAAATTGCTAGAGTGTCTAATTACTACAAAATACCAGTAAAAACAGACTGACCTCATGCCCCGTATCTTTCAAGTAAGAAATTATTTTTTAAGCATAGATAGTTAAAAAAATGATGCTTTGGTAAAATCCTTAGAAAAGGCTGCAATTCCAGATTTATTGAAGGACGTGGATTGTGATCTCAGGTGATTCTCTGGAGACCTTAATGAAGGGTAAGAGCAGGAAGTTGGCAGTGATTTCTTAGAGAAAAAAGATGCTAATGCTTCACTTTACCAGGCTCTGAACATACAATCTGTGGCCAAAGGGGGAAGCCCAGTATTGGGCAGTGCTGGAGATCCTGAGCTAGGCTAACAGGGGCAGAAGCATAACAGGGGTGCAAGTTTATCATTAAAGGTGTTGATGTTTTTAAGACTTGGCTTGAGTGGAGAGTCCACAAAAGAAGGCAGAGGAGGAGGTGGACTTTGGCTTGTAAATAATTAGCTCAGACCCAGATACTCCAGATAGCCTGAGAAGAGGAATTTTAATTTAATATGTAAAGATTATTTTAAAGGTGTATCTACCCACTGTTTTTTCTGCAAGATGATGAACCAAAGAATAGAACTGAGATTATACTTTTCCCTGATTAAAATGGACCAGAGTCCTGGAAAGCTAATTATTACAAGTAGTTCTAGAAGGTCTTTATTGTTATTAATATACTGTTATTTATTTATTCATACATTTTATTGTGCATGAAACGTATATCTTTTCTTCTTCAGACCTAGCACTTAAATCCAATGGTTGAGTTCTTGAGAAAAAAAAAAAAATTCAGGTTTTAGAAACCACAAACAGACTTTGTCAAGTATCTGTTCTAGGGCTTCCCTGGTGGCGCAGTGGTTGAGAGTCCGCCTGCCGATGCAGGGGACACGGGTTCGTGCCCCGGTCTGGGAAGATCCCACATGCCGCGAAGCGGCTGGGCCCGTGAGCCACGGCCACTGAGCCTGTGCGTCCGGAGCCTGTGCTCCGCAACGGGAGAGGCCACAACAGTGAGAGGCTCGCGTACTGCAAAAAAAAAAAAAAATTTGTTCTACTCAGAAGCACAAACACTTCTCATCAAGAGTTTTTAAGTTCAAAATAGGTTATATCTCCTTAATGTTACAAATTGAGGCAGATTAAATACATAAACCCTTACCAATGATTGCCATATATTTTTCTAAAAACATTTACTTTGTGCTTCTCATAACCACTGAAGCTCCATTTAAGCTCATTTTTTTGTTTTTTGATGAAGATGGCAGAGATGAACCAATGACATCTGAACTTCACAAAGTGTGGCAGAGTTTAAAAAATAAAGTGGCATGTCCCATTTGTCTAGATTATTTTTCTGAACATCCGTATTAAAAATACAGATCTGTGTAGTGATGATAATGATTGGCTAATGATTGGCTGATAGCCAGTCAGTCACTCGTCTCTTCATCAGCACTGTGCTGAAAATAATGATTCCTTCTTTCTGGTCCTCATTTCTTTATTGGCGATTATACCCTCCCCTCTCCCACCATAAATGCAGGTCTGTGACATCAAAGAGTTTCTACCCTCACGTCTTGCTTCTTGGTAATCTAAATATATCTCAGGTGTGTACAAAGGCTTCTGGTTCAAGTTCATGGGCCCAGAGCACATGTTACCTTCCCTTGGAATGACAAGAAGGAAGTACCAAGAGGTGCAATTTGTAAGAAATTTGAGAACGGGGAGCTGGAAACTGATGAAATAAAATTTATATTTTATACCAAGACAAGAAGAATTTAAACATATAATTTTACTCTGCCAGTTTGGACCTCCTCCCTCCCCTTTAGTGTGTATTGTGCATCTGGATTAACCGGACCTTCTTAGGACATAATCTTCCTACTTAATCTTGTAAGGGGCCATTAGGGTTATAATCCTCAGGTTGGCTCGAATAAAATTTTCCACTTTTTTCTTAGATTGACTACTGACTAATTTTGCTAACATATGCATAATATAGCCAGCAGGATATTAGAGATACCCGCCAGAGGACACCTGGTGTCTACTCCCAACTGGCACTGAGTACCAGCATGGGCCCTGTTGAACCCCACCGGCTTCTTAGTACTCCTCAGGTGTTCCAGAGAGTTCTCCTGATATCTGGATCTCATTGCTTTTAAGTGATGGATTTTATTTGAGCTGTTTTCATTTAAGACTTAGAGTTTTAAGGGGCACCGGTACATTTCCTAGGCAGGGACCTAGGGGGATCTGGGCAGGAGGCCCAGGGAAATATAAATGGTTGGGTTTTTGTTAAATTTACCTTAAATTGAAAAAAAAAACAGTTAATATATGGTCTAAACAAACCTTTTGCTAGGGAAATGAGACTGGATTATTCAGTTCTGAAGAACAAGAGACATTTGCTCCGTCTGGCCACAGGGTGTTCTCAGGTGACTGAGAACCTACTAGAAGTGTCTGAGGATCAATCCTCGTGACATGCAGTGGTTCCTTTTTTTTTTTTTAATAATTTTATTGAAGTATAGTTGATTTACAATGTGTTTAATTCCTGCTGTACAGCAAAGTGACTGAGTTATACATATATATATTCTTTTCATATTCTTTTCCATTATGGTTTATCACAGGTTATTAAATATAGTTCCCTGTGCTCTACAGTAGGACCTTGTTGTGTAGCCATCCTATATATAATAGTGTGCATCTACTACTCCCAAACTCCCAGTCCTTTCCTCCCCCGCTCGCCCTCCCCCTTGGCAACCACAAGTCTGTTCTCTATATCTGTAAGTCTGTTTTTGTTTCATTTGTGTCATATTTTAGATTCCACATATAAGTGATATCATATGGTATTTGTCTTTCTCTTTCTGACTTACTTCACTTGGTGTGATAATCTCTCGGTCTATCCATGTTGCTGCAAATGGCATTATTTCATTCTTTTTAATGGCTGAGTAGTATTCCATTGTATATATGTACATCTTCTTTATCCATTCCTCTGTCAATGGAAATTTAGGTTGTTTCCATGTCTTGTCTGTTGTAAATAGTGCTGCTGTGAACATAGGGGTGCATGTATCTTTTCAAATTACAGTTTTGGGTATATACCCAGGAGTGGGATTGCTGGATCATGTGGCAAATCTATTTCTATTTTTTGAGGAACCTCCATACTGTTTTCCATAGGGGCTGTACCAATTTACATCCCTGCCAACAGTGTAAGAGGGTTCCCTTCTCTCCACACCGTCTTCAGCATTTGTTATTTGTAGACTTTTTAATGATGGCAATTCTGACTGGTGTAAGCTGGTACCTCATTGTAGTTTTGATTTGCATTTCTCTAATAATTAGCAATGATTAGCATCTTTTCATGTGCATACTTGGCCATCTGTGTGTCTTCTTAGGAGAAATGTCTATTTAAGTCTTCTGCCCATTTTTTGATTGGGTTGTTTGTTTTTTTGTTATTGAATTGTAGGAGCTGTTTGTATATTTTGGAAATTGAGCCCTTGTTGGCTGCATCATTTGAAAATATTTTCTCCCAGTCCATAGGATGTCTTTTTGTTTTGTTTATGTTTTCTTTGCTGTGCAAAAGCTTATAAATTTGATTAGTTCCCATTTGTTATTTTGGCTGACCTAAGAAAACATTGGTATGATTTATGTCAGAGAAAGTATTGCCTATGTTCTCTTCTAGGAGTTTTATTGTGTCTTGTCTTACATTTAAGTCTTTAAGACGTTTTGAGTTTACTTTTGTGTATGGTGTGAGGGTGTGTTCTAGCTTCACTGATTTACATGTGGCTGCCCAACTTTCCCAGCACCACTTGCTGAAGATGTGCAGTGGTTCTATAGGGGAATCCCACTACAACTATTCAGTAAATACTGCTCTTCCAGGGATACAGGAGATAAGTCCTGATCATCCAGTCCTCTGAGCACTGTCAGAGGGAGTTCTGGACTGTTGGAGGGAGAAACTGAGTCATGTAAAAGAGCTGAACCAACCCAAGGGTAACTCCTTGGGGAGCTAGACTCAGAAGCAGCATACATGCGATCCACCACACTGTCCTCAGAAAGTTCAGATCATATCTCATATCTGAATTAGACTACCAAATTAATCATGGGAAATTGTGTCTCAAAGGCTGAGCAGCTCCCGGATGGACAGCCACCTATGGGGACATCAGCTGGGTTTATATATGGTAGCATGAGCTTACTTAATTGGGAATTAAAGGAAATCTCTCCCTGAAATGGCTAAGATGAGGCTCTGTTTTTTTGGCTTTCAGAAACTGATTTTTACAAATGCAGTTAAGGCTGGCGGAAGATAAGTTCCTACCATGTCAGTCAGCCTCCTGGATCCTTGCCTGTATGGTCTACTGGAAATAAGAGTGGTAAGAGTTGTTTACTCTTTTCTAAAATAGGCTAGCTGGAGCAAATATTTGTAGGGCTAGCTCCTTGGATCCTTTGAATTGGAAAGACTTCTAAATCGGTAACAAATTTTGGAGAGCTCCAACTTTTTTTTTCTTTGCGGTACGCTGGCCTCTCACTGTTGTGGCCTCTCCCGCCATGGAGCACAGGCTCCGGACGCGCAGGCTCAGCGGCCATGGCTCACGGGCCCAGCCGCTCCGCGGCATGTGGGATCTTCCCAGACAGGGGCACAAACCCGTGTCCCCTGCATCGGCAGGCGGACTCTCAACCACTGCGCCACCAGGGAAGCCCTGTTGTTTGTTTTAATGTGCATTTATTTGTCACTGAGTTTGAACTTTGTCATACTTTTTTTTATTGCAGTATGGTTGATGTTTAATATTATATGGGTTTTAGGTGTACAACATAGTGATTCACAATTCTTAAAGGTTATATTCCATTTATAGTTATTATAAAATATTGGTTATATTCCCCATGTTATACAATATATCCTTGTAGCTTATTTATTTTACACATAGTAGTTTGTATTTTATTACATCAAAATTAGTTATCTGGCCATTCACAACTGCAATGCAGTCTGGAAGGTGTGCACTTTCAGCTTTCCAGTCAGCGCTTAATGACAGACAATAAAGGATGCCATTGACAAATTTGGGAAATAGTGATATTTCAGGAGAAGATCTATAGAATATTTAGGACCAAGAATTAATATCTTTGTTAAAACAGGATAAATTCCTATAGGAAGCAAGAAAAAGAAACTATAGAAAAATGGCAAAGATTATGATTAAGAGATACCCTAATAGTTAAAAATATACAGAGATGAGATGTTAACCTCACAATAATCAACAAAACACAAATTAAAAGTCTGAGATAGTGTTTACAGAAGAACAAAATATAAAAAGGAGGATATCAAGTGCTGCTGAGGATGTGGGGAGGTGGAGAGTTTGGCCCTGCTGGGGAGCGCGTAGACGGTATGGTCACTTTGAAAGCAATAAAGTAATAACCTAATGGAATTAAGTAATTACCATATAGACTTTCAACACTAGGGAACCCTCACAATGGTGCACCATGAGGTTTTTATGAAGATGTTTAACACAGCATTATTTGTGGTAGCAAAAAAAAAACAGGGAATAATTGGGTCGAATTATTGACCTGTACACAGCAGTCACAAGGAATAACCCAAGCAGACATTTAGCCACATGGATAGATCTCTAAAATATAATTTTTGTAGTCCTATACTGTTTATGTAAGTTAAACATACCCAAGCAGTAATATTTGTATTTTAAAGATTCTCACACATACGTATATGAATAAAAATATTGAAGTTGGATTGAAAGTACAAATATTACATACTTTAGGTTGGAAGCATATGGAGGGGGAGAGAAATTGGATTATATGGGATGAAGGGGATAAAACTCTAAAATAAAATAAAGAACAAATGAAGATCATGTGTCATGAGTTGATGGCATGATACATCCCATACTACTCATCTGACATTTCTAAAATTAACCATTTCCTCTTGAGAAACAGGAAGGTTTGACAACCTAAGATCTGGCTTGGTGGGAGCCAGGAGGTGGGTAGGTGTGGAGCAGTCCCCCACAGCTCACCTCCCTTACTGTTTTTCAGCAGTCAGGTGCATCAATTTACATGGCTCTCTGGCCTCTGCAAGCATCTGTATTAAGGCCTCTGCTCTACAGAGCTTTGTTCCAGATGGGGATCTCAGGAGCAGGCGACCTCGTGGGCATGGACCAGTTTTGTAAGCCTAACAGGATGAGTTAGTTTATCCTAAAGGCTGTTGCTGTGCTGTTGAGTTCCCTGGGCTGAGAATCCCAAAGACAAGCAGCTCAGAAGATTTTAGAGGCCCTAAAGTCAATATTCACCCTAGGCAGGGTCCCTCAGAAGATCCAGACAGACAGAGAAATAATTGTAAACAAAGCCCATAATGAAAATTTTATAAGAGTGTACTGTCTTCTCCCATCATTAATAATTCAGGCAAGAGACCTGTGAAGAGCACAGACCAGGCGAGCATCTTTTCACCTTTGACTTTTCTATACTTTGGAAATGGTCAGACTTTCAGTCCCTGATTAAAGTTTCCAATTTACCTTGCTAATAATATGCCAATGAATTCTGAATCCTGTAGGTTTTTGTCAGAAAATAGCAGCTTTTCCATCCATGAACTTCCTTGATTAAAATGCTAAGGATGTTCCATATTCAAGTAGCAGATTACTTGAGACAACCTTTAAAAATTAAGACCCTTTGGTATGAAGTAACAGAAATCAACTCAAAAGCTTAATTAAAAAAAAAAAGATATTCTTTGTCAAGAAAAGGGTTTGTCTGTAACCTATGGATGAAATTACAAATTTAACTACTACATTCATAACTGATATGTAACAGGTACAAAAAATTAAGAAAGCTGCAGTAAAATATCCTATTTAGGACAAAGGGAAAGTCAAAGGAAACCCCAACCCCTCTATACGTTGGTCACCCGTACAGAATATATATTTCATCCCCAAGGGCAGTACTAGTAAGAACAGTGAAGTAGATGGACTTCATTTCATTGAATTGCTTCTTTGTTAACTGAGACCAAGAGCCAAGGGACATTTTGCCAGAGTGTGTTAATAAAATTTTCTATCCTGTATTTGATAATGTAGGAAAAATCAACCAGAAATGGACCTGTGCTTGGCTATGTATAGATATGGACACATTATGGGTTTCTACCATTTTAGAGGAAAAAGTTTTTGTATTTAACTCAGTTTTCTACCACCAGAGTACCTACACTAGAGATGAATGTGCATTGCAGTAAACACCCACTGTTGTGACAATCCTGGTGAACACTAGTTAGTTCACATAGGTAGCTGAGGTACTGACTTTGGAAGTCTACCCCTGAGCTACTAAAATCACTTACACAGCTTTTAATATTGGGCAGTTTACTGCCAATGGTGATATGAATGTTATAAAATGCAGACTAGGACCCGGATTTCAGGAATTTTGTACTATGTTTCTCCAAAATACACTAGGTCTCACTGAGGGTGTCTACTGCTAAATGTGGGCGGTGGGGAAAGCAAGATAGTCTGGAACGTCTTAGCTGATGGGGAAACAATGATAGTTTCAGAGATTTCTGGGGTTAGTATTGAGAGGGGAAAAGAGGCCAGCCCTACAGAAGTGAACAAGTCAGTTACTACCATAAAGTGAAACAGGTTGAGTTTGTACAGAAATTTTGGTTTCATAATACTAAAAAAAAAAAAAAAGTGACATTAAGTGTGCTCACAACAGACTATGGAAAGACAATTGTATTAAACACATGAATTTCAGTTGAGGAAAAGGTACTGAATGAATGATATTATGAGCATTGCACATAAATTACTACCGAGAAAAGTCCATTTGTATTTCCTTAATAATGAGTATCAGTAATCTCAGCCATCCAGATTAGGTGTTTGTTCCTCCCCATCTCTCCCTATGGAAGGTTGCGTGGAGTCACAGGCAGGCTGATCTCCTGATGGTAACTCCTCACTCTTGGTGAATGCATGGTTTCTCTGTATCATAAGACACACAGTTAATAGCTCATCCTATTTATTCATCATTGACAAGTAAGCCTGCTTTTGAGTTAACAAACTCTGAAGCGGTTGCCTTGCTCTGATACACAGCAACAGAGTGACCAGGGCTACCATAAGAAGGGCTCAGCTCTGGTGGTCAGACAGGACTGCTGCTTGTGTCACATCTCTCCTTCCTGGTTACTGACCTGAGATTCATCTTTACTCCTTCATCTTTTCCCAGAAGTGGGGATTGTATGTGTGTGTGTGTGTGTGTATAGGTAACACAGGTAAATCATGGTGCATATGCTGCCCATCACATTCATCCTTAGGTTGACAGTTCTTAGATTAAGAAATTATCCTGTCATTGGACTAAGGTAGGTAGTTGTTGCTGCTTCAACATTGGCCACTCAACCCACTACATACAACTCTTCTGTTTTGTTTTTGAGATCCCTAATACTGAATGCTTAATTTAGGTGGAGCATTTGGGTGAGTTTGGAGGGTTGGAATAGATTGCCTTTAAATGTCACTAATATGAGTCATCCTCAATGAATTGGAAATAAATAGTGCACACTCTAGTGGATAATTTCAGAACTGGCATAGCCTGTTTGTGCAAAACAGGTCAGGATTGGGTCAGTTCATGGTAGCAGCATTACACAGTCTTGGCACCCTTTCATCTGTAAGTTAGTGATTGCTGCCTTTGTGGTAACAAAAGGAGTCTGAAAGCTTAAGCACAGGACCTGAAGAACAGAATGGCTGGAGGCGTGTGTGTGTGTGTGTGTGTGTGTGTGTGTGTGTGTGTGTGTGTGTGTGTGTGTAGGGTGCGGTGGAGTGCTTGCTGCTTCACTCCACTGCCCTTTGTAAAATGTTAGAGAAGGGGGTGAAGTTTGGAGAGACACTCTTCTCACAGAAAAGCAAGTCAGAGTGTCTGGGTATCATGCTATTGAAATATAAAAATGCAAGAAAAACTGATTGCGAAGTTAGAAAAATTCTCCTAATTCTCATTCTACTAAAATCACTTAGTGCATAGGGAATTGCTCAAAAAATTGCCATTAGAGGTACTAAAATATAAGCTTTCCCTCTATTCCGTAGTCTCTCTCTCAAATTGTCAGTGTTTTTAATTTGCTATTTAGTGTCATAGTAAGTATAAATATATATATAATTTTTAATTGTTAGCATAAATTTTATCATTCATCTTTATATTATACAAAGCCAGTTCTAAATGCAAATATAAGAACACTTAATTTGTATGCAGAATCACTGAAATTATATAATTTGTATTTCATACAGGCATATGTAATTTGTTCTTACCAGATGAGGGAAAAAACTAACTCAACTGTTTTTATTTCACTTCTTGATGTATGCAAAATATGGGCTACTCTGTCTTTCCCTTTTTTCCCTTAACTTCCATGTCATCATTTTCAGTGTAAGTGGTTGGTTAATACAGGGAATTAACACATATAAGAAAAGATGTGATAGGGTTTCTCAGTCTTTAATGTTTCTCAGGCCACCATTGGCTTTTTTCTGAGTTGGGAATGGAATGGCGAGTGTGGCCTTTTGGGACTGTCTGAGGTTATTAATTATAGGAATAAACTTTTTTTTTCTGGTTTCACTGTCTTTCCTTCCTCTGAGTTCCTTTTGTTTAAGTTGATGCTCATCTTAGATATTTAAAGAGTTCCTCAAATCTTATGATCCTGGGCTTTTTGTGCATAATTAAAAATGAGTCACTATAAAGTGGGTTAGAAGTTGTGTACGTGTGCATCAAGCTTCTGACTCCTGGGTTCACTGTGGGATGGACAGATATTGAAACTACCTTTTGGTGAGAGGATGCCAAAAACTTACTCTGTGGGTGTTTTCTGTCTCTAGCTGTTCAGTTTCTCCAGAGAAGAATTCTGGTCACAGTAAAATGCTTTAGAGTCTGACAACTCAATATGTACATTTTCGTTAATCCCTATTTCAATCTTACACTTTGCCATAGTCATTGCATCCTTCAGTCTAGACTCTTGTTGCTTAGGTTTCCTCAAAGAATAGATCTTTCAGCTTCTTTGGGGAAAGTACTAAGGGGTAGTTACTTGTTCTGCTTGATTGCAGAAGAGAGCTGGCAAGTCCCCTACTCCCTATTTAGACTGTCAATAAATCCACCTGCATTCCAATTCACACCTAACACTTACCTGGCATCACATCTAACCATGAGCCTTTTGTGGTGATGTAGGGTGTTGGCTCATTTCCTGTCATTATTCTCTCTATATAAGCTCTTTTTTTTTGGCTGCGTTGGGTCTTCGTTGCTGCACGTGGGCTTTCTCTAATTGCGGCGAGTGGGGGCTACTCTTCATTGTGGTGTGTGGGCTTCTCATTGTGGTGGCTTCTCTTGTTGTAGAGCATGGGTTCTAGGCCCGCAGGCTTCAGTAGTTGTGGCTCCCGGGCTCTAGAGCGCAGGCTCAGTAGTTGTGGCGCACGGGCTTAGCTGCTCTGCGGCTTGTTGGATCTTCCCGGACCAGGGATCGAACCCATGTCCCCTACATTGTCAGGTGGATTCTTAACCACTGTGCCACCAGGAAGTCCCTCTATAAGCTCCTAAAATTTCTCAAATCTGCTAAGTCAGTTGCTACTACTCCATCCATTTTCCATCCTTGAAAATTAAAAAAAAAAATTTTCTCTGCAGTTGTTTTGTCTCCTATTTGCTTTGCCTTTTGGTTTATATCTTTTTATCCCCCTTAACTATCACTTTAGTAGGATTCAAGGACAAAGAGGAGCCTAGGGTTAATTTGCCATGTTTAACTAGAACTCAAATGAATTTTTTAAGGGAAGGTTTTTTCATCTTTTTCTTGTAGTAGGTATACGGGAAGTGCCAAAGAATAAGATATTGCTAAAAACCCTGGGTCTTCTGGAGTATACCCATTCCAATTGCTAGAAGCCAATATTTTGCCTTTCAGCTTGCTACTTTAGGATGAGACAGATTTTGTGGCAATTCGTCAAACTGTATTGTTACCTGATCTTCAGAGCTCAGATGACTGAGTCCATGGGGAATTGTCTTTCTTTGACAAAGCTGCATCACCTCTCCTTTTGTTTCCTGTCAACTTTCAGATGAGTCAGGTTGTCTCTCTGTGCCTCAATTTTATGAATGCTGAAAGAAGTAGCCAACATCCTGTGATAGGGATGATAGCATTTTCCTACCATGTTGCCTACGGCTCAAGCCTCTGTGATTATTTGGTCTGAATCCAAAAGGTAACAGGTAGTAGTTTAACCAACTGTTTCACTACCTTCATAAGATATACATATTAATGAAAGTGTACATATTGAACTGTTGGATTCTAAAGCTCTGACCTTCAAAAAGATACTCACTCCCACCCTACTTGGATTCAGCCATATCAAAATTTTAGGTTCTATCCCTGTAAGAACCAGACTCTGGGTTGTAAATAACCATAATCAAACTCAAAATCACCTCCTAGAATCCATGGAAGAATTGAACAACCAAGCTTCAGGGAAGTAGCTGGTCCTCACAAGCAGCTTGTGACCAGGGATTTGAATGCCATCAGGATATAACCTCTCTCATCTCTGATGTTCTGTATGTCACCATCATCACTTTTTGTTTGTTCCACAGGGAGTTGAATATAAGCCATCAATAGTTCATGAGTTTTCTATATTAAATTTTCCACTAACACTAAAGACTGACCTACTTTCTCAGTTTCAGTCCAAAAAATCCCCAGGAAGGGCTTTACTTGGCCCAGCTTGAATGAGTATCCATATCTGGGCCAATCAGCTAGGGTCCTGGGGTGAAGTCAGGTAAGAGTGTCATCTCCCAAGGGGCCATCTGGATGGGGTAGTTGTGGTGACAGTGGCACATCCTCGGAAAAGTAAGAGCTGGGACTGGCAAGAGAATATCTTAGATATTCACCATGAACTAACCTTGAGTTTTGAGCAGAATTTTCTCTTAGTTCAAAATACGTGTAATACCATGTTCCTTGTACACATCAACTTAAAGTGTAGCTATTAGAGGCAAAGGGAATATATTTTCCATTGTCATTTCAAACCCTTAACTCTTTTTCACTCTGAAATAACCAGCTTATAACAACAAGGCTGATAGCTCACTTTAAGATCAGAAATGTGATAGCACTTAGTGATTTTAACACTCTCAATAGGAAAACTCTTGGAGTATCGATGACCTGAATTATTTAGAATGAAAGATACTTTTAACATAATAGACCTCAATAAATATTTTGGATGTTGGTGGTAGTGAAATGTTTAACCTGAAATTAGAATCAACTTGAACCATGATAGATAGCTTTCAAATAAGGCACTGAAGTGATTTTTAGCAATCTGATATATATATGTATATGTAATATATATGTATATATTTAATAAAATTACATAAATTGAAAGTATACATATGTGTATATATGTGTATATGCACATATATACATATATATATCCATTATATATATAATAGAATGGTTTAATAAAATTACATAAATTGAAAGGGAATATTGGCTTCATTTTGTTTCAGCATGTACAGTTTATCAGAGCTAGTTACTGATGTCTTTCAAAGGACTTGACACAAACTTGAATTTGACATAAAATTGAAACCTTCAATTGGTTTGCTGCCACTCAGTGACACTTACATTCTGGTTGTTTAAAAATACAAGAATTCCACTTTACATTAGAGAGCCTGTTTTAATTAAACCTCAAAACTGAATTATACTTCCCTGCAATCTGAATATAAGGAGACTGAATTATTTACTTTGTGTATCTGAGCAGATATCATAGACCTAATTTACTGCTGGTAATGATATTCAATCATAGATTAGCACTCTGAATGTGCAAAATTTAAAACACATCTTAATAATTGTTGAAAGTCTCCTGAGAACTAATGCCTGATTTTAAAAAGGAATCATATTTTGAGTTAATAAATGCAGGTTTTAAAAACATTAATGTAGAATAGTCAGAAGTGTACCCTACTGTTATAATTTCCTCTGCTTCAAAATTTCGGAAACTCTGACTCCAACTGTAATGATCAGGACCCTCTGGGGCCTTCCCGGGACAGATCTCTCCCCCATATCCTCTGCTTTAGCTCCTCTCTGAAGTGCAGATAATAGTGTCTGACACACATTTCCTGAGTTATTTTACAGATGCTAAAGCCACCACCAAATGGAAGAAATTAACTACTTGACCATGAGCATGTAGCCCCCAGACCTAATGGCACCTGAGGATTGATAATGTTAACCCCTGTGACGCTGCCCTGTTACCTCACCATCAACCAATCAGAGAGTTGTACATGAGCTGATCACACACCCTGGGACTCCCCTCCCACACCTGGCCTTTGAAAATGTTTTGCTGAAACTCATGGGGAGTTCAGGTGTTTTGAGCACTAGCTGACCTGGACTCCTTGCTTGAGGCTCTGCAGTAAACGCTGCGCTCTCCTTCACCACAACCCGGTGTCAGTACGTTGGCTTCACTGTGCCCAGTGAGCAGACCCAAGTTTGGTTTGGTAACACAACTGTAGAGAGTTGCTTGATAATTCCAGATAATTTTGCCTATGTGTAAAGTGTTATAGGTAGTTGGAGATTTAGGTAGATTATTTTAAAATACCTCTTCTGAAATACTATTCTTAGTACAATATATTAGTATTCTCTTTTTAAGAATGCATGTATATTTGTGTAGATTGGATTATATATTTGTCTAATATAAATGGAGATGATAGAGTCATTAGGGTCTTATTAATTTCAGCTCACATTCAAATCACTGAAATTTAAAACATTCAGGGATGAAACAGAAGGTGGGTGTGAAAATACAAACATATGAGGATGCACCTTCTCCCTTTTCTGTTGCAGCTTAAATTTAGTGGCTTTCTAGTGCCTAGGGAGTGAAAGGTGAGATTAAGAGAGATGCTATGAGCTGGGAGTACTGTACTTTGCCTTCCTGAGTGAAATGTAAGCTGTGTTAAAGCTGAGAGACTTCAAATAAAGTCACAACACACTAGGCTGTAGAGGGAGAATTCCAGAGGGAGTGACTTGTAAGAGATAAATGACTTGAGCAGCTATATTAAAGAATGATTTATAACTATTTCTCAGAGTCCCTATGCATAGCCAACTGTACAGGTGTAGGAAAAACTAGGCTAAATGAGGCTGAGTGTGGATTAACCCATGTAGTAAAGACCTGAAAATGTACTATTGCCCTGTGTTGTGAGTGCTGGATGCTCACGACTATTTAATTGACATATGGTAGTTTTCAGAATTAAGCTTTAGGCGTGGGTATTATCAGATATTTGACACGAGGAGGTGTACAAGACAAGATGCCTTGGAGTATTTCCTGTGCCCCAAATTTGTGGTGACAGAGAGAGTGACTGGGGATATGGAAGATTTGGGAACGATGATGAACCTTGATGATATATTGGTACTTCGCATGGCTTTGGAGGAGCCCAAGCAATGCCTCCTTAAGGGGATATATGTCCAATATCAGTGAAATATGGCAGCTGACTATCAGGAAGAATAAGCACTTTCTTAAAGATTTTTCCTTCATCACTGGCCTTGTTCTACCAAATTCAGGGAACTACACCATTTTTAGAGCTTAATGGATGATAGAAGTGATCTGTAAATAACTATGTCCAAATTTCCAAGTTTCTCTGTCTGACTTAACTTGTAGTTAACAAATGTGGGCTAGAGTCCTGCTGCCAGGCTGGGTGACCCCAAACAATGAAAGAGGCGAAGGGCCGCCATTCCAGAGACTTGAGGTCCAAAATAACAACATGCTGTGGTGAGTCAGCCACTCCTCCAGGAGAAAAAAGGCACCCTACGACTCGACCTTGATGGTGTTTTCCTGGCATCACACACCTCTTGCTGAGATGGAGAGTGGCCATGAATCTTTAATCCCAGAGTGCTCCTGGTTGCCCCAGAACCTCCATCAGAGGACAAGACTGGAACAACCTGGGTCTGTTGTTCCATCTCCACCCCACCAGGAACTCAGGGATAATCAGCAGGGTCTCACCCTTTTGCCCCCCTTCTGCTTCCATTCAATTCCTTTTGACTGTGCTGGATGGGCCTCAGTGCCTGCCTGGAATGAGAATGGGTTGGTCTATACCTAGCTCCTGCCAAGTGCCCAGGGGAATATTTATTATCAAGGCATTAATAAGTATGTCTTTTTTTAAAACCCGTTTTGGTAGTCTCTACCATTTGATAGATTGTTTAGACAAGTAATAATTAGTTTGAAATGATTGTTCTTACAATTTTGTTTCAGTCTACTATCTCACTTTTTGTTTTATAAATTATTTTCTTGATGATGATTATGATTATTTGGTATTGTTGTTGTTCCTATATATCACATTTTCTAATTTGGGTGTGAATGATTTGAATATTAAAAAAAAAAAGCAAAGTGTTGTCTGTAAAAAAAAAAAAAAAAGACATTAATAAGGTTAATTTAACTGAATGTCTCCCTCCCTACCTCCAACCCACCCCATGCATTCAAAAAGAGAAAGGGAGAGCAAGGAGAACAAAAAAAAGAACAAAGAAGCAAAGAGAGAGACCTACATTGTTTATATATGGGTGTATATAGAAACACATTTTAATAAAATACTGGATTTCACTGCACAGAAAACTAGAACTGTCAATCAATTTATTGTAAGAATCTGTGAAGACTAGCACCCATGAGGCTAATGGAACTAGATTGAGGA
This sequence comes from Neophocaena asiaeorientalis asiaeorientalis, assembly GCF_003031525.2. Lineage (NCBI taxonomy): Eukaryota > Metazoa > Chordata > Mammalia > Artiodactyla > Phocoenidae > Neophocaena > Neophocaena asiaeorientalis. The sequence continues at coordinate 269,403 of NW_020172776.1, read as the reverse complement.
AATAGTTAGGCATTTATGTCAACTGGGATGCCAAGGAAACCTGCAGGACCGAAAGAAATTAGGAAGATCCTTTATGCCCCATTCAGTGCCAACACCTTGATTTGGCACACAAATTCCATTTAAAACTTAGATTTCCCTCTTTTTACTTGGGGCAACCTGTACCAACATCTAGGGGTTAATTAGCTATGAAGCCAAAAAAGTCACCTAGGGGGTATATGATAACCCAATTAAGCAATGTAATCCCATAAACCCCATCAGTCCCCTGCAATCCCAAACCCTAAAGCCCCATCTTTCATGCTCCCCGCCATTATTCTCCTTCTTTATAAGCCTTTCCTCCATTTCTGCACTTCCCACCCTCTCAAAATATGATTATCATACATTTGCAATTGCTAGTTATTTGTTGATGGAAAGGGGGAAACCATTCAAAAATAGTGAGGGCATAGCTAAGATATTTGGTTGTAAGAATATGAGACTGTCTCTAATGATGGGGATTTATTATGAGGTTACCTGTGTGACAGTAAGGGAGATGGGGCTTCATAAGACTGCAACAGCTGAGTCACAGGAAAGAAACAGGAGCCATGCTTCAGCCATGATTTACAGAGCCCATCCTAGAAGGAAGGGTCATTCGGGGTTCAAGGCAGCTCTGAGGAACAAGTATTATTTCATGGGCCCTTGCTGGCAGTTCTTCAATTCTCTGTTGAGTTCCCTCTGATTTTACTATTCTGCTTAATTACCATCCTCTCATCCTCTCTACCCTACTCGTATCTTTACTTTTTGGTGTATTTTCTGCTTATTCAACGTTTCTGCTTACTTATAATTTGTCTTCTTTATGATTCCTCTGCTTTATGTCTGCTTTTGGTGTTTTTAAATACCCATGTACTAATTACAATTTTTCTGTATTTCACACAAAAATTCCTGCCACAATACTTTGATTGGGATAATCACCATGATTACTGTTGGGCAGAGCCTTTGCATGGGGTAGTCTGTAGTGAGGTGCCTTCTTTGGTCCAAACAGCTATAGCTGATGGGCAGGATTACTCAGGCAGAGAACAGGTTCAGGGACCTGTTCCTTCCTTCCTGGAAGGAAGCCCTGGGGCTGTTGCCTCAGCAGGACGGACGCTTAGTGGTTTCCTTCGTAAGACTATTGGCATCACAGGTACTGTTACTGATCAGTCTATATTTGTAGAAGTCAGATTTTGCTAGAAATCTGTACAAGTAAAATTCCCTTATAACAAGCCCCTCATATGAATAATATCAGACTAAAGAAAGATTATAATACATTGATAGTTATTTGGTTTAATAAAAGTTAATTTGATTTGATCCTT